>NC_080555.1:3455000-3755000 GCF_028640845.1 Ahaetulla prasina | reverse complement strand
TTCCCCGAACGCCATCACTCTGCTAAAGAAATAATTCCCTCAACACTGTCAAACTATTCACTAAGTCTGTATTACTATTAGTCTTCTCATCGTTCCTATCACCCATCTCCTCCCACTTATGACTGTATGACTGTAACCTTGTTGCTGGTATCCTTAAGATTGATATTGACCGTTTCCCTATTACTATTAGTAAGTGTTGTACCTTATGATTCTTGACGAATGTATCTTTTATGTACTCCAAGAGCCCATGCACCAAGACAAATTCCTTGCGTGTCCAATCACACTTGGCCAATAAAGAATTCTATTCTATTCTGTTCTATTCTATTCTGTTGGAGCTCCTATGCTTTGGAACGAACTTCCCCCTGGTTTACGCCAAGTGCCTGATCTTCGGACTTTTCACCGTGAGCTGAAAACGCACTTATTTATTCAAGCGGGACTGGCTTAAAAGTTTTTATTAAATTTTTAATTGGGGTTATTTATGAATTTTAGGGTTTTAAATTGTTTTAAATTTCGGCCATCTTTGTAATATGCTCGGTTTTAGTTTTGTTTTACTGTGTATATTGTGGGTTTTTATTATCTGGCTGTACACCGCCCTGAGTCCTTCGGGAGAAGGGCGGTATAAAAATCTAATAAAATAAAAATAAATAAATATTCTATTCTATTCTATTCTATTTCTTCTCGTATCTGAGGGGCTGCCCCAAAGAAGAGGGAGTCAAGCTATTCTCCAAAGCGCCCGAGGGCAGGACAAGAAGCAACGGGTGGAAACTCATCAAGGAGAGAAGCAACTGGAATTAAGGAGCAATTTCCTGACAGTGAGAACAATTAATCTGTGGAACAACTTGCCTCCAGAAACTGTGGGTGCCTCCAACCCTGGAGGTTTTTCAAGAAGAGACCGGACAACCACTTGTATGAAAATTGTCTATGATTTCCTGTTTTGAGACGCAGGTTGGACTAAAGGACCTCCAAGGTCTCTTCCAACGGGGAGATTTTTTTAAGAACACTGGACAAGCCTTCCCCTGAAATAGTGGAAGGTTTCCTGCCTGAGCAGGGGGGGCTGGACTAGAAGACCTCCAAGGGGCCCTTCCGACTCTTTGTTATTCCAAGTCAATTCTAGTCCAAAAGAACTTTCAGCACCACGGTCAGCGCCGCCGCCGCCGCCGCTGCCCAGCCGTTCTTTTCGCCCAGCCGAAATCGGGAGGCCAAACGGGTCCTCCCCGAAGGGGAGTGGCGCATGGGTCGAGGAGTCCTTCCCCTGCCCCCCCCCCACCCTTCTACCCTACCTGAAGTCGCTGTAGGGGTGGATGATCCAAAACCCGGCCGACTTCACCCGCTGCTGCTCCATCTCCACCGCCTTGTGGCTGCCAAACATCCGAAGGGAGAACTTGTTGACGGCCGGTTGGAGCAGGGCGCCCAGTTGCCGCTGGACGAAGGTCCCTCCGGGGTCTTCGGAGCCCGAAGCGGCGGCGGCGGCGGCGGAGGCCAGATCGGCGGCCACGATCTGCTCGGCCACGCGGGCCGTCGCCATCTCGCCCTTGGCCGCCGCCGAGGAGCCTTTGCGACTGGGCGGCTGCGAGGAGCCGTCGCTGGGCGGGCGACCCCCGGCTTCGCCATCCAGCAAAGGAGGAAGGGGAGCCTTGCAGCCGGGGGTCTCCGGACCCTGGGAAGAACGTGGGGCCGCCGGAGCCTCCGGGGTCTCGGCGGCGGAGGATGGAGAGGCGTCCATGGCGCTCAAGAGGGCCCTTCAAACGCCCTTGCCCGGTCCAGGCTCCCCTGGCATCGCGAGGGCATCCCACCCGCCGCCACGCGTGGATGCCCGGGGGAAGCCACGAAGGGCGCGGCGGTGGCGGGCGAGGCGGGCACCGGACGGGCAGGGGCTCATCCCCCCACCCCACCCCGGACAAGCCCACCCCACCCACCCCACCCCCTCCCCTGGCTCAGCCCCTCCGACTAGAGCCTGGCAAGAGCAGCCGCAGCCCGAGCTCCTCTTGCCCACGCACACGCGCCACGGGCAGGCAGGCAGACAGGCGCCGCCTAGTGGGTCAGCCGCCCGCCCTCCCCCTCCCTCCCTCTCCCCGGCCTTTGGGACCTGAGTGGGGAGGGACAGGAGCGGGACGGAGCCTGGAGGGGAGGCGGAGTGAAGCGATGACGGAGGAGAGCTCGCTTTCTCCCCCCCCACCCCCCCACTCCCTCGCCCCGAGGGGGGCGTCTCTTGGGTTGAGTCGGGCTCTGGAGACGGCTTCAAGGGCGGCCTGGCGGGAAGCTTCGTTTCCTTCCTTCCTTCCTTCCTTCCTTCCTTCCTTCCCCTCTCAAGCCGAGGCCGTTGGTCTTTCTGCTTTCACAGTCCCGGCTTTTGGCCATCCGTTCCTCTGTCTGCATTTCCTCGCTTGTTTTTTTTCTTCTTTTCCTTCCTTCCTTCCCCTTCACTTCCTCATTCATGTCCCTTCCTATCCTTCCCTCCACTTCCTCATTCGTCCCTTCCTTTTTCTTCCTTCCTTCCCTTCCCCTTCACTTCCTCATTCATGTCCCTTCCTATCCTTCCCTCCACTTCCTCACTCGTCCCTTCCTCTTCCTTCCTTCCTTCCCTTTTCCTTCCCTTCCTCATTCATGTCCCTTCCCTTCCTTCCTCACTCATCCCTTCCTTTTCCTTCCTTCCTTCCCTTTCCCTCCACTTCCTCATTCATGTCCCTTCCATCCACTTCCTCACTCGTCCCTTCCTTCCTTCCCTTTCCCTTCACTTTCTTATTCATGTCCCTTCCTTTCTCACTCGTCCTTTCCTTTTCCTTTCGTTCTTCCCTTTCCCTTCACTTCACAAAACTGACTGGTCGCCACGATTGGTTATCTTCCAGCCAAAGAATCCCATCATTTCGCAAATAGGGATTTATAGCATAACCTGTTTCAGAAAATCCTTTTTCTCTCTCCCCTTGTATCTCACACCCCCTTTTCCTACTCCCTTTCCTTCCCTTAATTTCCTATTTTTTCTTCTCTGTACCTTATATCATCAAATAAAGCCTTAATAAAAAAAAATCTTGATAGGCTAAGCAGCGTAGTACTTAACACTAGCAAATCAGTCCTAGAATCAAATTTGCATCTAACAGCATTTTACATCTATCGTACACAAAGTCCTGCAAGTACAATAAAAAGACTGCAGAAACATAACCTGTTCTATAAATCCAGCCAGCTGAACGATAATAATTAAATAAGTTGAGTGTTGAGTGCCAGGACAGGTTTGACATCAACTGTTTCAACTCCTACCCGCAAAACGACGCTTTAGAATAGAATAGAATAGAATAGAATTTTATTGGCCAAGTGTGATTGGACACACAAGGAATTTGTCTTGGTGCATATGCTCTCAGTGGACATAAAAGAAAAGATACGTTCATCAAGGTACAACATTTACAACACAATTGATGGTCAATATATCAGTATAAATCATAAGGATTGCCAGCAACAAGTTATAGTCATACAGTCATAAGTAGAAAGAGATTGGTGATGGGAACTATGAGAAGATTAATAGTAGTGCAGATTCAGTAAACAGTCTGACAGTGTTGAGGGAATTATTTGTTTAGCAGAGTGATGGCCTTCGGGGAAAAAACTGTTCTTGTGTCTAGTTGTTCTGGTGTGCAATGCTCTATAGCGTCGTTTTGAGGGTAGGAGTTGAAACAGTTTATGTCCAGGATGCGAGGGATCTGCAAATATTTTCACGGCCCTCTTCTTGATTCGTGCAGTATACAGGTCCTCAATGGAAGGCAGGTTGGTAGCAATTATTTTTTCTGCACTGCACACCAAAACAACTAGACACAAGGACAGTTTTTTCCCCCAAACGCCATCACTCTGTTAAACAAATCATTCCCTCAACACTGTCAAACTAGTTACTAAGTCTGCATTACTATTACTATTAGTCTTCTCATCGTTCCCATCACCCATCTCCTCCCACTTATGGCTGCATGACTGTAACTTGTTGCTGTATCCTCCTTACGATTTATATAGATTCTTTCCTAATATGATTCGATTTGTTCCCTAGGACTATTATTAAGTGCTGTACCTTATGATTCTTGACAAACGTATCTTGTCTTTTTATGTACACTGAGAGCGTATGCACCAAAGACAAATTCTTTGTGTGTCCAATCACACTTGGCCAGTAAAGAATTGTATCTATCTTCTATAACAGTTTGTGAAGAGAGCAATGATGTTGCTTAAGGTTAGGAGGCGTTTATTAAGTTTTCTGTAATCTTGTCTTAATTTTTGGCCATCTAGGATGGCAGCTGCCTCTATGCATTTCTTCTGCGTCAGCGGAAATTTAGTGATTCCGCAGAAAATGTTTTTATGGACACACAAATGGAGGGGAAAAAAGTATATCAATGTAACCACAAATTTACAAACCTATCTTTGTGGCTCTTCCTGTAAACAATTCTATTCTAAACCGTTACAATTTTTTTTTTGCTGTTGTTGTTCCAGTTACTATTTTTTGCCAAAACAGAATACGTTACTTATTTTACGGATAATCACTTTATTTTTATTTCTTCTCCCAGCCAAAGTGTGGTAAAGTTAAAAATAAACATTTCATAAGCATCACGGGACGGTCTCTTTGGTGTCGTTTTTCTGGATCCCTTCCAGAGTTATCGTGTCTGTGGATGGATTGTTTTAAATCCCGGCTGCGCCTGGGGGGGGGGGAGGGTGTTACGGAGCAGCAGCCAACACACCTTGTTCAATCCTCACTTAATGCTTTCAAATCCTCTTAATGAACATACACCAAAGGAACGGGCAATGTAATTTGACGGAGAAGCAAAGCGCCAAACCCAGGAGCCTGTTCAAACATTAAAAAGGCATTTCTACAGCTTAGCCTTCTGATATTCTTCGCTCGGGCCCGCCTTGGGACTTCATTTTGTGAGGGTGCCCACAGGAGGCGTTGAACATTCGTGGGGTCCTACTATTTTTTTAAAATTTATTTTTATTTATTTATTTATTTCGTCAGGCACGCTGCTGTGCTTATGAACAGACCTCTTAGGAATGGGGTGAGGTCATCAGTAGACAGTCTAAGGTTAAAGTTTTGGGGGTTTGGGGATGAAACCACAGAGTGAGGTAGTGCATTCGAGGCGTTTATTTATTTATCTATTTTATATTTACATTTATTTATTTATATTTATACATTTATTTATATTTAGAATAGAATAGAATTTTTTATTGGCCAAGTGTGATTGGACCCATAAGGAATTTGTCTTGGTGCATACACTCTCAGTGTAGATAAAAGAAAAGATACCTTCATCAAGGTACAACACTTACCACACTTAATGACAGTCATAGGGTACAAATTTAGCACTTAATGATACAACTGATAGTCATAGGCTACAAATAAGCAATCAGGAAACAATCAATATCAGTATAAATCGTAAGGATACAAGCCACAAAGTTACAGTCATAAGTGGAAGGAGATGGGTGATGGGAACGATGAGAAGATTAATAGTTTATTTATCTATTTTGTATTTATATTTAAATATAAATATATTTATATATTGTTTATCTATTGTTGTGATCCTTTGTGACACACCTGGCCATATAGATTGAGGGGCACAATCTATATGGCGCACACACACACACACATATATATTCTACCTGACTAGGTGGCTCAGTGGCTAAGACGCTGAGCTTGTCAATCAGAAAGGTCAGGAGTTCGACGGTTCGAATCCCTAGTACTGGTATCTTGTGTAAGCAGGGGGTTGGACTAGATGACCTCCAAGGTCCCTTCCAACTCTGTTACTGTTATTCAATAGATCTTTTATTAGGATCCACAGACCTGAAGGAGGCATAATCTTATTCTTACCGGTAACGATTACCTATTTTATTTCTTATCGATTTATTCCATTTATAAAACAAATCGTTTTAATTCATCAAACTTGCATAAATATTAATCAGTAAATAGTAATAGCTTTTGATGGAAATTAAGGATCAGTCCCGCAGGAGCTGCTAATTGTATTATCTTCCACGCGTGGGAAAGTTGCTTTTGTTAATATATATATATAATATTTTTCCCCCCACGTGGAACGTGGTGCCTGGGAAGGGGCGTGGCTCGGGGAGGGGCGTGGCGATGAATTTTCCCCGCCCCTCCATTAAATCGCTAGCGAGCGAGAGAGCCGAGGCGGAGGTCACGTGCTCCCGCTCGCTCCTGCCTCTACTGCGCGTGCGTGTTTGCTTTTCTCTATATAGAGAAAGTAAAATAAGACAAATGGCTTCCCTTTTCGTTTTTTGTGGATTTTTAGGGAGTAAAATTTATATTTTAGCTTTCAAGGGCAAGAACGCTAAAGGACGTGGGCCAAATATCAGGAGCCCCAATCCAAATTTTGGACAAAATATTTAATTTACTATTAATATTTTAAGCAAACCAACCGTCTCATTTGAACCCTGAGCTATATAAATATTCTCCTTTAATTGCCCTCCCCTCTCTTCCCCCCCCCAAAATAGGGAGAAAATGACATTTATACGCACCAAAGACAAATTTCTTGTGTGTCCAATCACACTTGACCAACAAAACAATTCAATTCAGTTCAATCCAATTCAGTTCAGTTCAATTCTGTTCTATATTCCTATTCTATTTTGTTCTGTTCCATTCCATTCCATTCCATTCCATTCCATATTTTATTTTATTTTCTATTCTTTTCTATTCTATATTTCTATTCTTCATTCCAATACATTGTATTCTATTCTATTCTATTCCATTCCATATTTTCTATTCTATTCTATTCTATTCTATTCCATTCCATTCCATATTTTCTATTCTATTCTATTCTATTCTATTCTATTCTATTCTATTCTATTCCATTCTATTCCATTGCATATTTTCTATTCTATTCTATTCTATTCTATTTTTCATTCCAATACATTCTATTCTATTCTATTCTATTCTATTCTATTCTATTCTATTCTATTCTATTCTATTCTATTCTATTCTATTCATTGGAGGAAGACGAGTTCCTTGCCAAGCGCACCCGGAAGCTGCCTGTGCAAAGTCGATTCCCAACGGGACCGTCCTCTCTGAACTTTCGACGATCTCCGGCGCGCAAAGGCGACGTTCCGGGCGTTTTGTGACGCGCCTCACGCCGTCCGTGCGTGACAACGCATGCGCGGTAGGCTTCTCCCATCCCGTCCCTCCCTCACCTCAGCCGGAGCTTTCCTCAGAGCGACCCCGGGCGACGGCGGCGGCGGGGACGCTGAGGCGAAGCGACGACGACGGGCGGGCGGGAGGGAGAAGGACGAGCCGCCGCCAAGACGGACTTCCTGTGGGACAAGCGCACCGGGCTGACGGCCAAGAAGGTGAGGCGAGGCGAGGCGGCGGGGCCGGGCAGGGGGAAGAGGCCTCGGGGCGGCGGCGGCGGCGGCTCTTCGGGACCCCGAAACAGGTCCGGGAGAGGCCGGCGGAGCAGCCGGGGAGGCCTCCATCCCGAAAAAAACACCTCCCGGGGCGATTGGTACACAACAGCCCTGCCAGGTAGGCCGTCCTTGGCCCCTTGAGCCGCCTAGAGTTCTAAAATTATATTTAAATATATATATATATATATCAATTCTGTATATAAATCTATATAAAATAAATAGGTTTGAGGGCGGGAGAGGGAGAGAGCTAGGTTAGGGGCTTGCTTGGAGGGAAGCTTGGTCGCCTGGCTGTTTTTTTTTTGGCTCTGGGTGGAAGGAAAGGAGGCCACGAGGAAATCAACCCCCCCCAGGGGTTTGGAGAGTGGAGGGGGGGACCCGGGTTCGAGATTTGGGGTCCCATCCGTCTCTCTTCAGCCTCGCTCAGCACTGAGACGGGTGGGCTTCCATAGAGATCCGGTCGGCAGGTAGTCCTCGACTTACAACCATCCGCTTAGTGACCGTCTCGGCGTTACACAGCGGCGCTATAAAAAGGGGTTTTCAACCCTTATGATCCCCAGGATCCGCCTGATCAAAACTCAAGAGAGCAAGAGGTCCCTCCGCTGGTAGTCCTCGACTTACAATCGTTTGCTTAGTGACCGTCTCGGAGTTACAACGGCGCTGAAAAAAGGGGACTTGGGACCCGGTTTCCACACTTAACGATCCCCAGGATCTGCCTGATCAAAATTCAAGAGATCAAGAGGTCCCTCCGCTGGTAGTCCTCACTTACTTACAACTGTCCGCTTAGTGACCGTCTTGGAGTTACAACGGCGCTGAAAAAAGGGGACTTGGGACCCAGTTTCCACACTTAACGATCCTCAGGATCCACCTCATCAAAATTCAAGAGATCAAGAGGTCCCCTCTGCTGTAGTCCTCAACTTACAACCGCCCGCTTAGTGACCGTCTCGGAGTTACAACGGTGCTGACAAAAGGGACATGTTTTCACACTTTAGGGCCCTCATGATCCGAATTCAGTAGCTAGGCAACTGACTCGTATTTATGACGGTTGCAGTGTCCGGTGGGGGTGGGGGTGTCCCGTGATCCCCTTTTGCGACCTTCCGACCAGCAAAGTCAATGAGGGAAGCCTGATTGACTTAACAACCTGATATTACTGCAGCGATTCACTTAACAACCGCAGCCAGAAAACCTCGTCGAATGGGACAGAATTCACATTAACAACAGCAATGTGGGGGGGGGCCTCCGTGGTGGTCGTAAGTCGAGGACTCCCTCTAAAGCCTGGCCTACCTCACAGGATCGTGAGGGAGAATCTAGGAAGGTGATGAATGGATGGGCTCAAAACGTATAAAAAGGTTTTTGAAGGGAAGTCACTTGAAGGCTAGGTAGGAAAGCCTGAGAATTAGACCCGGCTTCAGATATGGGCAGCATCGAAAATGTGAGCACGCACTTTGCACGCATGCGAACGGCTTAAAAAACACGTCTTAACAGTCACTCCACACACATACAGAAATGTATTTTTGTAGTCTTTTTTTTCTCCAATTAATTGTATGGGGATTATTCTCTATACTATTGTATGTTGTTTTGTATTTTCCGCTATGGATTGCACCAGGGAGGCTAAACCAATTTCGTTGTATATATTATGTACAATGACAATAAAGGCTATACTACTGTACTATAGTAGTCAGGACGTGGTGGCTCAGTGGCTAAGACGCTGAGCTTGTCGATGGAAAGGTCGGCAGTTCAGCGGTTCGAATCCCTAGCGCCATGTAACGGGGCGTGCTCCCGTGACTTGTCCCAGCTTCTGCCAACCTAGCAGCTCGAAAGCAGATAAAAAATGCAAGTAGAAAAATAGGGACCACCTTTGGTGGGAAGGGAACAGCGTTCCGTGCACCTTTGGCGTTGAGTCATGCCGGCCACATGACCACGGAGATGTCTTCGGACAGCGCTGGCTCTTCGGCTTTGAAACGGAGATGAGCACCGCCCCCTAGAGTCAGGAACGACTAGCACATATGTGCAAGGGGGACCTTTACCTTACTCTACTCTGTTCTACTATAGAATACTAAATAGGATGGCATAGCGCTGGTCGCAACTACCGGTTCATCACTGCCGGGCTTCCTTTTTCCTTCCAACTGACCTACCTTGCAGGGTGGTTGTGTACATGTATGTTTGTTGTTGTTTTTCGGGCTGTTTCTTACCACTTTTAAGGTTCAACCTCTCCGCTTGGTCCTCTGACTCTTTTCCTCCCCTTGCCAGATGCCTCGTTCTCGGAGATTTCTCTCTTCAGAACGCAGCAGCCGGGGCAGCTACCGCGAGTGTTACCGAAGCCGTAAACACAAGCGGCGACGGAGCCGTTCCCGCTCGAGTAGCAGTGAGCGATGGCGTCCCAGAGAGGATAGCTATCATGTCCGATCCCGGAGGTGAGTGACTCCCCAAAATGGAGCCTGCGAGGAGAAGGCTTCAATGCAGTTAGTTCTCGGCTTACGACCACAGCAGAGCCCAAAATTTTCATTCCTAACCGAGACAGTTGCTGAATGAGTTTTGCTTCATTTTACAACCTTTCTGCCACAGTTATTAAGCGAGCCACTGCAGTTAAAGTTAGTCATACAGTGGTTTAAGTGAATCTCTGCTTGTCAAAGGGATCACCATGACCTGGGGACATTGAAACCGTCGTAAGTATGGGTCAGCTGTTAAGTGTCGGAATTTTGGCCACTTGACCACGGGGATGCTGCAACGGTCAAATGTGTGAAAAATGACCATAAATCATTTTTTTCAGTCCTGCTGTAACTTCTGACGGTCACTAAACGAAGGTAGGTAGTCCTCGACCAGAACTGAGACCAGAATTTCCCTTCCTGAGCAAAAGTTGTTAAGTGAGCCATGCCTAAATTTATGACGTTTGAGCCTAATTGTTAATCCTAATTGTTAATCACTTCAGTTATTAAGCGAATCATTGCTTATTTGTAACCTATGACTATCATTAAGTGTTGTACTGATTCTTCATGAATGTATCTTTTATGTACACTGAGAGCATATGCACCAAGACAAATTCCTTGTGTGTCCAATCACATTTGGCCAATAAAAAATGCTATTCTATTCTATTCCATCATATAGTCGGTTTTCTGGATGAGTGGTGCGGTGGCCTAGAGGTGGACCTCTCGCCTCACGATCAGGAGGCTGTGAGTTCGATCCTAGATAGAGGCTGTGAGATTTCTCTCTCTGGGCAGAAATATATCTGAGAATATATCTGCTGGAAAAAACACCGCATTGGCGACAGGAAGGGCATCTGGCCATTAAACGCTCAGCTCCATTCAGTTGCCCCGATTCCATCCCGCAAAGGATTACGGTGTCATTAAATGATCAACAACAACATGAGTTGGTTTTCTGGATCACCTTAAATTTCGCTCTTCCTCCCAGTTACGACGATCAGTCGTCCGACCGACATGCCTACGACCGGCGATACCTGGAGGATTACCGGCGAGACGGCTACAGCGACCGGGGCGGCGATGCCTACTACGAACCCGAATACCACCCTTCGGATGAGTACCAACGTTCTCGGGAGGGCAGTTACCGGAACTGCAAGAGCAACCGGCGGAAACGGCAACGGAAACGGCACGGAAGCCACTCCTTCAGCCATTCCTCCTCGGTGAGTAATCTCTGCTAGTTCCGATCCTTTGATCCAGGCAGTGTCGGAGTCTCTTCGGCCTTCTCCAGATCTCTGGAATCCGCTTAGGAACGGCATTCTGGAGTCGTGGGAAATCGGCATCAGATCCGAGTCTGTCTTAGGAACATTCATGTTGGTTTCGAGTTGCTTGGAAATTGACGTGTTTTTTCTTTCTTTCTGGGATTGGCAGCAGTGGAAGCTTGGGGGCGAAATGTGATTTTAAAGAATTTGCTTGTCTAAAGTTTCCGCTGCACGATGCTAGGCTTTTAAAGGCCTTCATATAATTCAGAATATTATTTCTATATATTTATTTTGAAGAACTTCAAAGTAAAAACATTTCTGACCAGTGTCTTTTCAGTGGTAGCTCTTTGAAATGATCAAGCTGCCAACCCCCCCTCCCCCCCCCCACAGTTTTCCCCTGGAGTTGTGGGCCAATTTATTAAGCTTATTTATGATTACATTTATATGCTTGCCCGTCCCATTGTTTCGAGTGAGTCAGGTTGGGTTCCATAACCCTGCTGTATGTTTTATTGTTCTTTTATTGTTGGTTTGGTAGCCATATAAATCGGATGGGTGGATGGATAGATAGATCAATTTCTGAGCAGACTACAGCAGCGGAATGATGGTTGATAACGTCTATTCGTTTCACATAAAATCCTCTTCCTTCAAAAACCGTCCGAAAGTTTCAAAAAATCTCATTCAGCCCAGCAGGTAGAGTCACCTGTAAGGGCAAACATGCTTTGGCCTCTTCAAAATCTTAAAAAAGATTTTTTTGGGGGGGGCTTTTCCCAGTGCGTGTGGACCATTGGTCTAGAAGCTGTCTTCTGCCTATACACAGTCCTCGACTTAGGACCAAAATTCAGTTGTTAAGGGAAGCGTCGTGTAACCGCACCCCGTGTAAGAGAATTTAGCAAATCATTCACCTGCAACCAGCGTCAAAATCTGGGCTGGCTGTTGAGGAAAATCAGGAAGCAGAGGGTACATAATAATCCCACCCTTATTGCTTCTAGAACAGGCAAGGTGGAAAATTCTGGCTTGGACTGGGATTTTTTTTATTATTTTTTTTTATTTGCATTTATATCCCGCCCTTCTCCGAAGACTCAGGGCGGCTTACACTATGTCAAGCAATAGTCTTCATCCATTTGTATATTATATACAAAGTCAACTTTTATTGCCCCCAACAATCTGGGTCCTCATTTTACCTCCCTTATAAAGGATGGAAGGCTGAGTCAACCTTGGGCCTGGTGGGACTTGAACCTGCAGTAATTGCAAGCAGCTGCTGTTAATAACAGGCTGCATTAGCAGTCTGAGCCACTCAGACGGATAGATCTCCCCTTCCAGAGGTGGTATTCAGCTGGTTTGTGTGAACTGCTGGTGGAAATTTGGCCACGGTCGCTGAACCGGTAGCGATGGTCGGCTGGCCACGCCCTCGAACCAAATCTCCTGGTCACCGCTCGCTCGCCCTGTTCACCGCCCTGTTCTTCGGTACTTTTCAGCGGCCTGCGGCCAGCCGCCACAACCACAAAGCAGCTGTCAAAGAGGCTTCTTTGCCAGCTGCTTTCCAGCTGCGGTGGCTGGCTGGGGGCCGCCGAAAACTCCGGTCAGCTTGCCTCCAACCGTGGAAGGTAAGCAACCCGAACAAAGAGGCGGTAATGGTGGAGAAAGCGGGGCTAGGGCCGGGGCGGCTAAAGGAGGGGAAACGGGGGTGACTGGCAAAATGAGGACAGGGTAGATAGGTGGAAATTCCAACATTTTTCTTACCTTTTCCTCTGGGCGTGGCTAGGTGGTGGTGGTGGGTGTCATGTGACTGAGAGGCCCTAGAAGCAGTCAAGTTGGCCACACCCACTCAGTCACATGCCCCCCACCTAGCCACGCCCATCAAACCGATAGCGAAAATTTTTGAAACCCACCACTGCCCCTCCGTCGTCTCCCCATATCAGAAAGCCATTCCTGGGAAAGGAGATGGAAGGCAGTGGCTGGGGGCCTTTTTTCCTCTCATTCCGTCGCTGACCTTCACTTCATATGTGTTTCCCACGGGGTCCTCTTCTTGGGGGGCAGCACCCCGTTTGCAGAAGACGCTCTCCCCTAACTTTGATGGGCGATTCCCTATTTGCTTTTTATACAGGTGGTCCTCGACTTACAGCCGTTCCTTTTAGTGACCGTTCAAAGTCACAACCGCACTGGGGGAAAAAAAGGGACGTAACGAACCGCTTTTCCACACTTAACGACCGTTGAAGCATCCCCTACGGTCGCGCCGTTTACATCGGACGCTCGACTCGCGTGATTTTCCCTTTTGCGACCTTCTTACAAGCCACGGGGGAAGCCGGGATTCACTTAACGACCGCGTGACTAGCTTCACAGCGGTGGCAAGGAAGGTTGTAAAACAGGGGTGGGGGAAGATCTCGCTTTGGATGGGGCGCTCCATTGTGGTCGTAAGTCGAGGACCACCTGCAAAGACCACCCCTGCGCAAGAGTGTGTGTGCACGTGTTCGCTGAGCGTTGCTTTTCCTTCCTTGCCACCCCTCTTATTGTTCACGTGTGTTGTATATTGTTTATACCTATACGCCTCTGTGCCGTTATGAACTTGGCCCGGAATTCGTCCCGTCACCACCACCACCTCCATATCCGCCACGGGCCCACCGTGTCCACTTGGCTGGCTTCCCCCCTTCGCCGCCCGGGTGAAAACAATGAATGAATGAATGAAAACCCTCCCCTCTCCGCCCCACCGCCGCCGCCGCTGCGTTTTTGGGGGGCCTCCCCGGCAGCAGAGTCGTCCCGGCAGCAGGAGGAGAGCCAAGAACGTGGAAGTCGACGTGGAAGGCCACCTCGTCTATCGGGTCGGCGACTGTCTGCAGGAGAGATGTACTGTGAAATCGTAACATTAATCTCGTCTCTAGTTAAGCTCCCGTCGCAGTTACAAAATTGTTCTTAGCTCCCTCCCTTTCCCCCCCGTTTGTTCCGTTGTTTTATTTTCTCTCTCTTTGCGGTGTTATTTTTTTTTTAAAAAAAAGACCAAACCGCAGTCTATTTTTCCCCTCCTTTTTTTCCCTTTTAAGCATTCTTTCCTCCCTTTTTGCCTCTATCCTTCCTCCCTCCCTCCCTCCCATCCATTTTATTTCTTTCTGTATTGATATCCGAAGCGTTAGGGCCAAGATAGCCTCATTTTTTTTAAAAAAAAAAATTCGGTGGTGATGTTTTGTTGTTTGGCCCTCAGATGCCGGGCCCCGCATCTCACCCTCTCCCCTTCTCTCCTCCCCTGCCCCCAAATCTTTCCTGTCTCCTTTCCTCTGCAGATGAGATCGTCACCACTCTCGGGGAAGGCACCTTCGGTCGTGTGGTGCAATGCATCGATCACCGCAGGTGAGGGAAAAATCAAGTTGGGCTGCTGGAAAGTTGACTGTGGAAAAAGGGGGCTTCCCTCCAGCCAAGCATGGAAGTCCAGCTGGCTTCAGATTTTCCTAGTAGGCTGGATGGCTGCCACAGATCCAAGTTGGAGAGATAGACAGAGTTAGACCAACAGACGGAGGGCTTTGGGGGAGCGAGATAGAGAGATTGGATGGATGGATAAGATAATAGATAAGAAAGACTGATAAGAAAGAGATGGATGGATAGATAGATAGATAGATGATGGATGGATCATAGATAAATAGATAAAGATATAAGATAAGGTAGATGATGGATGGATCATAGATAGATAGATAGATAGATAGATAGATAGATAGATAGATAGATAGATAGATAGATGGATGGATGGATGGATGGATGGATGGATCATAGATAGATAGATAGATAGATAGATAGATAGATAGATAGATAGATAGATAGATAGATAATGGATGGATCATAGATAATAGAACAGAATTCTGTATGGGCCAAGTGTGATTGGACACACAAGGAATTTGTCTTTGGTGCATACGCTCTCAGTGTACATAAAAGATACATTCATCAAGAATCATACGGTACAACACTTAATGATAGTCATAGGGTACAAATAAGCCATCAAATCATATTAGGAAACAGTCAATATAAATCGTAAGGATACCTGCAACAAGGTTACAGTCATACAGTCATAACTGGGAGGAGATGGATGAAAGGAATGATGAGAAGATTAATAGTAATGCAGACTTAGTAACTAATTTGACAGTGTTGAGGGAATTATTTGTTTAGCAGAGTGATGGCGTTCGGGAAAAAACTGTTTTTGTGTCTAGATATAAGATAAGGTAGATAGATGATGGATGGATGGATGATGGATAGATAGATAGATAGATAGATAGATAGATAGATAGATAGATAGATAGATCGATCGATCGATCGATCGATCGATCGATCGATCGATCTGGTGTTTCTCAAACCCAAACAACTTTAAGAGGTCTGGAAACACCCAGAATTCCCCAGCCAGCCAAGGCCTTAAGACAAGCAAACTACGGTTGAGCATTGGCCTTCATTATGCCAGAGCAGAGCAGAGAAGTGCATTTTACAAGCAGGGCTGGGTCAGTCTGCCTGCCCTGGTTGCTTTCCTGGGACCTCAATTCCGTTTCTTACTTTCTCCATGATTCCCCCCCACCCGCTCCCCAGGGGCAACACCCAGGTGGCTCTCAAAATCATCAAGAACGTCGAGAAATACAAAGAAGCCGCTCGCTTGGAGATCAACGTGCTGGAGAAAATTAACGAGAAAGATCCCAACAACCAAAAGTAAGTTGCCAAGGTTGGAGACCCCCCCCCCGGTCCAGACTAATTTGCCCTTTTCTCGGGGGGGGGGAAAGGGGGGGAAGTCCCATTTTTGAAAAGTCAGTTTCCCTCTTTTTCAACCCCTCTTTGCCTCGGTTTCCCCCTTCCAGCCTCTGCGTCCGGATGTACGACTGGTTCGACTACCACGGCCACATGTGCATTTCTTTCGAGCTCCTGGGCCTCAGCACCTTCGACTTCCTGAAGGATAACAACTACCTGCCCTACCCGCTCCACCAGATCAGGCACATGGCCTACCAAGTGTGCCAGGCGGTCAGATGTGAGTCTCCCGGGTGGAAAGTGTGTGTGTGTGTGTGTGTGGGGGGGAGCAGAGGGCTGAGAGAAGAGGGGGAGGGGTCCTTCTAATTCGTTTTGAATTAGAAGAAGGATTTACCACGCCTTAGCTCAGGGGTCTCCAACTCTTGGCAACTTTAAGACTTTGCTGGCTGAGGAACTCTGGGAGTTGAAGTCCACAAGTCTTAAAGTTGCCAAGGTTGGAGACCCCCGGCTTAGCTGTCGAGTGACTTTGAACGTAGACGGGTGCATGCAAACACATTGGTCCTTTCCCTACCTCCATCCATCCACCCACTCATCTACCTACCTACCTGTCTGTCTGTCAATCTAAATGATCATCCATCTATCCCTATCGATCTTTTCCTTCCTTTCTTCCCTCCCTCTCCACTCCATCTGTCTGTTTTTGTGTCTATCAATCCCTCCCTCCTATCGCTCAATCCATCCAATCTTCATATCTTTCCATTTTCTTCCATTCTTTCTCTCCACTTCCTTTCTTCCCTTCCCTTCCTATCCCTTTCCTATCCCCGTCTGTCTGTCTGGGTCTATGTATCAACCTCCCCTCCCTCCCTCCCTCCCTCCCTCCCTCCCTCCCTCCCTCCCTCCCTCCCTCCCTCCTCCTTCCTTCCTTCCTTCCTTCCTTCCTTCCTTCCTTCCTTCCTTCCTTCCTTCCTTCCTTCCTTCCTATCTTTGTATCTTTCCTCTCCATTTTTCTCTCTCCGCTTCTTCTTCCCTCCCTCCCTTCCTTATCTCTGTCTCTATGTGTCTATTTATAAATCTCCCTTCCTTCCTTCCTTCCACATTCACACACATTTTTCTCTTCCATTTTCCCTTATTTTTCCTTCCTTCCTTCCCTTCCTTTCCCTTCCTTCCACATTCACACACATTTTTCTCTTCCATTCTCCCTTATTTTTCCTTCCTTCCTTCCTTCCTTCCTTTGTATCTTTCTTCTCCATTTCCCCTCCATTCTTTCTCTCCACCTCCTTCCTTCCCTCCCTCTCTCTTAACCTGTTCTCTCCTTCCCAGTTCTACATGAGAACAAGCTCACCCATACGGACCTCAAGCCAGAGAACATCCTTTTCGTCAATTCGGACTACGAGATGACCTACAACCTGGAAAAGGTGAGCTTGTGTCCCCGGGAATGTCCCCTTCTCTGGTATGGCCTCCCTCCCTCCCTCCTTCTCTCCCCTTCAGTGCTACTTTGGGTTTGGCCTGAAGGTGGGAGGGCATTATCCTTGCTGCTAACTCCAACGTTTCCTTCCCCAGGGGTGGGATTCAGCCAGTTTGGACCGGTTCAGGCGAACCGGATGTTAATTTTACATCTGGTTCCCCGCACCGGTAGTTGCAAGGACTGGCTGGCCCCGCCCACCCTGCCCCTCCCCTCCCAGGAGTCTCCACGCGGCCCGTTTTGGATGCGAGGTAAGTGCAGGGCCTGTGCAGAGGCTCCGGGAGGGTGAAAAACGGGCCTCTTGGAAGTTCAGAAAGGGGCCCATTTCCAGCCTCCGGAACCTGGGGAGGGCAAAAACGCCCCCCCTCCCCCCCGTGGTGCAGGAGTAGGCCACGGCCCCATCGCCACGCCCACCCAGAACCGGTTACTAAATTTTTTTCCAATCCCACTCCTGTCCCTCCCCCTCCCCTCCCCTTCTCCTCCCTCTCCCTCCCAGAAACGTGACGAGCGCAGCATCAAGAACACAGCCATTCGGGTGGTGGATTTTGGCAGTGCCACTTTCGACCACGAGCATCACAGCACCATCGTCTCCACGCGGCACTATCGGGCACCCGAGGTCATTTTAGGTCAGTAACTGTACCTCCCCCAGCTCCGGATTGGACTCTGAAGACCAGAAATGCAGACTCTGAAACTCCTCTTTTTTTTTTTTGCTGCAACAGAACTTGGCTGGACTCAACCTTGCGACGTTTGGAGCGTTGGCTGTATTATCTTCGAGTATTATATGGGCTTCACCTTGTTCCAGGTGAGTGTGGCAGGTAGGAGCCATCGGAAGCAGGAAGAAGGGGTGAGCCTGACCAAAATCAGGCCGTTCCAGGTCTTTTTTTTTTCCCCACCAACTAAAACTTTATTTTTTTCCCCTTGTAGACCCATGACAATCGCGAACACCTGGCTATGATGGAGCGTATCTTAGGCCCCATCCCATCCCGGATGATCCGAAAAACAAGGTAAGAGTGTTGGCAAAGGAAGGAGGGGATACGATCCTCAGGGAAGGTCAAAAAGGCTTTGGAGTAGGCACGGAAGTTGAGACAGTTAGAATCTACGCAGCTCAGGGTTGAACTGTGGGGTCCTTGGCGCCCTCTGAGCTTGGTGGTTTCCTTGCAGGCGTTTCATGACCCAACTAAGTAACATCATCAGTGCTAGAAGGAGGAGGAGAATTATGGGGTCCTTGGTGCCCTCTGAGCTTGATGGGTGGTTTTTTTTCATGACACAACCAGGTGACATCATCAACAAACGTCACTCCCTTCTAGCACCAATGATGTTACCTACTTGGGTCACAAAACGTCTGCAAGAAAACCACCAAGTTCAGAGAGCACCAATGACTCCTCTGGGTTCCTTTCGTCCGCCTTCTCCTTGTCCGTGTCCCCTTTTTTCATCTTCCTCCCTTTTTCTCTCTTCTCCATTCTTGTTGTGTCTGCACCCCCTGAGCCGGGCCTCCTGCCAGAAAGTGACTTGGGAAAGTGAGGGGGAAGGGCCGTCAGGACTTACCTCCGGAGCACCGGTTTCCCTGGCTCAGCTCCAGGAGCCAGAAGCAGGCCAGGTGGAAGAGATAACGAGGCCTCCGTCCCCTGACTCTTTCCCCTCCCAGGCCACGCCTCCAGACCCGGCTGATGGCAATCAGGCCTGGCTGGACCCTAGGTTTCGTAGGCAGGAGAGGCGGGAACAACAGAAGCAGGGGTGGGGCAGGCCTAGGAAGTGCTGAGTCATGGAGCCACACCCCACAGGATATAAAAGGCAGTGAGCACTGCTGTGTCTCTTCGTAGCTGGCAAATCAACTGATTAACTAAGAGCTGAAGTGACTCACCAGCGTCAAGGGAGATATCGGAGAACTTGGCAGACGTTCGCTATTCTGCTGCCAGAGCTGATAGTGCCGGCTAATTAAGCCATCACTCGGACGGAGGCGAAGGAGGACAGAACAATTCTGCAAACCCCACTCCCTTCTAGCACTGGTGTAACCAACCAAGTTCAGAGAGCACCAAGGAACCCACAGTTCTCCTCCTCCCCCTCCCCCCTCCTCCTCCTCTCTTCCTCCTCCCTCCTCCTCCTCCCATCACCACTAATATTTCTTCACTGGGAAATGAAACTTCTGCAAGAAAAACCACCAAGCTCAGAGAGGACACCAAGGATCTCACAGTCCTCCTCCTCCTCCTCCTCCTCCTCCTCCTCCTCCTCCCTCCTCCTCACTAAACGAACGATCATAAGTCAAAAGTTTACCTGCATTTGTAGACTTCGTAAAAAAACCAAGGAGCAACCCACACTGGCCCTTTGTCCCACTCATGGTTCCTTGTGATCTTTTTCTATCTTCCCAACCCCCACTCCCCGGTTTAGGAAGCAGAAATATTTCTACCACGGACATTTGGACTGGGATGAGAATACCTCTGCGGGGCGCTACGTGCGCGAAAACTGCAAGCCGCTCCGGGTAAGCCGGGGCCCTTGTCCCTGTTTTCCCACAACAGCCCAACCAAGTTTTGATTCCTTCAGGAAACCGTGATAATACAGCACCATGTGATAAATAACAGGCCAGTCGCGGAGCGTCTGGATTTTGATCTCGTGACCAACGGAGAGGCTGTCAGTGTGAAAAACGGCCCTAAGTCACTTACTTCAGCACCATCAGTCACTAAACATGCAGATTACCTGCCATTTGCCATTGTCCATGCCTCCTCCGCCTCCTCCTCCTCCTCCAGCTATATAAAATCACAGAAGCGGGAGGGACCTTAGAGGTCCTCTAGCCCAGGGGCCTCCAACCTTGGCAACTTTAAGGCTTGTGGACGTCAACTCCCAGAGTTGAATTTTCTGGGAGTTCTGGGATTTGAAGTCCACACGTCTTAAAGTTGCCAAGGTTGGAGACCCCTGCTCTAGCCCGATCCCACGCAGGAATGCCCTCTCTGACAAACCCCCCAGCCTTTTCCTCCAACCAAGGAGTGTTGTGGTCCGCTGGCAGTCAGAAAGTGAGGAGGCTGGAGGGGAACATGGGCCAGTCCTGGAGTCTGGGGAAGGTTCGGACGAGGGCTCTGCATCAAAGGCAGAGAGGGAGCCAGGGCCATCGGGGAGTTATGTACTGACTCGGAGCCTCCAGAGCATCAGCGAGGCACAGGGGGAGCCTGTTCCCAGTGTGTGCATGCGCAGAGCTGCCAGAAGTCAAGAACAGTTAAGGCAAAAGGGGCGACTCGGGAGTAAGGCTTGGAGATGATTGTCCCCTCCCATAAGACATAAAGGTGGAGCAAAGGGACATGAGCCTTTGCAGGAAGCAACTTTGTTCATTCTGGTCGGTTTAAATTCTGAAGCTCCATTTTTGACTCTCTGCTCCGTGTGGCCTTGCAAAGCTAATTGCCAGTTAGGTCTTTCAAGGGAGATAAAGATGGGTGCTTTATCAACCTTATCCCGAAGGACTATGGAAGACTGTTGTCGGGCTCTTTACAAACTATTTGTGACTCATCACGGGGCTGGGAATGAACAGAATTCACAGCCGTTGAAATAAAGAGAAGGTTTTTGGGACGAATGATGTGCTTTTTACTGGCTCAGGAAGCCTAGGTCAGAACAAGGAGAGACTTGGCAGCTGTTCCTCCAGCCCCACCAGCTTAACCATTTTTAACGGGCGCCCCACTTCCCCCCACTCTTCCTCCTAGCCCTTCCTCTCTCCGCTTCTCTTTCCAGAGGTACCTGGCGTCCGAAGCCGTAGAACACCACCAGCTCTTCGACCTCCTGGAGGGCATGCTAGAATACGAACCGGCCAAACGGGTGACCCTTTCCGAGGCCCTCAAGCACCCCTTCTTCAGCCTCCTCCAACTCCAGCCCGCCCCGAAAGCTTGGGATTCGAACCGGGACATCAGCCGGTGACCCGTCGGGCTTCTTGGCTTCGTTTCCTGAACCCCTGACACCCCCCCTTCCTCTTCCTCCTCCTCCTCTCAACGTATTTGGCCCCTGTGGTGGCTGGCCCAACTTTTCTCCATTTTTGGTGCTTTTTCCGACCATCCGAAGAATACAGAAAAAAACTTTTTTGAGTTCTCCTCTCCTCCAGGTTCCCTCCCTTTTTTTTGTTACCTTATAAAGCTTGTGGATATGTGAAATAGTTTGTAAATATCTCTCTCTATAAAATATATATATATATATCTGTGTATATATAAATTATATATAAAACACACAGGATATCTTGTGCCATTTCCCTCCCTCTGTAAATAATGCTACTGTCGCCCCAACCCCCTTCTCCCCAATCTGTCCTTTCTGCCCGGTTCTCTACCCTGCGTGGATTTTGCGGTTTGTCGGACAATTATTTTTGGGGAGAACAAACCATATCCCTGTTTCAAATGCTGGCATTTTATATGAATTTTGTACAGTCTTGGTGGGGAGGAAAAAATAAAAAAGGCCACGTCCAATGAAGTTCGCTCTGTATGGGTGTTAACGCTTCCTGTTTCTTTGCTTTTCTCTCTCTTTACCACAAATAATAATGCTAAATCCAGCCTGAACCAAACCATCATAGTAATTGAACACCGTCGGCATTGACAAAATCCCCATCGGTCAATTGCGAAAGGCAGCTTCGTTTGGAACAGCTGAAATCCTCCTCCGAGAGACCTTTTAACACCATCAGACGACCACATCTGCCTATCCCAGGTCCTTGGGAAGGACCCCAGAGACAGACAAAAATGCCAAATTCAGTCTAAACATCTGGCCGAGCGTGCAGCCAATTATAATTATAATTATTTCTGGCAACACACATAACAATTCTAGGTGTCCAGTTGTGTACTTTGTCCCAATGTGCTTCTATCTGGGATAGGAAAGGTTTATCTGTTTGCTTCCTCTTTTCTCTTTTTTTCTTTTTAGCCTACCATTTTTAAAAACATTTTATGCATTTTTCTTTAGCGAGCATCAAAACTCAATAGCCACATAAACAGTGCGTTGTCTGGGTACAGTTAGTTTGGAAAAACGTAATAATATTCATAGCATTGATCATAATCACATAATAATAGTATTTGCTTATCCATACTAATAGATCTTCATTATACAGTTAATCATTAAACCTTAAACTTTTACGTTTCTAACTTCCGCTTCTGTCCGCTAACCATCGGTAACAGTAAACAGAGTTGGAAGGGACCTTGGAGGTCATCTAGTGCAACCCCCTGCTCGCGCAGGAGACCCGTAGTAGGGATTCGAACCGCCGAACCGCCGACCTTTCTGATTGACGAGCTCAATATCTTAGCCACTGAGTCACCTAGTCAGGCTAAAACGAGCCCCATGTTAAAAAATACTCTATTTCTCCCTTCTCCTTTATGTTGAGTGTTAATCTATCCATCTCTGCACCTTCTATTTTTTTTAAATTTATTATTAAATTTAATATTTAAAATTTAAACTTCTATCAGTAGGGATCTCTTCATTTTTCCACTTTTGTGCGCAAAAACAATTCTCGCTGCTGTTAACACACGTAAAATTAAATACGTATTTTCTTTATTGTTCTTTTCTGGTTAAAATACCCAACAAAAAAAATATCTCTGGTTTTAAATCTACATGTTGCTTTACCATTTCCCCCCCCCCTAACCGTGTATGTACTTTTGTCCAATATTATTTTTTGCCTTTGGGCATCAGATCTGATTGCATTTCCAACATTTTATTATTATTATTTATTAGATTTCTAGACCGCCCTTCTCCCGAATTTGGCGGACAAGTTTTTAAAACATCTTTGCCAGTCTTGCTGGTGGTAAAACGCCACCTATAAAACATTTTTTTTTTCGATCGGGATGAATGCCATACAGGTAGACCTCACCTTACGACCACAATTGAGCCCAAAATGCATGTCATTAAGTGAGAAATTAAGTGAGTTTTGCCCCGTTTTAAGACTTTTCTTGCCACATCTGCACTTGTCAAATTAATCACACCCATTGCTAAGCGAATCTGGCTTTCCTCCGTTATCTTTAATCAGAAGGTTGCAAAAGGGGATCACATGGTACGGTCACTAAGTGAACTCTTGCAACTCGGGGACGCTGCAACCGCGTCATAAATACGCACAGTCATCACCCATCCCAATCTAAATCACCTGACCGCAGGGGACGCTGCCACGGTCGTAGGTGTGAAAAACGGTCATAAGTCACTTCTTTCCAGCGCCCTTGTCACCTTGGTCACTAACTGAACTGTTGTAAGTCGAGGACTACCTGCATTAGATCTGGAGGTGCGGGCTGCCCTTTCTTGTTCTAGGAAAACATTGCGAGTTCCCCGTTCTAAATTTTATATATCCAAGCCCGAATCCTGAACGGCTCGATTTTTCTCAAGCGTTGCAAATTAGCAAGATCAAGTCCGTTATCAAAAATTGGCTGAACAACAGCAAAAAAAGTGACCAGCGACTCAGTTTAACAAACGCCTTGGTTAACGACCGAAATTCTGGTCCCAATTGCCGTCGTAAGTCCAGGACTATATACCAGGTGCTAATTTCGTCAATTCCCCCCCCCACTGTAATCTCTCTTTTGTATTATTTTCATTGAGACGATTTAAGGCTAAAATCCAGTTCAAGGGGAAAAAAGGGTTCCTTCCCCCTTCGATGCTCGATTGTAAGGAGCTTAAAACCCAGGTCCTGCCAACTGCAGCTGCTCCTTCAGCTTCTTCTATAAACCTTTCATCCCTCTTGGGGGGCCGGGTGTGTGTGTGTGTGTGTGTGTGGAGATTGTGTGTCATTGTGCTGGAAAGGGTTGCTTTAGACGGCAAAGCCCAGGACTGTCGTCTAGTTTTGCTGGACAAATTGTCACACAGGCATCCCATTGCCGTTATTTTAATAAATGTTTTTAGTACTAGATGTCAAGGAATTGTGGGTATCTCTATATCTGTCTGTCTGTCTCATATCTATCTCTATTCATCTAATCTATCGTATCTGTATCTAGCTAGCTATCTAATATCTCTTATCCATCTATCACATTTTATCTATTATCCATCTAATTATCTTTCTATCTAATATCTATTATCCATCTATCTTCTCTCTATCACATTTTATCTATTATCTAATCTACCTACCTACCTACCTATCTATCTATCTATCTATCTATCTATCTATCTATCTATCTATCTATCTATCTATCTATCTATCTATCACAGTGGTTCCCAACCAGTGTGCCGCGGCACTAAGGGGTGCCGTGAGATCTTTTGAGGGTGCCGGGAACTTTTGAGCTACGGAGATTTTAAATATCTATTTCCTTATAAGGGTGCCGGGAACTTTTGAAAGGCTTTCCAAGGGTGCCTCAAACAAGAAAAGGTTGTGCCTCAAACAAGAAAAGGTTGGGAACCACTGATCTATCATCTATCTATCATCTATCTATATCTATCATCTTATCACATATCTATTATTCATCTATCTTCTCTATCACATTTTATCTCTTCATCTAATCTGTCTTTATATCATCTGTCTATCTATCTATCTATCCATCCATCCATCCATCCATCCATCCATCCATCCATCCATCCATCCATCACATATTATCTATCCATCTAATCTATGTCTGTCTGTTTATCTTTTATCTATTCATTAATCTATCTTTATCTATATCATCTATATCTCTCATATTATCTATTATCCATCTAATCTATGTCTGTCTGTCTCTGTCTATCTATCCATCCATCCATCCATCCATCCATCCATCCATCCATCTATCTATCTATATATCTATCTTTTTTTTTGCATTTATATCCTGCCCTTCTCCGAAGACTCAGGGTGGCTTATACTATGTCAAGCAATAGTCTTCATCCATTTGTATATTATATACAAAGTCAACTTATTGCCCCCAACAATCTGGGTCCTCATTTTACCTACCTTGTAAAGGATGGAAGGCTGAGTCAACCTTGGGCCTGGTGGGGCTTGAACCTGCAGTAATTGCAAGCAGCTGCTGTTAATAACAGACTGTCTTACCAGTCTAAGCCACAGAGGCCCATTGTCCATCTATCTATCTATCTATCTATCTATCTATCTATCTATCTATCTATCTATCTATCTATCTATCTATCTATCTATCCTATCTATCCTATCTATCCATCTAATTATCTAATTTTTCTCTCTGTCTGTATTTCTCTCTCTCTCGTTCCTTTTTTTCAATCATCTCTGATCTTCGGAAACCGCCTGGACAAACTGCTGCAGTTTTCTTGGCAAAGTTTTTCAGGAAAAAAAAAAAGGTTTGCCAATGCCTTCCTTCTTAGGGCTGAAAAGAAGTGGCTGGCCCAAAGGTCATCCGAGGCAGGACTAGAACTCCCAGTCTCCTGATTCCAAGCCTCACGCCTTAACTTGTCTCCTTTCCTCCTACCTGCAATAAATCTATTTGTCCTTAAGGTACCACAAGATGTTGCAGACCGTCCCTCAAACCTTAAAAAAAAAAAAAAAGTTTGAGATCTGCTTTTAGCCCTGGTTCTCTTGGGCCCAAATCCATTGAGGACTAGCACCTTGCTGTTTTATCCGAGAAAGACTGAATACCTGAAGCTGGCTGTCCTTCAGACAAGGGCACATACCTAATGATCTTCCCGGCAACTCCACTCAACGTACCATCTGTCTTGCCAGCTGTCGCACGAATGGATCAAGGGAAAAACCTGTTCTTATTGCTCCTGATCTCCACTTAAAAGATCCTGGCCGGACAAAAGGTTTTTTTTTAATCACCCTTTGGCCACGTTGGGCGAGGGAAGATCTACCTACGCCAAGAGAAGCTGAACTATCTTGGAGATCTACCTCCGTGAGTCCCAATCGTTTTTTTATGGAAAATGGGAATATCGGTTGGGGATGATGTAGGCTTTGCTCGGTTTCCGACGGAGGGAGAAAGAGTGTGGTGATGGTTTTTTTTTTCGGGCGCGTCTTTTTACGAATCTGTTTTGCGTTGGCTTTTCAGTTCCAGGTGCCAAACAGCCTACCGTCCTTACCATGAGATCGGGGTTTGGGGACGCGGTCAAAGATCTGCTCTGCGGCTTGTCAACGGATTCCGTCAAGGACAAAGATATGGGCGTCCAAAGAAGTCACAGCTGGGAGCCGGTCAAAGTGCAGGGCCACCCGAGGCAGAAGTAAGCATGATTCGCAAATTGGTATAAATATGAGGCAGCCAAGCAAACTGTTTGAAATTGAAACAGCTGAATAGCTATACACAGTAGTGGCCAAAATGTGTGGAAACCTTTTGGGAAAAGTGTATTTTTAAAAAAAAAAAAAAACATTAGCTAATAACACCACTTTTATTTGGAGTAGCTACCCTAAAATGATATATCAATGGAAAGAGAATTGAATCAAGAATGTAATGCAGTAACTTTTTAGGAAGGATTTGCTATTAGAATAGCAGTTACAGGATAAAGAAGAAAATAGAATAGAATAGAATAGAATTTTTATTGGCCAAATGTGATTGGACACACAAGGAATTTGTCTTGGTGCAGATGCTCTCAGTGTACATAAAGAAGAAAAAGGGAAACACGTAGAAAAAACGAGATATACAAAAATGATCACCATAGAAAAAAATTGTGATCATAGAAAAATTGTGATCGTAGAAAAAAATGAGAGATACAAAAATGATCACGCTGTCAGTTAATTCTTAGTTGGGTAGCCTTTAGCATGAATGTCGGCCTTACAATGTTTTCCCATGGAGTGAACCAAGTCTTTGAGTTCTGCAGCTGTTCTCATGTGAAAGCAAGATTGAATGATGGCTTCTATGAACTGGGTTTTATTGCTGGGTTGCTTCTGACTAACCAGTTTCTTTAGTCGGCTCCATATATTTTCAATTGGGTTAAGTTCTAGGCTATTCCCAGGCCATTCCAGCACCCCCCCCCCCATTGGACCTTGAAACTCAAAAAAAAAATTGGTGTTATTAGCAATCAAATCTCAAAAATACACTTTTCCCAAAAGGTTTTCCACAATTTTGGCCACTACTATAAGTAGTTGAGATGATAGATAGATAGATAGATAGATAGATAGATAGATAGATAGATAGATAGATAGATAGATAGATAGATAGATAGATAAATAAATATAATAAAATAGATGGAGAAAGGAAAGGGAGGGAGGAAAAAGGAAGGAAATCAAGGAAAAGAGATAGATAGATAGATAGATAGATAGATAGATAGATAGATAGATAGATAGATAGATAGATAGATAGATAGACAGACAGATAGATAGATAATGAGATGATAGATAGATAGATAGATAGATAGATAGATAGATAGATAGATAGATAGATAAGATATAGCTAGACGGAGCGAGGAAGGAAGGAATAGATTGATAGATATGCCTTCACCCTCTCCTCCTTACCTTTTTACTCTCTAGTCCAATTTTGTGGCATCGATACCAGAGTACCGTCTTTGATCTAGTCAGTCTCCCGGTGACAACTCCCAGCGTCGCTTTTCTTTGCTTCCGATAAAACAGTTGGGAATAAAACCGTTTAGTATCTTCTTCAGGCTATAAAAATTCCCAATTCTGTAGAAGAAACATAAAGAGCAGGGAAGATTTCTTTTTTCCCTCCAGGAGAAACAAGTTACCTGGCTAGGCATTCGGGGCGTGTGGTTTTGTGTTCGGGGTGGGAGTCTTGACGAGCGATCGATGCCACGCTTTGGCGGTTTCCTTTCCCCTCTTCTTGAAACCCTCTTCTTCTTTGCCAGGGCCGAAAGAGACGCAGCCTTTAACCGGCAGAAAGCACAGCGTGCTTCTCTCCGAGCTCATTTGCGGGAGAAATACAACCTCCCAAAGGTGAGATTTATTTTTTGCCTTCTGAAAGGACCTGGCGTTTCGGGTACCAATTCCAGGTAGTCCTCGAATTAAGACCAAATTAATAAATACAGATATAAAGGTAAACCTTCCCCTCGCACATACATGCTAGTCGTCCCCGGCTCTAGCGGGGCGATGCTCATCTCCGTTTCAAAGCCAAAGAGCCAGCGCTGTCCGAAGACGTCTCCGTGGTCATGTGGCCGGCATGACTCAACGCCAAAGGCACACGGAACGCTGTTTCCTTCCCACCAAAGATGGTCCCTGTTTTTCTACTTGCTTTTTTTTTTTACCTGCTTTCGAACTGCTAGGTTGGTAGAAGCTGGGACAAGTCACGGGAGCTTGCCCCGTTCCGCGGCAGCGCTAGGGATTCGAACCGCTGAACTGCCGACCTTTCGATCGACAAGCTCAGCGTCTGAGCCACCGCGTCCCATTTAAATACACATACTCCTCAACTACCATTCGTTCAGTGACCGAAGTCAAAACGGGGCTGAAAAAAAGTGACTTTTTCGCACTTAACGACCGTTGCGGCCTCCTCACGGTCACATGATCAAAATTCAGACCCTTGGCCATTGACCTCGTATTTATAACGGTCACAGTCTCCCGGGGTCCTGTGATCCCCTTTTTGCGACCTTCGGACGAGCCAAGTCAATGGGAAATCCTGATTCACTTAACAACCGTGTTACTTAATAAATGCAATGATTCACTTAACAACGGTGGCAAGGAAGGTTCGTAAAATGAGGCAAAACCACTGTCTCACTTAGCAGCAGAAATTTTGCGCTCAATTATGGTTGTAAATTCAGGACTACCTCTAGCTCTAATCCCACCCCAGTCTGATTATATTTATTTGTGTCTGTGCCTATTGTTTATATTTATTTATGTATTTGCGTATTGATTAAATGCATTTATTTGTTAAATTTGTTAGATTGAACAACCTAGGGTCTCTTGCTTGAGCAGAGGGTTGGACTAGAGGACCTCCAAGGTCCCTTCCAATGTGTTATTCTCTTATTCTGCTTTCCTTCCTTCCTTCCTTCCTTCCTTCCTTCCTTCCTTCCTTCCTTCCTTCCTTCCTTCCTTCCTTCCTTCCTTCCTTCCTTCCTTCCTTCCTTCTCCATCACTGAGGTTTTTTAAAGAAGAGATTAGATCACCGATCCTCCTGCTTGAGCAAGGGGGCTGGACTAGAAGACCTCCGAGGTCCCTTCCCGCTCTATTCCGATTGACCTTTCTGAACTTTTTTCTTTCTTTCTCTCTTTCCTTCCTCCTCTCAGAACCCGGCGGACGAAAAGCAGCTGGAAGCCGTGGGGGTTAAGCTTCAGCTGCCCCGAGACCTTCTCAGCATCGTACAACCCAACGCGGCCAACCTCCCCGGCTTCGGCGGGATAGATTTCGACTCCTTGCAAACGACCCTCCAGAGCCCAGCGCAGTCTTTCTCACGCCCGGGCCAATGTCGTATCATGTGAACGCCCGCCCTTTTTTTTTCTTTCTTCTGAGGATGCAGGAAATAAAAATGTTTGTGTTTGGGGGGCAACGGCGGGCGTTCTGCGATGTGGCTTCTTCGGCGCACGCCGTCTCGTACAACGTTGGGAGCGTCGCAATCTTGGTAGGAAAAGGGGGCATTGGATGAAGACTGCTGAGAAAAGGCCCCCAAATAGAGCGGCCTTGTCCAGATATGGCCCCTATGGCCATTGCACAGGTAGTCCTCGACTTACGACTCCAACGGAGCCCTACGTTTCTGTCATTCGGCGAGAATTTGTCAAGTCCTGTTCTATGACCTTTCTTGCCAGAGTCGTTAAAGGAATCGTTGCATTGGTTCAATAGGTTGTTAAGTGGAACCGGTTTCCCTCCCTCCCCTTGACTTGGCTCGTCCGCAGGACGCAAAAGAGGATCACGTGACCTCACCCAGGACACCGCGACCGTCATAAGTACATGTCGTCTGAATTTTGATCCCGAAGATGCTTACGAAAGTCGTAACTCTGAAAAACGGCCCTAAAAAGTCCTTGGTCACTTCAGTGAACGGTCGCTAAATGAAGTGTTTTAAGTCGAGGACTAGCTGTACATCACTATCTGGCTATTTTTTTTTTTTCACACTTAAACCACTGCAGCATCTCGATGGTCACAGGATAAGCTTGGCAACTGTCTCATACTTTTGACGGTCGCAGCATCCCGGGGGGGCGGGGTCACGCTTTTGCGACCTTCTGCAAAGCAAAGTCAATGGGGAATATGACTAACTTAACAAATGTAGCAATTCACTTAACCACGGTTTCAAGGAAGGTCGTAAAATGGGGGCAAGACTCACTTAACAACCGCCTTGTTTAGCAACAGAACCTTTGGGCTCAACTGTAGGTCGAGAACTACCTATAAAGAAATCCAAACTCCGGATTGATTCACTGAGCATGTGAAGCCTTTATATGCGTACATGCATGCATATATCACATTCTTTATTAGCAATTTATTAATTTTTTTGATTTAAGTATATACAGCTCACCTAGATAACAATAAAGCAACCAGATTAAAAGCAACGATGGACGAAACAAACATCTCATACAACGATAGAATAGAATAGAATAACAAGAGTGGGAAGGGACCTTGGAGGTCGTCTAGTCCAACCCCCTGCTTGAGACATTTAAAAAAAATTAAATTGAAATTAAAACTTAAATTAAGACATTTTTAAAAAATTACATTGAAATTAAAACTTGACTTTTTTAAAAATTAAATTAAAACAAAGCATTTTAAAAAATTAAAACTTTAAGACATTTTTAAAAATTTAAATTAAAACTTAAGATTTTTAAAAATTTAAATTTAAAACGAGGTTTTTTTTAAAAAAAATAAATTTAAATTAAAACAAGACATTTTTAAAATTTTAAATTAAAACTTAAGACATTTTTAAAAATTTAAATTTAAAACTTAAGTTTTTTTAAAACTTAAATTGAAATTGAAACAAGACATTTAAAAAAATTAAATTAAAACCTGAAGACATTTAAAAAAAAATTAATTCAAGACGTTTTAAAAAATTTAAGACTTAAACTAAGACACTTTTAAAAATTCAAATTCAATTTAAATTCAAACTTAAGACATTTAAAAAGAGAACTTGCTGCAAAATAAGCCTTTCCACTGCTAAACCCTCATTAAACCAGGTTGTTATTATTAATTTCCCCCCCTCCCACTTTCAATTGAATTGGAGGAAAAAAAACAAAAACAAACGACGAATCTGGGCTTTCTCGCCCTGCCGGCGGCGGACTACATTTCCCGTCGGCCCCTCGTGACGTACGGCGCGCGCGGCCGCCGCCCCTTTACGGCCGTCACGCGCATGGGAACCCCCACCCAGCTCGCGAGTGACGCGCCAAAGGCCCGGCCGTCCAATCGGCGTGGAGCGTCTCTGCGAGGGGCAGCGGAAGGAACGTCCGTTCGGAGGCGCCGCCGCGGAGGGAGGGGAGGCAGCGAGGGAGAACAGCGGGCATGAACAGCCAGAACGGAGGGGGGAACCCTTTCGAGGGAGACGCGGGGAATCCCTTCCAGGTGCGTAGCGTGGGAAAAAAACAATTCAGACTTTTTTTGGGGGGAGGGGTTCCCCCCCAGGGTAGCCTCCCAATTTTGGGGTGGAGTGGGGGGTTTTTTTCTTCTTCCCTGCCAGGCTTGTTTGCCTGCCTGCCTTTCTTTAATTTCCCCCTTTGCTCACAACAACAACAACCCTGCGAGGTAGGCCGGCTCGAGGAAAGGAGGTTGGTTGGTTGGTTGGTTGGTTGGTTGGGGGGCCTAAGAAAGGATTGAGAGTGGACTCTGATGGGAGGCCAGGCCGAGCCTTTGGGCGCCACACGGCTTGGGTTGGGGGGGAATTTGTTCAGAGGGCAATGAAAAAGCCAAAGGTTCTAGTCCTCAGGGAGGAGGAGGGGGAGGGAGGGAGGGTCATAGCATGAAACAAGAGGACTGGCTTGTTCAATCTTTCTGGGCCCCTTGAAGGGTGTCCTGAGGGATGTTAAGGAGAAAAAACCCTTCCTTCCATCCCCTTTTCTTCTTTCTTCCTTTCCTTCGCTCCTTTCTCTCTCTTTTCTTTCTCTCTCTCTTTTTATCTGTTTCTCTCTCTCATTCCCTCCCTCTTGCCTTCCTTCCTTCCCTTCCCTTCTCTCTCCTTTCTCTTTTCTCTTCTTCCTTTCTCTTATCTCTTTTTATCCGTTTCTCTCTCTCATTTTCTCCCTCCCTTCCTCTCTCCTTCCTTCCTTCCCTTCCTCCCTCCATCCCCTTTTTTCTTCCTTTCTTTCCTTCCTTCTTTGTCTCTTTTCTCTTCTTTCTCTCTCTTTTTATCTGTTTCTCTCTCATTCCCTCCCTCTCACCTTCCTTCCCTTCCCTTCCTTTCTCTCCTTTCTCTTTTCTCTCCTTTCTTTCTCTATCTCTTTTATCTGTTTTTCTCTCTCATTTCCTTCCTCTCCCCTTCCTTCCTTCCTTCCTGAACGGGGGACTGGACCAAGCTTCTTTCCAACTCTGTTATTCCTTCCTTCTCTTTTTCTTCTTCCTTCCTTTGTTTCTCTTTTCTCTCTTCTTTCTTCTTCTTTCTCTTTTTATCTGTTTTTCTCGCTCATTCTCTCCTTCCTTCCTTTTTTTTTATTCCCGCGGTTCTTTAGCTTAATTGTAGTTCGGCAAATAAGCCACCCTGGAGCCCAACTCCACACAAGCCACCTTTAAAGACAATGAGAACAAGCTGGTCAAAATATTTATCTTTATCAGGGACCTAATTCGGTTTCTGCTTTGTTGGGTTTCAGCTCCAGTAGTTTTTGGAATATAATAAGCAGGCCAATCGGTTCTATTCGTTACGAAGGAAAACGAGAATTAGCAAACATTTTTGCCTTTTGCTGGGGAGATAAAAGGGCTTTTATATTTATCACACAATCACTCCTTTTAAAGGACAAAACTCTTCATTTGGGATAATAACAAATTTATTTTTAAAACTGTGGGAGGGCAGAGAAATCACATGTGAGCCTTTGGAAAAAAGAGACGTTTCAAATAACATTGCTTTTTTTTTTTTTTTTTGCATCAGTCTTATTTTGGCCTCTTTTGGAATATTCTGAAAATAATCACGGATCTTGCTTGCTACTTCCTGATTTGAAAACCAGCAGAGATTTGGGGCCAACTGCTATATTGGGATAGGGGTGGAGAAGTGTCGAAATAAAATTTTCCCCAACATATTTCACAATAGATAGACAATGAATAACATGACTGACCTCATTTGCTAGTAAACTCTATTTAATGGGGTTTATTTTTTCTTTTGTGTGACATGCAGTTGGTATGCAGTAAATAAAAGAACTTGTTTTTAGAGGCTTTTGTTTTTGGTGCTGGTGGTGGGGAGCCCCCAACTTTTTAAAAAAGTTTTATTTGAAAGAGTCTACGAGCTGGGCATGGCCTGAAGGTAGCCTCCAGCTTCAGGAGCAGTCTATCTTATCTGCAGCTTAGGGCCTTGCTTGGAACCCAACCAGCCGGAGAAGGAAGAGGTGGTGGGTTAAAAAAAAAATGCAAATAAAAATGCAATTCCGCGAGAAACAATTCCTGAAGGATTGTTTGGAAGAGAATCCCGGTGGGCCCCAAAATCGGGAGAAATCTGCTTAGAATCTTTTCCCCCCCCCCCCCCCCATTAGCAGATTTGATCGAAGGGATCTTTAACGTGGGATATTTGCCTCTTGGGGAGGGAAATTGCAGCTCACCAAATCCGGCGATACACAGTCCTCGACTTACGACCGCAATTGAGCCCAGAATTTCTGCTGCTGAGCGAGGTAGTTATTAAGTGAGTTTTGTCCCGTTTTACGACCTTTCTTGACGTCATTGTTCAGCAAAGCCCTGCAGTTGTTAAACGAGGAAGACGGTGGTTAAGGGAATCCGGCTTCCCCCTTGACTTTGCATCTCAGAAGGTCGCTAAATGGGGATTCGCACAATCCCGGGACGCTTTTGACCGTCATAAATACGAGGCGTGACCACAGGGATCCTGTAACGGTCGTAAGTGTGAAAAACGGTCCTAAGTCCCATTTTTTCAGTGCCGTTGTAACTCCGAACGATCACTAAGCGAACATAAGTCAAAGATTGCCTATATGTTTATCTGGGTGTAGAGGTGGGTTATTCAGCCGGTTTAGACCGGTTTGGCCGAACCGGTTGCAGAAATCGCCCCGGCTCTATGCCATTTTATTTAGGCAAGTTTTTAAGCTGGCCACATGCGCGCCAGCAAAGCACATGGGCGGAAGGCAGGGTATACATGCGCGGCGAACCGGTAGTAGCATCATATGAAACCCACCACTGTCTGGGTGTCTATGTATTTATACACACACGTATACTTCATGCGTGTGTAATTTTTATTGAAGAAAGCATTTCCCAAACTTGAAAGTTCCAGGAAAAGAAAGACGGGTATAAAAAGAGGAAAGAAAGAAAGAGAGAGAGAGAACGATACACCACAAGGAAAGAGAAAAGAAAAAAACATTGAAATATTTAAAGAAGCAATTTCTGTTTTCCTTTGCCGCTGTTAGAAACCTTAGTTCATATTCTTCAGTTTTCCAAAATGACAGTTTTCCTGGTTCCCCTTTGTCCATCTTCAGCTCTTTTGAAGCAGTAAAAATCTCAAAATCGCCCGTTCGTTTTTCTCCCGGTTTTTGGCAAAAAGTCCCTCAAGGGTTTCCAAACTTTCACGAAATTTTTTTTTATTTTTTTTTGTTCTCTCGCTGATCAGGCCAGTCCGTTGAACCTCACTTTTGCAAATTCTACCTTACCTTCTTTACAATCCTCTCGTCCACGACGTGTGTATTTTTGCATATTTTTTTTACCCACCTTTGTGTGTTATAATGCAAAGGAGACGGGGGTTTAAAAATCGTGATGAATAAATAAAATAACAAGACTTGCGGGAGGTTCCCACATAGAAAATTGTCCACGAACAAAATCTGATGCCTTTGGATCAAATCTGAAAAGAGGCGATCCAAATTCCTCCTAATTTGGGAGAGAAAAATATATTTTGGGGGCAAAAGAAAGGATGGTTGAAAATAGGAATTTTGCAAGCGGTTCGCCTTTTGCTTCAAAATGCAAAGAGAAGAAGAACTTGGGTTGGTTTCTAAGAAGGAGTGGTACAACTATAAATAAATGTTCTTTTTTTATTTAATCGCCTCACTCTCTTCTTTTTCTCCCCCTCCTTCTAAGGATCCAGGCATAATTCAGCACCGGCCAAATACAGATTATGCTACCCTGGATGTATATAATCCTTTTGATAATTCGGGGGTGAGTCGATTGCTTGATCTTTTGGGGGGAATTGGGGAAGGAGGGGGATTGCTGTGTTTGGATTTGCTTTCAGTGGGGATATTCCTGTCGGGGCTTCCTCTCCGCAATTTCAGAATCTGCCTTCATGAGGTCTAGAAACATGAGCGGGCTTTTCTTCCAGGAGCAGATGTACCATATTTTTTCGGAGTATAAGACGCTCTGGACTATAAAATGCACCTACCTTTTTTGGGGAGGAAAAAAATCAAAAAATCTACCTCTGCCTCCCAGCAATTTGCTTCCTTGCAGCAAACAGCCCGTTTCAGTTTCAGCAAAGCCTGATTAGCACAAGGGGGAAAAAATTTTGCCTCTGCCTCCCAGCAATTTGCCTCCTTGCAGCAAACAGCCCGTTTCAGTTTCAGCACAGCCTGATTAGCACAAGAAAAAAAAAATCTGCCTCTGCCTCCCAGCAATTTGCCTCCTTGCAGCAAACTGCAAACAGCGGAGGCTGAAAATGAGGCGTATGGAGACAGCAATAGGGAACGACGATCCCTGCAGCCTGAAACAGCTGGTGGTGGGGAGGCCGACAATCAGCTGCTTGTGCTAATCAGGCTGTGCTGAAACTGAAACTTGCTGTTTTGCTGCAAAGAGGCAAATTGCTGGGAAGCAGAGGCCAAAGGGCAGGGCCCAGAGGTTGGGCGGGGCTACATTCGCTGTATAAGACGCACCCAAGTTTTCACCCTCTTTTGTGGTGGTGGGGGGGAGAAAATGTACGTCTTGTATTCTGAAAAATACGGTATTTCCCCATCGCTAAAGTTGGTTTTTGATCATTTCTTTGTGCAAGGATTTGTCAGATCAGAGTGAGCTAATTGGAAGGCCCTGATTAGAATTTCAGTTCTGCTCAAAATCCAGCAGGGGGCCTTAATCTGTGGTTCTTAGCCTCAATGTTCCCCGTCTGTAAAATGGGCATAATACCGATTCTCCAGCCCGTTGTGGCTGTTGGGACGGATTACCCAGCTACAGGAACTCTCACATTTATTATTATTTCATGCTTTTTAAGAGGAAGCACTAGGAATTTGGAATTTCCATCCGATTTACGGGTCGTTCTCAACTTACGACTACAGTTGGAAACAGGATTTCCCTTGTTAGGCAAGTTGGCTGTTAAGTGAGCCTCGTTCTGCAGAATTTTGAAATTTCTCCTTTTTGTTTCTCTCTTGGGGCAGCTTCCCCCGCCATACCAGCCCCCGGCCTCGGCTCCCACAATCCCCTCTGTGCCCACAGTTCCTGTCTCGGAGGTGCCTAAGAAACACAACAATGCGGAGCCCAGAAATTACGGCTCGTACGGGACCCAGGTAAGGAGGGAGGGAGGGAGGAGAGAGAGAAAGAGAACATATTCTGGAGAGTGAAAAGTGGAAATATTGGTAGAAATGGAAATTTGGGGGAAAAAATTGGTGAAATTGACAGCTTGGTCTGGTGGGGAAGGCTCCACGCTAGAAATCAGGAGACGGTGAGTTCTAGTTCCACCATAGGCGTGAAAGCCAGCTGGGTGATTTGGGTCTAATCAACCAGGAGACGTTGAGTTCTAGCCCTGCCTTAGACAGAAAAGCTAATTGGGCGACTTTCAGCCAATCACCAGGAGATGGTGAGTTCTAGTTCTGCCTTAGGCATGAAAGCCAATTGGGTGACTGTGGGCCAATCACCAGGAGACTGTGAGTTCTAGTCCCGCCTTAGGCGTGAAAGCTAGCTGGGTGATTTTGGGCCAATCACTAGGAGACGGTGAGTTCTAGTCCCGCCTTAGGCATGAAAGCTAGCTGGGTGATTTTGGGCCAATCACCAGGAGACGGTGAGTTCTAGTCCCGCCTTAGGCATGAAAACCGGCTGGGTGATTTTGGGCCAGTCCTCCTCTCTCAGCCCAACCCACCTCACAGGGGCGGTGGTTATGCGGAAAATCAGAAAAGGAAAGAGCGTTAGTTCCCTCCCTTGACTTGACTTTATGAAAAATAAATGTGGGATAAAATTTTTTAAAATAAAAAATTTCCCCACTCAAATGCTTCGCAGTTAGTTTGACGCTTCCAAGCCACCTTGAAGGACAATCGGGCAGCTTACCCTCCGCGCGGCTAGCAGGTGGCACTGCGGCTCCCTCAAATAATCCTTCTCTTTCTCTTCGATTAGGAAGCGACCACCGCCGCTACCGCCGACCTCTTAAAGCGCCAAGAAGAGCTGAATCGGAAAGCCGAAGAACTGGACCGGAGAGAGCGAGAGCTGCAGAACGCGGCCTTGAGCAGCGGGGCAGGTACGGCGTCCTTTCCCCCACGTCTCTCCGTGAATTTCCCGCGCCGAAACGGCTGAAACGAACCTTTTCCCTTCCTGTGTTTTTGCAGCCAGGCCAAACAACTGGCCCCCGCTGCCTTCCGTCTGCCCCGTGAAGCCCTGTTTCTATCAGGATATTTCCGTCGAGATTCCCGTGGAATTCCAAAAAACGGTCACCATCATGTACTACCTCTGGATGGGTAAGCAGCAACCTCCACCTTTTTTTTTAAAAAAAAAATATTATTTACGTGAGACAGTTTGTTTAGTGACCGCTTGAAGTTCACGACGGCGCTGAAAAAAGGCACTTGAGGACCGGGTTTCGCGCTGACTCAGTCCCGCGATCAAAATTCAGATGCTTGGCCGCCGGCTCATATTTATGACGGAGGCGTGTCCCCCCCCTTGGGGGAGGGTCACGTAATGCCCCTCCCCCCCATTGCGACTTTCTGAGAAGCAAAAGTCCACGGGGAAGGCAGATTAACGACCGTGTTCCTCGCTGGACAACTTAGCACCGATTCTCTGAACGGCGGTGGCAAAGGAAGGTGGTGCAAGGGGGAGCAAAACGGCACTTCACAAATGTTTCGCTTTGCGACATCAATGGGGGGGCTCGATTGCGGTCGTAAGTCGAGGACTGCCTGCATTTATGATGGCTGCAGCGTCCCAGGGTTGCATGCATTGCGACCTTCCGCAGAGCGAAGCCGGATTCGCCTAACCATTGCGTAAGTAACAATTGTCAGTGATTCGCTTAACAACCGGGGCAAGGAAGGGTCGTAAAATGGGAGAAGGGAACTCACTTAACAAACGTCTTCCTTTGCGGCGTAAATGGGGGGGGCTACGATTGTGGCTGTAAATCGAGGACTACCTGAACGGCGTTTTTCCTGAAATGCAGACTTAAGATCATCTTGAGTTTTCTTTAGCGGCCGGCCTGGACCTCATTTAACGTGCAGCTGCTGACCTTGTGTTTTCTTGCGTATTATTATTATTATTATTATTATTATTATTATTATTATTATTATTATTATTATTATTATTATTATTATTATTATTATTATTATTATTATTATTTGACAGCCAGCACGGTGGCTCTTTTCATCAACTTCCTGGCCTCCCTGATCTGGTTCTGCGTGGATTCCTCGGGCGCTTCCGGATTCGGCCTCTCGATCCTCTGGACTTTGATTTTCACGCCTTGCTCCTTCGTCTGCTGGTATCGACCGATGTACAAAGCTTTCCGGTACGTCGGCGTCACGTCTCTCTTGCTAGCCAGATGAATACCGATGGATGCTGTGGGCTGGGACATTGTGCTTCCGCTCCCACTCTGTTCCAACTGCCAGTTGCATTATATTAACACACTCCGATGCTACGGAGTTACACATTCGACATTAAGCTTCAGGCTGCAAATGTCAATTTATGAAGCCCGAGCCCCTAGTTTCGTAGCGAAGCACAGGCGTCCAGCTGTTGAAAATATACGAGCGAGGAATGTTTTGTTTTCCTCCATCTCTCTCTTTCTCTCCCCACTTCGATGGCAGGAGCGACAGCTCTTTCAACTTCTTCGTCTTCTTCTTCATCTTCTTCGCCCAAAACGTGATGTACGTCCTGCAGGCCGTTGGAATTCCCGGTTGGGGCTTCAGGTAAGATTTCAGGAAATCCGATCCAGGTATGTTGGCGCCTAGATCCGAGGTGTATCTTTGCTTGAATTTTGGGAGCAGGTCAAACGTGGCTCGTTCCACGCGGCACGGCCCTGTTCTTCCTCTTAGCGACCTGTCGGATCGCAAAGTTTTTATTTTCTCTCTTTTTCTGTCTCGCAGCGGTTGGATTATCAGCTTCGTCGCCCTGCGAGAACAGCCGGGGGTGGGCATTTTCATGATCCTTGTCGCCGTGTTATTCACCATCGTTGCTGGGCTGGGCATCATCATGTTGAAACGGGTGAGTAGAGCAGAAAGCATAGGTAGTCCTCGGCTTACGACCACAACGGGGCTCCAAATTCCCGTGGCTGAGCGAAACGTCGGTTAAGTGAGGGTTTTCCCCCACTTTACGATTTTTCCAGCCGCGTTTCTGAAGTGAATCGCTTGCTGTTCGCTAAGTGAGTAAAGATGGTCGTTAAGTGAATCCGGCTTCCTCTCCCTGGACTTTGCTCGCAAAAGGGGATCACGCGACCCCGGGACAGTGCAAACGTCATAAATACGAGTCAGCTGCCAAGCGGCTGAATTTTATCATGTGATCAAGGGGATCGTAAGGGTGCAAAACAGTCACCGGTCCCCTTTTTTTCACTGCCGTTGCAAGTCAGTAAACAAACTGTTGTAAATCGAGGACTACCTGTATTTGATGCAGAATTTGGATCAGATCCTCCTGAGGATCAGTTCTTCCTTTTTCCATCTCGGGCGAGCCCCCGATTTCTCGCTCCCTCGTACCCACAAAACCCAGCGTGTCTACCCCGCCCCCCAGCCGATTTTCCTCTCTTCTCCCACAGATCCACTCCCTTTATCGCCGCACCGGCGCCAGCTTCCAAAAAGCCCAGGCCGAATTCGCCGCCGGCGTTTTGTCCAACCAGACGGTCCGCACGGCGGCAGCCAACGCTGCAGCCGGAGCGGCAGCCAACTCGTTCCAGGCCCCGTAAAAAGAACTGCGACCTACGAGTTGTCATCGGTTGGCCGACTTTGCCGGGACTCTCTCACCCCTCCCCTCAAGTGCACGGCCTCGCCCTCCTGGCCTTGAATTTCCTTCTTTCCCAACTTTTGTGCTGATTTTCAGACGCTTCCGCTCCGCGATCTCGGCAGGGAAACCCGCGACGGATCCACCCTTTGCTCCGGCTGCACTGACTTGAAAGATCACCGATTCCCTGAACACGGCTTGAATCTTCTCTCTTTCTGCCCGAAATTTACAGAGGACCTACCTACTATTTATCTTTGCTTGTGACTTCTCCAGATTTACCACAGGGGTCTTTCCTTCCTGCTCGTGCGCCCCCCCCCAAAAAAAAACAATATTTGGCTATTCTTTATCGCCTTCAATTCTGCGTTCCCTCCCGGTTGGAGCTGATTTTACCGAAATTAATTTTAAGTTTCCTTTCAGCCCCGATTTTCTGCAAATTTGCTAAGCCGAGCATGTCCCCCGTTCATTCGTACGTTCCTCCGATTTTAAGACGTTTTTTTCTCACCCTTAGCACCTTTAAGAAGTGTGGACTGCAATTCCCAGAATTCCCCCTGGCTGGCTGGGGAATTCTGGGAGTTGAAGTCCACACCCTCTCAAAATTCCCATCTTCGGGGGAAACACCGCTGAAGTTAATCCATCAGTAGAATTCTGCTAGAGGTTAAGTCGAAATCAAGAGGGGCTTTTCGAGTTTCTGTTTCACTACTCTACGCCTGAGTTTTCCAAACTTGGCAACTTTTTAAGACGTGTAGACTTCAACTCCCAGAATTCTCCCTCTGGCTGGCTGGAGAATTCTGCGAGTTGAAATCCAACCTGCTTAAAGTTGCTAAGATTGAAAAACTCGATTTTAAAAGTCTCCTCACCCCCTCTTATTTTGATCGTTCCTGCCAGTGCTGGCCGCTGGGAGATAAGTTCCTTTTCTTTTTTGGTCGTTTTATTAGCAACGTGAATAATTTCATTTGGCTCAAAAGCCATCAGTGGCCTCTACGATCGCTTTTTGGCCTCTATGATGCCTTCTTTTTTTTATTATTATTATTATTTATCCCTTTTTTTTGTCCCTTCGAAGTTCTCGCGCAGCCCGGTCGCAGTAAAAGGGCTGTTTTGGCGGATGAATAAATTCTCCCATCACCCCGAAATTTGAGAATTGGGATATCAAATTACTACTCTCTGACTGATCCCCCTTTTCTCTTTTTTTTGGAACCCCGTCTGAAAGGAGGGGAGGAAGGAGGACGGATTGAGGGCACCCCGGTTTAATTTTGGCAGTGTTTTGGGGTCCCTTGGGGTATGTTTGCAATTTGGGACAATGTCTCCCCAAATTCAACTTCTCCGCAGTGTCTTCTTTTGCTTGCGTCTGTGAATGACTCGACATTTCTACATCCTGTTCATTGGACTTGCTTGGTCCCCAAATCTATCTAATGCCCCCCCACACCTCCCCCTTGTTGATATCTGAAATTTCAGACCCCCCCCCCAAAAGGTTTACCCTGTGTCGTCCCCTCTTCTTTGATCTCTGTCTCCTTCTAAGGGTTTGTGGGGCGGCCCCACCGTTCTTTGTATGTCTGTAAATGTGCAAATAACCATATTCCTTTCCCCTGGGGAACCTCCTCATTTGTTGTTGTTGTTATTATTATTATTATTTGCTGTGCCAAGCGCAAGACGAAGTATGGAACTTTATTTAAGGAATAAAAACTACATTTTATCTCACTGGTTTTTTCAGCCGGTCGTGGTTTTCCCTGAGGGAAGAGGGCTTCTGGCAGTCGGAAAGCTTGGCAGACCCTTCCTCAAATTTTGACGGTGTTGTCAGGATTGGCTCTTTGTGGGAGGGAGCTGCTTGGAGGGCCCTGCGTGGGAAAGTCAGCCCGAGATTTGATTTAAGAAAGCCTTAACATCACAACATTTTCTCCCCGTGCAGGTAGTCCTCGATTTACGACCACATTTGAGCCTGGAGTTCAATGATGGTTGTAAGTCGAGGATTACCTGGGTAATGAAACGTCAGTAAACGAACAGCTAACTTTTTTTAAAGCAGATGTTGGAAGTGTTGTGTTCCGTCAGCGGCCTGCAGAACTGGCGGCAGAGTCGGATAGTGAGGAGGTTGGGGAGGACGATGGGCCAGTCCTGGAGCCTGGGAAAGGCTCAGGCGAGGGCTCTGCGTCGGAGGCAGAGATGGAGCCAGGGCCATATGGGAGTTATGTGCTGCCTCCGGAGCCTCCAGAGTCAGACGTCAGCAAGGCAGAGGAACAGGGGGAGAGCTGCCAGAAAGCAAGAACAGTTAAGACAAAAGGGACGACTCGGGAGTAAGGCTTGGAGATGATTGGTCCCTCCCATAAAGGAGGACCAAAGGCACGTGAGCCTTTGCAGGAAGCAACGTTGTTTGTTCTGATCGGTTCAAATTCTGAAGCTCCGTTTTGACTCTGCTCCGTGTGGCCTTGCAAAGCTAATGGCCAATTAGGTCTTTGGCAGCGTGTCAAGGGAGATAAAATGGGTTGTTTATCAGCCTTATCCCGAAGGACTGTGGCAAGGACTCTTTACAAACTATTTGTGACTCATTACAGGGCTGGGAATGAACAGAATTCTCAGCCGTTGAAATACAAATAGGGTTTTCTGGGACCAATTGTGTGCTTTTCACTGTTTCAGGAAGCCTAGATCAGAACAGGACGGGATCTTGTAGGTCATCTAGTCCAGCCCCCACCCAAGCCGGAAACCCTACCTACCCCATTTCTGACAACTTCAGGAAGTACCAAGAATTCCACCAATTAAAATTCTTTTCGCTCAATATTCCAACAGCCGATAACGTGACTTAAACCCAGTTTTCTGCACTTCAACCGTAAAGTAACAAAACAGGCTGGGTTGCTACAGGAAGCCACAACCCCCTCCCGAGTAATCGAGGTTAACCTTAGTTAGCTCAGTTGCACGAATGCATTGCCAAAACTTTTCACTAACCTAGTTAAAAATACTGTGCTCCATGGGACTTGCAGGAAGCCGGCTAGTCCACCAGAGGGCGTGGATGTTTAGATCCAGGATCTTGTGAATAATAAGGGCCGTGGTGGCTCAGGCTGTAAGAAGCCTGTTATTAAAACACAGCAGCCTGCAATTACTGCAAGTTCAAGCCCCACCAGGCCCAAGGTTGACTCAGCCTTCCATCCTTTATAAGGTAGGTAAAATGAGGACCCAGATTGTTGGGGGGGCAATAAGTTGACTTTGTAAATATACAAATAGAATGAGACTATTGCCTTACACACTGTAAGCCGCCCTGAGTCTTCGGAGAAGGGCGGGATATAAATGTAAATTAAAAAATAAAAAAATAAAAAATTCAACCAAACGGAAAAGAGGTAAAAAAAAACCAATTTTCTTAATTCTGAATTTCAGTGAGCAAGAAGTTAGTTTGGCAAAAAGAATATATATTTGGAGGAGGGGAAATGGGGACGAAAAGGTGGCATCTTCATTCATTCGTGTTAAAAATAATTTGTCGTCTTTGCTTTTCACAAAGCAAAGATAATAACAAAGAAAAGCTTATCAATAAACAAAGAAGAACTGGAGGAAAACAATGGCTATGCAGTTGACCAAGGAAGTTAAAATACCTGGGAATATGGATAACAGCAAAATGTTCATCGATTAAAGTAGGGAATTACAATAAATTAGTACAACAAATAAGAACAGATTTGGACAATTGGAAAAAATGAGAACTTTCGCTCCCTGGAAGAATTGCTGCAATTAAAACGAATCGATTGCCGTAAATTCTATTTTTATTTCAAGTAGTACCGATAAAACTAGGAAAGAAAAAAATTTTGGGAAGTCCTTTGCTTTTTAAAAGAGCCTTGTAATGTAGCCAAGTTGAATGGCGAGTAAAGTTTCTCCTGATTTTATTTTATTTTTTTATTTTTTTTCCTTTTTTTCACCGCTGTGTTGATTGTTCTCAAATTAGGCCAATGGGAAATTCTTTTTTTTTTTTTTTGCCATTGCAGTTAGGTGGCAAAAATATTGCTAATAGGAAGAGAAAAAAAAAACCCCACCCCATTTACTGGACAAAGTAAAAAACAATTTTCGTTACCGATAGGAACAAACGCAGCTTTGTGGCGAATTAGAAGCCGCCCCTTTGCAAAATGACATTTCGGAGAAATTTAAAAGCGAAAGGAAACGTTGGTTTAAGGAGCTCAGAATGACTAGGAAAAGAAAGTGGCTTTTTTTTTTTTTTTTTTGCTGGGCCTTGTTTGAAATTCCCATCAGCTGGATTTAGCTGCAAAGCCAAAAAGATTAAAAAAAAAAATTGGCAACGGATCTCATTCCATTAGCTAAGAGACCTCACGGGAAACATTTTCCCAGCTGGCTCCTATCCCTGGTTGGGCTCCTGATGGATCAAAGCATCTACTCAAAAACATTTTGTTTCTAAGATTAACAGAAGGATGCTAATAGGACCCCTCTGGAAAAAGAATAGAATAGAATAGAATAGAATAGAATAGAATAGAATAGAATAGAATAGAATAGAATAGAATAGAATAGAATAGAATAGATGGATGGATGGATGATAGGTAGATGATAGGTTGGTAGATAGGTAGATGATAAGTAGATAGATATAGATGGTAGAAGATAGACGGTAGGTAGGTAGGTAAGTAGATAGATAGATATAGATAGATGAGAGAGTATGATTATATATATGTGTGTATGTATACATATATATATATATAGAGAGAGAGAGAGAGAGAGAAATGATACATAGTAGATATAGATAGACAGAAGATAGAAATAGAGGAAAATATAATTAGATTTAGATAGGTGTTAGAAAGACAGACAGATGATAGATGATGGATGGATGGATGATAGGGAGATGATAGGGAGATGATAGGTAGGTAGGTAGATGATAAGTAGATCGATAGATAGATGATAGATCGAAGATAGATAGATGATAGATAGCTAGATAGATGATAAGTAGATCTATCGTCTATTAGAAGATAGATGGTAGGTAGGTAAGTAGATAGAGAAAGAAATATATAGATAAATGATAGATAGTAGATATAGATAGATAGAAGATAGAAACAGAGAGAGGAAAATATAGATAGGTGATAGATAGATAGATAGATAGATAGATAGATAGATAGATAGATAGATAGATAGATAGATAGATATTTGCAGATAGACTGCCTCTGTCTAGGGAGGGTTGCCAGATAAGCCAAGGATCTCCTTTGCCAAAATCTCTGCAAACACAAATTGGGTGAACCGCGTCTTATTTTTCAGATGCTAAATGGACTCTGGACTCCACCAATCAGTTGTAAAAGGGTTTCTTCTTCTTCTTTTTTTTAAAGTCATTGTTGCAAAATTTGAAGGATTAACAAGGAGACAAGATTGCAAAGCAGGTCTGAATTTCCCAGCAGTTTTCAGATGCCGAAAAACGGGTTGTGGAGGGCCTGAATCGGTTAGAAAAGCTTTTTAATTTTAATTTTTATAGGAAGTTGTTGCACACACACACAAAAAAAGGATAGAATTCGGACCACAAACCAAAAGGAGACAAGAATCCAAAGCAGTTGGAAAACTGTTTTTTTTTTTTAAAGTAATTGTAAAATTTGAAGAATTGGAACAAGGAAGAGGGGCAAGATTGCAAAGCAGACTTTAAAAAAAAATAAGCGAAAAAAAGCACGTGAAAAGCCTACCACCTCTCTCTCTAAAATAAGATCAATTTGCGGTTTTTCTGCCCTGTTTTGTGAAACCGGGGGTCAAATTTCAGGATCCGGACTGGAGAACTACAGCTCCCAAGATGCAGCAGGGGTAGGGTGTTTTGTTTTGGTTTTTTTTTAAAATATATATATATATTATTATTATTTTTTTCCCCTCCCTTTTCCCCTCCCTGCAGCATCAGGACCGGGGCTGGAAAGAAGGATGCAGGCACTTCAGCACAAGGGAGGCGGAGCTTAAGAGCATCTTTGGCTTGGAGCGGTCCTGCAGCCGAGCAGAGAGGCTCCGCCCCTTCTGGGTAAGGCTGCACCCGATCTTAACTCCTCTTTGGGGCCCAGGAGAAAAATAGGGGAGGTGGGGGGGAGGCGTGGAAATTGATTTTTCAGGGGGGAGAGCCTGTTTGCAGGGGAGGGGGGAGCTTGGGGGGCCCCTTCGTTGGGGATTTGGAGGGAGGGAAGGAACCCCAGGCTACAGTTTTGCTGCAAGGGAACGAATGCAGGGTTGGGCTGGCAGAATTTAAGTTTTTAGGAAGAAGATGTGGGGGGACCCCACCTCCCACCTCCCACCTTCCTCGCCCGCGCCCCCCCCCCCAAAACAAAGAGAGACCAATTGGGCCTTTCTTCCTGGTGGATTGGGATTTTTAATTTTTTTATTTTTATTTTGGATCTCCGGGTCTCCAACCAGGATTGGGGTTCGGGGGTGTGTGGGGGTGCCCCAATTCCAAAGCTCCCCTCCCCCTCAGGGAAAAAGGCTTCTTTGCAAGCCTCCCACCACCCAAATACTGGGGGGGAGGGGCGGGAGAGAGAGGGAGGGCAGACTTCCCAGTCTTGCTTTTGGGACGGTGAAGAGCAGCAAAAAAAATTTTTTTTTTTTTTTTTAAATCTGGACCGCAAACTTTCCATGGGTGACAGCACAAAAAAACAAACGGGGATTTGCAAGATCAATGACAGCCCCGAGTGTCTCATCCCCTCCCTGTTCCCTTCCCCACCCAAATTTCTCTCCCCCCCCACCCCCAGACACACTGCGTGGATGACTGAAGATGTTTGCCAGCTGTGGGGAGGAAGAGGAGGAAGAGGAAGGAAAAAAGAAAGAGTGAAGAAAGAGCTATGGAGATGGAAGGAAAGAGGAAGATAAGGAAGGCGGGGGAAGGAAGGAAGAGAGGAGAAGGAAGGAGGGAAGGGGGAAAGGAAGGTAAATGAGGGAGGGAAGGAAAGAAATGAGAGAGAGAGATCGAAAGAAAGAGGAAGAGAAGGAAGGGGGAGGGAAGGAAGGAAGGAGAGAGAAGGCGGGAAGGAGAGGAAGAAAGGAGAGGGAAGGGAAAGAGAGGAAGGGAAAGGGGGAAGGAAGGAAGGAAGGGAGGAAGGAAGGAAGGAAGGAAGGAAGGAAAGAGGAGAAGGAGAGAAGGAAGGAGGGGAGGGGGAGGGGGAGGGAATGTAAAGGAGGGAGGGAAGGAAGGAAAGAAACGAGATAGAGATGGAAGGAAAGAGGAAGAGAAGGAAGGAGGAGGGAAGGGAGGAAGGAGAGAGAAGGAGGGAAGGTAGAAAGGAGAAGGATGGGAAAAGGAGGAAGGGAAGAAGAAGCAGGTCTTGAATTTTCCAGCAGTTTTCAGATGCTGGAAACGGGCTCCGGAGGGCCCGAATCAGTTAGAAAACTGTTTTTCCAAAGGGGAAAAAAAAACAGTAATTGTTGTAAAATTTGAAGAATCGGAACAAGGAAGGGGGGCAAGATTGCAAAGCAGACTTTTTAAAAAAAAATAGGGGGAAAAAAGCACGTGAAAAACACCCACCTACCACCTATCTCTCTGGAATAAGATCAATTTGCGAGGTCTTTCTGCCCCCCCTCCTCTCCCCCCCCCCGGTTTTTCTGCCCTGTTTTGTGAAACGGGGGGGGGGTCAAAGATGTTTGCCAGCTTTGGGGAGGAAGAGAAAGGATAAAGGAAAGAGTGAAGAAAGAACTATGGAGATGAAAGGAAAGAGGAAGAGAAGGAAGGGGGGGAAGGAAGGAAGGAAGGAAGGAAGAGAGGAGAAGGAAGGAGGGAAGGGGGAGGGGAAGGGAAGGTAAAGGAGGGAGGGAAGGAAGGAAAGAAACAAGATAGAGATGGAAGGAAAGAGGAAGAGAAGGAAGGGGGGAAGGAAGGAAGGAAAAGAGGAGAAGGAAGGAGGGAAAGGGGAGGGGAAGGGAAGGTAAAGGAGGGAGGGAAGGAAGGAAAGAAACGAGATAGAGATTTATTTATTGATTGATTTATTTATTATTTAAATTTTTACACCGCCCTTCTCTGAGGACTCAGGGCGGTGTACAGCATAAATAAAACATAAATATCGAAAGATTTTAAAATACAATATTCAAGTAAAAATCTAATTCAATACGCTGCATGTTAAAATTGTAGAATAAAAAGTAATAAATATATTAAAGCCCCTTAAAACCCCCCTAAAAACCCTCAAATATTAAAATTAGTCATTAGGCCAGCCCCGCTTGATGAAAGAAAAAGGTTTTGAGATGGAAGGAAAGAGGAAGAGAAGGAAGGGTGAAGGAAGGAGAGAGAAGGAGGGAAGGTAGAAAGGAGAAGGATGGGAAAAAGAGGAAGGGAAAGGGGAGGGAAGGAAGGAAAGAAGGAAGGAGAGATAGAAGGAAAGAGGAAGGAAAGGTAGGGAGAGGGAAGGAAGAGGAGGAAGGAAGGAGAGGGAAGGGAAGGGAAAGGGAGGAAGGGAAGGAAAGAAACAAGGAGATAGAGATGGAAGGAAAGAGGATGAGAAGGGGGAGGGAGGGAAGGCAATAAGGAAGGAAGGAAGGAGAAGGAGGAGGAAGGAGAGGGAAGGAAAGAAAGAGGGAAAGAGGTAGGGAAAGGGGGATGAAGGAAGAAAACAAGAACAAGATAAAGAGAGGGAAGGAAAGAGGAAGAGAAGGAGTGATAGAGAAGGGGGGAAGGGAAGGAGGGTGACAAAAAATGGAGAGGGAAGGAGAAGGCAGATGAAGGAAAGAGAGAGACGGAGACGGAAGGAAAGAGAAAGAGGAGACGGAGTGATAGAAAAGACACGAAGGAGAAAGCTCCAGGCGCAGGGAAACAGCTTAAGTTTGCTTCCAAGGCCATCAATTTTTTGGGGAGGCGGGAAAAGCTTTGATGTTTGGCTTTGGAGGCTGACTTCGTGGGGATAAAATTGACTGGTATAATTAGGTCCTGGGCGTCTGGTTGGTTTTTCGCCAAGTGCCAACTTCTGCCCACCCTGAACGCTAGGTAGACCTCACAGGAAGAAAAAAAGACCGAAAATTTTGCTGCTCAATTGCACACACACAAGCACACACATAAAATTCAGATTTGGGTAGCCCCGACCGAGGAGATTGTGCATTTTATTTTTCCTTTCAGGTCTCTTGTTTGATACTTGGCAAGTTTTTATTTTATTATTTTTATTTTTATTTTATTCCTTTTAGGATAATCTCACTCCGGAAACCAACAAATGATTTCTCTATGCTTTTTGAAGGAAAGAAAAAAAACATTCAACTAAAAAACTTATTATAAAGGCCAAATATTTAAAATAAGATATAAATAATAAAACCCAATTTAAAACCCAAGCTAAAATTTAATCATTTAAAAATTTAAAACCCTAGTCCAGTCCTGCGCAAATGAATAGATGTGTCTTAAGCTCGCGGCGGAAGGTCCGAAGGTCAGGAAGTTGACGAAGTCCTGGGGGAAGTTATTTTATTTATTTTTATTTTTTTGATTCCTTTTAGGATAATCTCACTCCGGAAACCAACAAATGATTTGTCTATGCTTTTGAAGGCAAGAAAAAAAACAACAACAGCAAACCAGATCTCCTTGATCCAGATAATTAAAAAAAAAATCAGCTGGAATTAAATTGCTTTTTAATTGTTTTTTTTCTGGGCCTTCCTTCTCGCCTGGAATTGACCTGGCTCTCTGCATGTGCCCAGAAACGCTCTTTGCATTGGAATTCCAGACCGGTTTGCTAGCAAAACTGCGCCAAAATCATCCCAGCTAAAAAAAAAAACCCCCAAAATTTTTTTTTAAAAAAAGAGAAATATTTACAATATGGAGGCCACTTGTGGAGCGGCCCGAAGCATTCAAGTGGGATTTTTTTTCTTTTAAGGAAAAGGCGACCCCTCCCTCAAAAAAAGACGTACTTACTTCCCTTTAATTGGGGAGGGAAGTGGGGGTGAACTTTGTCTGCAAAAAATATGCATTTTATAGCAACTGGAAGCTGATAATCCAGGGATTGGAACTGGCTGGACGTCGCCTGTGGGAAAGAAGCGGAAATAATCTCTTGTTTGATTTTCCTCCATGTTCCTAGTCCTCAGTTTTTTAAATATATATATATATATATATATATATATATTGTTTGGGCTGTTTTTTTGGACCACTTTCATGAGCCTAATTTTGGGGGGTCACCATGCCCTCCCGCAGCGACTCCAGCTACTCCTTAACTGGCCGAACGTCGCACAGTTTCACACATTTGCGCGTCCGAAGGGCTTGGCTCCAAATTATCCTCCTTTTGGGCTTCATCCAGATGATCTTGGGGGTCCTCATTGTGACGCTCAGCTTGTTGGTCACCACTTCCATCCCATCTCAGCATCCCATTGGGAATTCCTGCCCCATCTGGGCCGGCTTTCCGGTGAGTCTCTTCTAAAAAAGGTTGGTGGGGGTGTGTTGGGTTTTGTGTGTGTGTGTGTGTGTTTGTGTGAAAGATTGCACGATCCCCTTTGCTTCCAATGAGATATTCTCACACATCCCCGCCAAAAAAAACAAAACACCCCAATCTGAAATAGTTCGAAGGGTACCCAAAAAAGCCCTTGGAAGAGAAGCTGAATGTCAAGGGGCCCAAACATCCAGCATGAAGGAAGGGAAGGGAAGGGAAGGGAAGGGAAGGGAAGGGAAGGAAGGAAGGAAGGAAGGAAGGAAGGAAGGAAGGAAGGAAGGAAGGAAGGAAAAGGAAGGAAGGAAAGGAGGGGAGGAGAAAAAAAGGAAGGAAGGAGATGGAAGGAAGGAGGGAGGGAGGAAGGAAGGAAGGAAGGAAGGAAAGGAGGGGAGGAGAAAAAAAGGAAGGAAGGAGATGGAAGGAAGGAAGGAAGGAAGGAAGGAAAAGGAAGGAAAGGAAGAAAGGAAGGAAGGAAAAGGAAGGAAAGGAGGGGAGGAGAGGAGAAAAAAGGGAGGAAGAGGATGGAAGGAAGGAGGGAGGGAGGGAGGAAGGAAGGAAAAGGAAGGAAGGAAGGAAGGAAGGAAGGAAAATGAAGGAAGGAAGGAAAGGAGGGGAGGAGAAAAAAAGGAAGGAAGGAGATGGAAGGAAGGAGGGAGGGAGGAAGGAAGGAAGAGAGAGAGAGTTGGAAGGGAGTATGGAGGTCCTCTAGTCCAATCCTCTGCTCAAGCAGGACACCCTATCTCATTTCAGGCAAATTATTCTCCAATTTCTTCTTGAAAGCCCTCAGTGTTGGGAAAGCAAGCAAGGAAGGAAGGAAGGAAGGAAAAATAAGGGAGAATGGAAGAGAAAAAATGTGTGTGAATGTGGAAGGGAGGGAGGGAAGGAAGGAAAGGGAAGGAAGGGAGGAAATAGGGTTAGAGGAGAAGGAAGGAAGGGGAAGAGAGGGAGGAAGGGAGGGAAGGAAATAGGATTAGAGGAGAAGGAGAAGGAGAAGGAAGGGAGGAAGGGAGGGAAGGAAGGAAGGAAAGGGAAGGGAGGAAATAGGGTTAGAGGAGAAGGAAGGAAGGGAGAGGGAAGGAAGGGAGGAAAGGAAGGAGAAGAGGTGCAGGACGTGGAGATGGAAGGGAGGAGAAGAAGGAAAGGACGGAGGGAAGGAATGAAGGAAGGAAGGAAGGAAGGAAGGAAGGAAGGAAGGAAGGGAGGAAAGGAAGGGAGAAAGGGCTGAGTGCCCCTATAGAAAATAGAATTGAAATTAATAGGGGAGGGGAGGAGAGGAGAGGAGAAGAGGGTTAGGAATACAATAGTAGAATAATTATAAAACGAAGGGTATGGAAGGTATGGTAGGTTAGGATATAGAATAGAATATAGAGAATAGAATAGAATAGAGAATAGAATATAAAATAGAATGTAAAATAGAATAAATAGAAGAGCGAATAAGAAAAATATAGAAGAGAGAAAACAGAAAGGAAGATAGAAAAAAAAACGGAAGAGAATAGAGAATAGAAAATACTATAGAATACCGAATAGAATTGAGCTGAACTGAACTGAATTCAAAATCGAACTTATATATATATATATTGCGCCCTTATCCCCTCTGTATTTTCCTGGCTCTGGAGAGCTTCTTTCTAGAAAGATCGAAAGCCGAAAACAACTCTACTCTCCTTTCTGGAAACTGACTCTCCTCCTTCTCTTCGGCTGGGGCCGAAGTTCCCGGCCCTTTTGCATTAACGGCGTTTCAGCTGCCTTGCATCGAGACGCAACGATAAATTATTCAGGGCGAAGGCCTTCCATTAGACGTGCGCGTGAGGGAGAGAAAAATAGAGAGATGCCCGCTGGTGCCCGGCTTTGCCATTTTACGAGCCTGTCAGCAGAGATACGCTTGCAAAAGATGGACTCGGGAAGCGGAACTCCGTTTTCCCAATTTTTCCGAACCACGGGCTTCCCCAATGGGAAAATGGGGAAGACGGTTGGATCGGGCAACCGTGCTGGGTTTGGTTGCAGCCGCCGAGGCCCAAAGGGGATCACCGTTTTTTTTCAGGGTGGCGCATACATTAGTATTAGTATTAGTATTTATTGGATTTTTATACCGCCCTTCTCCCGAAGGACTCAGGGCGGTTCACAGCCAAGATAAAATAGCAATAATATACAAATAAAACAATAGTTAAAAAACTTATTAAATATAAGGCCAGATTAAAACATTTAAAACCGTAAAAAACCCCATAAAATTTATATCAAATATTAAAAGCTATTTAAAATTCCTATGCCAGTCCTGCGCGAGTAAATAGATAAGTCTTCAGCTCGCGGCGGAAGGTCCGAAGGTCAGGCAGTTGACGAAGTCCTGGGGGAAGTTCATTCCAGAGGGTGGGAGCCCCCACAGAGAAGGCCCTTCCCCTGGGGGGGTCGCCAGCCGACATTGCTTGGTGGACGGCACCCTGAGGAGTCCCTCTCTGTGAGAGCGCACGGGTCGGTGGGAGGCATTCGGTAGCAGTAGGCGATCCCGTAAGTACCCGGGCCCTAAGCCATGGAGCGCTTTAAAGATAGTAACCAACACCTTGAAGTGCACCCGAAAGACCACAGGTAGCCAGTGCAGCCTGCGCAGGAGTGGTGTTACATGGGAGCCGCGTGCGACTCCATCTATCACCCGCGCAGCTGCATTCTGAACCAACTGGAGCCTCTGGGTGCTCTTCAAGGGAAGCCCCATGTAGAGAGCATTGCAGTAATCCAAGCGAGACGCCATGGCCGGCTGGCGCTTGGCAGAGATGGTGGGGTATGATATAGAGAGATGGTGGAGCTCTTAGAAGAGTTTTTCTAAGGACGATGGTCGGGAATTGGGGAATGGAGATCTGGTTTAGTGAAAAGAAGGACCAGGGGTGATATGACGGCCAGGGTGCCAATATCGGTGGGGCTGCCCCAAAGAAGAGAGGGGAGAGGTGTCAACCTATTCTCCAAAGCCCACCTGAAGGCAGGACAAAAAGCCAAGGATGGGAAACGAATCAAGGATAGAAGCAACCTGGAACGAAGGAGAAATTTATGGAAAGTGCGAACAATTAATCAGCGGAACGACTTGCCACCAGAAGTTGGGGCTGCTCCCAAGACTGGAGGTTTTTAAGAAGGGGTTGGACAGCCGTTTGTCTGAAATGGTGCAGGGTTTCCTGCTTGAGCAGTGGGTTGGGCTAGAGGACCTCTAGAGGGTCCCTTCCAAGCTCTTACTATTCTATTACGGAGCAATTTTGTGTTCCAAGATTTGTTTCCTTTACTTGTGAGGGGCTGATTTCTCATTTTGGTTTTCTCTCTTTCTAGCTGGCCTTCTCCGGTGTGGTTGGCATTGTGTCGTGGAGACGTCCCTTCACCCCTGTGGTAAGTGGGAAGCATTGTGGGAAAACAGGAAAGCATCAGGAGACACGTCCATGGTGGCCCTTGGACTCCAGAGCTGGCCACCAGTTCTACGTTCCCCCTTTGCCTTTCGGAAGCAAAGTTTATTTGATTCCTCTGCAGCAGCCAGAACTTTGATCCAAAAGCTATAGATAGGTGAGATAGATAGATAGATGATAGATAGATAGATAGATCCATAGATAGATAGGTGAGATAGATAATAGATAGATGGATAGATAGATAGATAGATGGATGATAGGTAAATAGATAGATCCATAGATCCATAGATAGATAGGTGAGATAGATGATAGATATAGATAGATAGATTGATAGATTTTATTTATTTATTCATTTATTTATTTATTTTGTCACAACATCATACAAAAAGATTATATAGTATATAAACATATATATGAGTAAATATTAGGAAGTATAAGCATATATATATATAGGAAGAAGATGAAAGAGATAGATGATAGATAAATAGATAGATCCATAGATAAGTGAGATAGATAGATAGATAGATAGATAGATAGATAGATAGATAGATAGATAGATAGATAGATAGATAGACAGACAGACAGACAGACAGACAGACAGACAGACAGACAGACAGACAGACAAATAGATATGATGGATGGATGATAGATGGATAGATAGAATATAAATAGATGAGAGAGAGAGAGAGATAAATAGAGAGATATGAATAGAATAGAATAGAATTTTGGAATAGAATAGAATAGAACAGATAATAGGAATAGAATATAGGAAATAATAGGAAATGAATGAATAGAATAGAATAGAATAGAATAGAATAGAATAGAATAGAATAGAATAGAATAGAATAGAATAGAATAGAATAGAATAGAATAACAGAGTTGGAAGGGACCTTAGAGGTCTTCTAGTCCAACCCCCTCCTTAGGCAGGAAACCCTTTATACCTATACCAGATAGAGATTCGGTATCATTCGGTCAGTGAGGCTCAGTGAAAACATTTTTTCGAGATTAAAAAAGTCTAGGATTTTTTTTTTCCTCCTCTGGCATTTTTGGCCACCTTTTGCACCCTGAACCGCCTGTTCTCCCCTCCTCTCCAGATCACGTTCTTCACCCTGCTGTCCGTCTTAGGGGTGATGCTCACCTTGGCCGGTTCTATTCTCTCCTGCCAACACGCCCAGCAGGTGAAATCCCTGGAGGTCTGTGAGCGGATAAGGCAGCGAGACGGATCTTCGATCCCAAAGGAGGTGGGATGGCGACGGAGCCTGAAAGCTCAGGTGGGGTTGCGATGGGTCAGTTATGGGGAAGGGGGAGGAACCCCAGTTGGAGGAGCGAGGTTTGGGGCCAGGGGGGAAGGGAAGACGAGTTTATTCATCCTTTCTCAGCCTGCTATCTTGGAGACAGAGCAGGAAAAGGTGTATCCCACTGCTGACACCATCCAGAGGGCAGGAAAAAATGTATCCTACTTGTGGCACCAGCCAGAGGGCAGGAAAAATTGCATCCCACTCCTGACACCATCCAGAGGGCAGGAAAAATTGCATCCCACTCCTGACACCATCCAGAGGGCAGGAAAAATTGCATCCCACTTCTGACACCACCCAGAGGGCAGGAAAAATTGCATCCCACTCCTGACACCATCCAGAGGGCAGGAAAAATTGCATCCCACTCCTGACACCATCCAGAGGGCAGGAAAAATTGCATCCCACTTCTGACACCACCCAGAGGGCAGGAAAAAATGCATCCCACTCCTGACACCATCCAGAGGGCAGGAAAAAATGCATCCCACTCCTGACACCATCCAGAGGGCAGGAAAAATTGCATCCCACTCCTGACACCATCCAGAGGGCAGGAAAAAATGCATCCCACTCCTGACACCATCCAGAGGGCAGGAAAAATTGCATCCCACTTCTGACACCACCCAGAGGGCAGGAAAAAATGCATCCCACTCCTGACACCATCCAGAGGGCAGGAAAAAATGCATCCCACTCCTGACACCATCCAGAGGGCAGGAAAAATTGCATCCCACTCCTGACACAATCCAGAGGGCAGGAAAAAATGTATCCCACTTCTTTTTTTTTTTTTTGAATTCTTTTTATGTTTTAATACAAACAAACATAAAAACATCTTCAATCAAACACAGTGTGTTGGTAGGTTGATTACAAATCTTTTGTGCAATTTCAACATGTACATATCATTAATTTATCTAATCTTACATTTTGTCAATCTAATATATCTCCAAATATTTTAATCAATTCATCTTTAAAGTGACTGTGGTATTTTATTCTCTCATTTCGTATAAATCATTCTAAATTAATATTTTATCTTATTCCATCGTTTATTCCATCATCTTAAATCAATTGTATCATCCAAAAATTCATTCCTTATAAAAACCTCCCTCAAATCTTGTTTTAGCATATTTTCCCTTCTAACCGTTGGTAAAATAAAATGTATCCCACTGCTAACACCATCCAGAAAATTCTCTGAAAACTCCCAGAATTCCCCAACCAGCATGCTTTTAGATGCAATGGTCTGTCTTTTCATTTGCAGAGTAACTTTCTGTATAAGAAATGCATCTACTCGCCGTCCGAATCGGGGATTCCTGCCTGCGGCAATAAAGCTGACGTGGATTCGAATTGTTCCAGGATTCTTCTGGTCCTGAAAGTGAGTGGCAGGAAAAAAAATTCACGCTCTCTACCGTGCGGGAAATAGCTGGTGAAATTGACAGAATTGGCTGGGAAAGACAAACGGAACCTCTCAAGATTTCCCCATTATTGTTCACATTATCATGGTTCGTTACAAAGTCAGCGAGATGTTTTGATTGGATTTGGCATTTTTTATGCTCGAAAGGTCGGCAGTTCAGCGGTTCGAATCCCTGGTGCTGCCGCGGAACGGGGTGAGCTCCTGTGACTTGTCCCAGCTTCTGCCAACCTAGCAGTTTCGAAAGCAGGTAAAAAATGCAAGTAGAAAAAATAGGGACCACCTTTGGTGGGAAGGGAAGAGCGTTCCGTGCGCCTTTGGCGTTGAGTCATGCCGGCCACATGACCACGGAGATGTCTTCGGACAGTGCTGGCTCTTCGGCTTTGAAACGGAGATGAGCACTGCCCCCTAGAGTCAGGAACGAGCAGCACATATGTGCGAGGGGAAACTTTACCTTTTTATGCTCCTGTGAAGTCCCTCCCAAAGATTTGGGATCGACAGAGGTGGTTGTTTCATAACATTAAAAAAGTATTGTCTCCGGATTTAAGCTGTCCCAAGTCAAGCTGCCGTTTGCAACTGACTGATGGGGATTTTTGTCAATGCCGAGAGTGTTCAGTTGTTGTTGTTATGGGTTCCTCACACAGCCTGGTGTTTAAACTGGATTTGGCCGTTTTGTCCGCCTTTGGAGTCCTTCCGAAGGTCCTGGGATAGACAGATGTGGTTGTTTGATAGTGTTACAAGTCTCATTGCAGGATTTAAGCTGTCCCAAGTCAAGCTGCCGTTTGCAATTGACCGACGGGGATTTTTGTCAATGCCGAGAGTGTTCAGTTGCGATTATTATGGTCTGTCACACAGTCATCCAGATCAGGGGTAGTATTCACTTACCTTTGCTACTAGTTCGCAAATGTGACCTTCTGAGCATGCGCAGAGCGTCCAAAATGGGACGTGATGATGTCCGGATAGGTGGGTGGAGTCTCCTGCTGCCGCTAACGGTTTGCCCAAACCGGATAAAACTGGCTGAATACCACCATTGATTCAGATGTTTAGACTGGATCCGGCGATTTTATCCACTTGTCAAGTCTTTCCCAAAGACCTGGGATAAGGCAGATGTGAATGTGTGATGGGGTTAGAGCAGGGGTTATCTTTACTACTGGTTTGCTTCTGCGCATGCGCAGATTATCCATGATGATGCCCGGGCGGGTGGGCGGAGCCTCCCACCGCTTTTACTACCGGTTCGCAAGAACCGGACAGAACCGGGAGCAACCCCACCACTGGGTTAGAGGTCTCGAAGGATTTAAGCTGCCCCAAGGACAGCTGCCTTTTGCAATTGACTGATGGGGATTTTGTCAATGCCGATGGCGTTCAAGTGGTGCTCCAGCTATTATCCAAATATTGTTTATTCTTCTTTTCCTTGTTTGGAATTTCTCCGGAACTTAGCTAAAATGGGCTTCTTCTCTCCTTCTCTTTCTCCGTTGCTCCTTTCTGACGCCTTACCTCTCCTCGCCGTAGGACCTGCTTTTCAGCATCTGCGGCTTAACCATCTTCTCCATTGTCGTCTGCACCTTATCCGCCATCATGTGTTGCATCCAAATTTTTTCGGTCGACATTCTCCACGTGGTGAGTCGCTGTTTCCGACCTAGGCTTCCCCGGGAGCACGAAGCCGTGTCCTCATCCCGATAAACACCTTTTATTTAATTTACAGCGAGTTCCTCACTAGCAAAGTCTTTCCCACAGACTTTCAAGATAGTTCACAATTACCGACCTTTATCAGGCTTTGGAGAATGGCCAGGCCGATGTCTTTCAGACTCCACACTGCAACTGACAAATACTTGGCAAGAATGCGGGAAAAAGATCTCCACCCAAATGAACTGATTGTCTCCTGCAAACTCCCCTCCCCTTTCGCTCCTCTTTATTCCCTACGGGAGGGGCCATTCATTGTCCACCTGTGGCTTTACTCCTGAGTTGACCCTTGTTCTTTAGCCGTTCCCTTCTCTTGGCAACTCTGCGCATGCGCAGACTGGGAACGGGATCCAGCTGTTCTTCTGCCTCACTGATGTCCGACTCCGAAGGCAGCTGACAACTGTCAGACGGCCCTGGCCCCATCTCTGCCTCCGATGCAGAGCCCTTGTAAGAGACTTCCCCAGGTTTAATTTATGTCAGAGTATATTCATGAACTGGAATAGGACATGGTAACAAGATCAACCAATGTATAGGCATAGCAACTAAGTCAGCCAATGAGGGCTGTTTGGAAACTGAAACATAGTATTTGTTTGTTTGGGGCCATAAGAAACAGTTTGAAGTCTGGGCGTGGCTTAGTCAGCCAACGTATAGGCATAGCAACTAAGTCAGCCAATGAGGGCTGTTTGGAAACTGAAACATAGCATTTCTTTGTATGGGGTCCTAAGAGACAGTTTGAAGTCTGGGCGTGGCTTAGTCAGCCAATGTATAGGCATAGCAACTAAGTCAGACAATGAGAGCTGTTTGAAAACTGAAACAGCTTGGAGCCTGGGCGTGGCTTAGATTAACTGATATGTATAAATATAAGTTGTGTGCTCCTATTATTGTCCTTCCTTCTGTTAACTGTGCTTCTGTGATTATGCTTCTGATTCTGAGAACTGCTCTTGGTACTGTATATATGTCTCATGTGTTATTATGTATATAAAGAAGTTACTTATTTAATGAATCCTGCTGCATCAGTTACCTGTGTGTACTTTCTGAAGGTAATTTCTGCAACAAACCCTGACACTTTATTGATCCAGTTTTCTTTCCATTTTTCAGCTCTCTCCACCTCGGTCAAGTTCCGTCACTCTGGATTGTACATCCCCTCCGGACACTTTCTTGCAACACATGTTGGACCTGGATGAGTTTGTGCCCCCAGTTCCGCCCCCTCCTTACTACCCCCCGGAATATACCTGCAGCTCAGAGACGGATGCTCAGAGGTGAGATGGCTAAAAATATGGGTTGGGGGGCACATAAATACATTTTGGGTCAACGGAAAAAAAAATCCAGGCCCTGTAAAAGGATCAGGGAGGTTTTGCTGGCAGCAGGGGCTCAATTCGAAGAGAAAAAAAAAATAAGAATAATGAAAGGAAGGAAGGAAGGAAGGGAGAGAGAGAGAGAGAGAGAAGGAAAAGAAAAAGGAAGAAAGAAAGAGGGAGAAGAAATGAATGAATGAAAGAAAGAAAGAAATAGGGAAGAAGAAGGAAGAAGAGTGAGCAAGGAAGGAAGGAAGAAGGAAAGAAGAAATGAAAGAAAGAAAGCGAGAGAGGGAGAGAGGGAGAAGAAATGAATGAATGTATGAATGAATGAATGAAAGAAAGAAATAGGGAAGAAGAAGAAGGAAGGAGAGTGAGCAAGGAAGGGAGAAAGAAAAAGAAAGAAGAAATGAATGAATGAAAAAGAAAGAAAGTGAAACAAAGAAAGAAAAGGGGGAGGGAGGAAAGAAAGAAAAAAGAAAAAGAAAAAAGAAAGAAGAAATGAATGAATGGATGAATGAAAGAAAGAAAGAAAAAGAAAGGGAGGAAAGAAAGAAAAAGAAAGTAAGAGGGGAAGAAAGAAAGAAAAAAGAAAGAAGGAATGAATGAATGAAACAAAAAAAGAGATGAATGAAAGAAAGTAAGAGAAAAAGAAAGAAAGAAAGGAAGGAAGGAGGGAGGAAAGAAAAAAGAAAGTCGGGAGGAAAGAAAGAAAAAGAAAGAAAAAAGAAAGAAAGATGTAAACAATAATAAATCCTCCTTTATACAGGTAGTTCCGACTTACAACAGTTCATTTAGTGACCATTCCAAATTACAACAGTGGTAAAATGGGGCAAAGCTCACCTGACAACTGTCTTGCTTAGCAACGGAAATATTGGGTTCGATTGTGGTCGGCCAGTGAAACGAGAACCCAAAAAAACCCACCTTCTCAATGAGCTTAAAAGAAACTTGAATTACAACTGTCGTAACTTCGAACCGTTGCTAAGTGACCGGCCGTAATTCGAGAACTGAAGTGTAAAATGGGGGAAAAAGTCTTAAAATCAAATCCGAAGGGGTTTTAACTCTTTAATTTCTTGCAGTTGATCGGGGAGTTATTTCTTTAACTCATCTAACGGAGAATATCTTCTTCTTTTTTTGGGTTAATTGTTGTGTAGCATTACCTACAACGGTTCCATGGACAGTCCCGTACCTCTATATCCCACCGACTTCCCTCCAAGTTATGAGGCCGTTATGGGGCTCCGTGGGGACAGCCAGGTATGGTTGAACGCCCTCTGCTTCTGCTCTTGAACCCAAGTCAGTTGAGTTATTTTTTTAAAAAAAAAAAAGTGGAAGGACAGAGTACTACGGAGCATGTGCAAAGGGCCCCTTTGAAAACCCAGAGGATGGGTTTCATTTGGATATCAGCTCCAGGAACTGACTTTCCGCCTACCTAGCCGTGACTTTTGTTCCGTGGCGAGAAAAAGAGCGACGTTCAAAAATTCAATCGCTTTGATCCCATTTTTGCAGACGAGAATTTGGTTAGTAAAGAGTTTAAACCAGGCGACTTCTAGGAGAGCACCACCGGCAGACGCAGTCTATCTGGGCTTGGCTGCCAGGGGGGGTTGTGGTTATGGACTGTCTGCAGGGTACTGACTGGGCGACGGCAGGAAATTAAAATACTGGATAACGTAGTTTATCAAAGGACAAGAAGCGAGTCGTGGTGGTGCAGTGGTTAGAATGCAGGATTGCAGGCGAACTCTGCCAACTGTCAGGAGTTCGATCCTGACCAGCTCAGGGTTGATTCAGCCTTTTGTCCTTCTGAGGTCGGTAAAATGAGGACCCAGATTGTTCGGGGCAAGAGGCTGACTTTGTAAACTGCTTAGAGTAGGCTGTAAAGCACCGTGAAGCAGTATATAAGTCTGCTATTGCTATTCCTTCCTTCCTTCCTTCCTTCCTTCCTTCCTTCCTTCCTTCCTTCCTTCCTTCCTTCTCCTCCCTCCCCTCCTTCCTTTCCTTCCTTCCTACAACCTATCCCTTCCTTCTTTCCTTTTCCTCCCTTCCTCTCCTTCCTTAACTTCCTTCTTCCAACCTAACCCTTCCTTCCTTCTTCCCTTCTTCCAATCTATCCTGTCCTTCCTTCCTTCCTTCCTTCTTCTCCTTCCCCTCCTTCCTTCCTTCCTTTTCCTCCCTTCCTCTCCTCCTTCCTTAACTTCCTTCTTCCAACCTAACCCTTCCTTCCTTCTTCCCTTCTTCCAATCTATCCTGTCCTTCCTTCCTTCCTTCCTTCCTACCTTCCCCTCCTTCCTTCCTTCCTTTTCCTCCCTTCCTCTCCTTCTTCCTTTACTTCCTTCTTCCAACCTATCCCTCCCTCCCTCCCCTCTTTCCTTCCTTCCTTCCTTCCTTCCTTCCTTCTTCCAACCTAACCTTCCTTCCTTCCTTCTTCCAACCTATCCTCCCTCCTTCCTTCCTTCTTCCTTCCTTCCTTCCTTCCTTCCTTCCTTCCTTCCTTCCTTCTTCTCCTTCCCCTCCTTCCTTCCTTCCTTTTCCTCCCTTCCTTTCCTCCTTCCTTTTCTTCCTTCTTCCCACCTAACCCTTCCTTCCTTCTTCCCCTCTTCCCATCTATCCTGTCCTTCCTTCCTTCCTTCCTTCCTTCCTTCCTTCCTTCCCCTCCTTCCTTCCTTCCTTTTCCTCCCTTCCTCTCCTTCTTCCTTAACTTCCTTCTTCCAACCTATCCCTCCCTCCCTCCCTTCTTTCCTTCCTTCCTTCCTCCCTCCCTCCCTCCCTTCCTGTTAGAATGCAGCATTGCAGGCTAACTCTGCCGACTGCCAGGAGTTCGATCCTGACTGGCTCTAGGCTGATTCTGCCTTCTGTCCTTCCGAGGTCATAAAATGAGGACCCAGATTGTTGGGAGCAAGATGCTGACTGTGTAAACGGCTGAGAAGAGGGTGAAGCAGTATATAAGTCTAAGCGCTATTCCTATCGTATAACAGTAGATGCTGTGTTTAGTTCTTCCTTAGACCCATTGTGAAACCTCCAAAGACAGTAGCATATATCTTGAAAACATCACGTTCGTTTGTTCTGTGAAGCTAAATTAATAGACGTTTTCTGTCTGCACTCTGCAGGTAACACTGTTTGACTCTCAGTTTACGGAAACATCGCATGGGCCGTGTTCCTGCAACCAGGTCCCTTCCGTTGTGCTTAGTGGTGAAGGTAAATACACACACAAACACAAACACCCAACTGTTTTGATGCACAATTGGACAAAGTCCTTTTGGGGTAAAAGATCCATCCTAATTCATTAAACCGTATTTAAGTCATTCCCTCCAGCTTATCTTCATTTGCGGTCTCGTTTTTCAACAGCGATTTCCGTGGACAGCAATTCGCTCATCATGTCGGAAATCATAGACATTCCCGGGGACAGTAGCCCGTCTGAGGATTCGTGCCTGCTGGAAGGGAGCGGATCGGCCTGCTCGGTGGATTACGTCCTCTTCCGATCCATCCAGCGCAGCCGAGCGGATTACTGCCTTAGTGTCGATTGTGGACACTGCGGGCTTCACCCGCAGGGCCCGTTTGAAGACATCCCGCAGACGCGTCTGCGAGGCGAGCGGTCCTTCTCCTGTTCCACACCGGGCACGGTGTACGACGGCCTGCTGGAGGTCAGTAGTGCTCAGACCCACAGCTGCCACCGCCTGGAGGGTCTCGGCCACAGCGTGGGACCCTGTTTTCCCGAAGTTCGCATGAAGCCCAAGATGACGGTATCGGCGCGCAAAGAGCCTAGGCGACCGCGTCGCAGCAGCGAAACATCCTGCCAGTCACCCGTGATCCGTTGTCCGCTGCTGCGGTCCCACAGTGACCCTGGGATGGCCGTGTCCAGGGAGGCTGGTAGGTAGAATGGGGTAATAAGAGTTTGACGGGACCTTGGAAAGCTTCAAGTCCAACTCCATAAGAAGTAAGGAAGGGAGGGAGGGAGGAAGGAAGGAAAAAAGAATAGCAAAATAACAGAATCACAGCGTTGGAAGGGACCTTGGAGGTCGTCTAGTCCAACCCCCTGCTCTGACAGGACACCCTGTAACATTTCAAACAAACGCTCGTCCAATCTCTTCTTAAAAACCTCCAGTGAGGCAAGCCATTCTAGTAGGCCAGTCCCTTTTCTGACTCGAACACAGGCAGGGGGGCGCCATGGGGCGACCTGCTGGTCACCTCTCACCTGAGAATCCTCCCCGGACCAGATCAAAATCTTCTACCTTTTTAGGGAGCGACCCAGATTGTCATTCTTTCCCTTCCTTCCCCCCCCACCCCACAAATCTCTTTCACCCCATAGAAACTGATGACCAAGAAGTATTTTGCACGAAAGGGTCTGGAGACGACGCTTCTAATTCCTCAGCGGAAACAGGTGAGGCTTCATGCAGTGGGAACGCTTGTGTTGTGTCTGCGCCCCCCCCTCCCCAAGCCGGGCCTCCTGCCAGAAAGTGACTCGGAAAGTGAGGGGGAAGGGCCGTCAGGACTTACCTCGGGAGCACCGGCTTCCCTGGCTCAGCTCCAGGAGCCAGAGGCAGGCCAGGTGGAAGAGATAACGAGGCCTCCGTCCCCTGACTCTTTCCTCCCCCCAGGCCACGCCTTCAGACCCAGCTGATGGCAATCAGGCCTGGCTGGACCCTAGGTTTCGTAGGCAGGAGAGGCGGGAACAACAGAAGCAGGGGAGGGGCAGGCCTAGGAAGTCCTAGGAAGGCAAATTAACTGCTTAGGACTGTTTCTCGCATTTACGACCCGTCGGAAGGATCTCCACGATCACGTAGACCAAATCCAAGCACTGGGCAACGGGGTTCCTATTTATGACGGGTCATAGCGTCCCAGGGTCACGTGATCATCTTTTGCGACCTTCTGACCAGCCAAGTCAAGGAGGAAGCTGGTCTTGCTTAACAACCATATGACTGGCTTCCCAATCGCACTGATTCACTTAACAACGGTGGCAAGAAAGGTTGTAAAAACGGGGTGGGTGGGGAATTCACCGAAAAAAACATCTCATTTAGCAACATAAGGTTTGGGCTCCATTTGTAGCCATAACTCAAGAACTCCCTGTAGGAATCCTTGACTTACAACCTTAACGGAGCCTGGCAATTACGGGCGTCAGTCATGGCCGTTGTAAAAGAGGTTCACATACCCAGATTCGACTTTATGACCTTTTTCACGGCAGGCGTTAAGCAGACCTGTTGTTCGCTATGAGCATTTTTTGTGTGTGTTTTTTCCCCCCCCCCTTGAAAATTGTCATTGTAAGTTTTCCTGAAAGTTTTCTTGAAAATTTGTAAAATTATGACGGTTTCTGGCGAAGCCGTCATAAATTGCAATCAGGGGCCTGCAAGGTGCTACAAGAGGCCGTAACCTGGTTGTAAGTAGCTGCTTGGTGGAAGGGGAGGGAAGGGGCTGTTGTAAGTTGGTGCTGTCCGATTGCTCGCACAAACACACACACACACACAAGTAGTGGTTTTCACATACCTTCACTACCGGTTTGGAATTGTGAGCATTTTCTTTGCTCATGCACGTCCGGGCGAGTGGGCGGAGCCTCCCACTGCTGTGCTATCAGTTCGCCCGAACCTGGGCGAACCGGTTGAAACCCATCGCCGACAATACACCTCACTTAAATTCTGCCCCCTTTCTTCTCAGGGCCGTGTTCGGAGGCGTGCCCCTTGCACCCGTCGCTCTGTGACCCACTCTTGCTGGCTCAGGTGGCCGGCAAATCCAAGCTGGAGCTGCCCGCGAAGGTGCCCCACCATCTCTCGAAGATGATCACGCGGTCTCTGGGGGACCTCAAGGCGTACCGGGGGTCTCGCAGCCTGATGGCCCGTTTCCTGCACCGATCCAAAAGGAATTTGACTTTGCCGGGTGCGGAAATGAGTTCTCGCGGGAACAAGCAGGTACCGTACTGGGATGGGGGAGAGTGGGGTTCCCCCCCACCTCACGTTCAGGAGGCTTAGCTAAGTAGGAACGAGAAGGGTTTGGGGGTTTGTTTGTTTTCTAAAAAAGAAGGACGTGAACTACCGTCTGTCTAAAAATGGGATTTCTGCTTGGGCAGGGGGCTGGACTAGAAGGCCTCCCTTTCAACTCTGTTTTTCTCTTATTCTGCTACCCCTCCCTCCCTCCCTTCCTTCCCTCCTTCCCTCCCTCCCTCTCTCTCCCATCACTGTGGGTTTTCAAGAAGAGATTGGACAACCATTTGTGTGTAATGGTATAGGGTCTCCTGCTTGAGCAGAGGGTTTGGACTAGATGACCTCCATACTCCCTTCCAACTCTCTCTCTCTTCCTTCCTTCCTTCCTCCCTCCTTCCTTCCTTCTTCTCATTTCTTCCTTTTCTCCTTACCTCCTTTTCTTTCTTTCTTTTTCTTTCTTTTTCTTTTCTTTCTTTCTCTCTCTCTCTTTCCTTCCTTCCTTCCTTCCTTTCTCTCTCTCTCTTTCCTTCCTTCCTTCCCTTTCTTTCTTTCTTTCTTTCTTTCTTTCCTATTCCTTTAATTTTATTGTTATTAACGTGACATTTTTCCTTCCTTCCTTCCTTCTCCTTCCTTCCTTCCTTCCTTCCTTCTCCTTTCTTCCTTCCTTCTTTCTCTCTCTTTCCTTCCTTCCTTCCTTCCTTCTCTTTCTTTCTTTCTTTCCTATTCCTTTAATTTTATTGTTATTAACGTGACATTTTTCCTTCCTTCCTTCCTTCCCTCCTTCCTTCCTTCCTTAAGGGTTGGACTAGAAGCCCACCAAGGTCCCTTCTAACTCTTTTATTCTGTTATTCCTTCCTTCCTTCCTTCCTTCCTCTCTTTCCTTTCTCTCCTTCCTCCCTTTTTGCTGATTAATGAAAACAGCAATGCAAACAAACGAACAAAGAAAGTAAACATTACAACGCCAAAAAACAAACAAACAAATCCTCAAAAACCCCAGGAGCAAATTAAAGAAAACAATTGCCCTCAATCCAGTTTGTTCTATTGAGCCTGGAATGTTCCCACCTTAACTAATTGTGTCAGGTAATTAATGCCTAATTACCAGGTGCCTCAGGAAAGGAGGGATGATGGCAGAATGTAAATGTTTGCAGTTTTACAAGGCGCTCCTCCTCCTCCTTGAAACTCAGCAGCTGCTTCATTAACTCTGGTGTTTTTCCACGCCAGTCGGTTTCTAAAATAATTCTTTGGTCTCAGTTCTTCGTCTTTTGAATTCTTCTCCTCTCGTCAGGATCTAGTCAGCTCACGCGACCTGAGCTTGGCTTGTCCAGAAGCCGTGGTTAGAATTCAGTATTGCCCAGGGGTTGTCTTCAAAAATTTTAGCAAGGTGTTCTCTGCCCAGTTGCTGGGTGGGCGTGGCCATGGTGGGCGTGGCCTAGTCAGCCTCCTGCATCATGGGGTGGGGGGCGGAGGTGTTTTTGCCCTCCCCGGGCTCCGGAGGCTTTTCTCGAGCCTCCGGGAGAACGAAAACAGCCTCTCCAGGCTCCGGAGGCTAGAAACAGGCCCGTTTCCAGCATTCCTGAACTTCCACTAGGCCCATTTTTCGCTTTTCCCAAGCCTCCATGCGCGCCCTGCCCCTATCTGCATCTAAAACGGGCCGCCCGGGGACTCCTGGGAGGGAAGGGGCAGGATGGGTAGGGCCAGCCAGGAGTGGAATGTGGGAGTTCTCCGAACTGCACAGAATCTTAGATAGAGGTTCTCCCGAACCCCTGTGAACCCCCAGCAGCCCAAGACTGGTATTGCCCGTCCTTCCTTTTTCCTTCCTTCCTTCCTTCCTTCCCATCCACCAATTTATCTTATCTAACCATCTTCCTTCCTTCCTTCCTTTTCCTTCCTTCCTCTTTCCCTCCCCCTTTAATTTCCTTCCTCCCTGTCCCTTTTTTCCTTCCTTCCTTCTTCCCGTCCTTCCTTCCTTCCTTCCTTCCTTCCTTCCTTCCTTTCTTCCTTCCTTCCTTCCCATCCACCTATTTATCTTATCTAACCATCTTCCTTCCTTCCTTCCTTCCTTCCTTCCTTCCTTTTCCCTCCCTTCCTCCTGTAATAAAATGAACAATAAAATGAACTTTATTTATTTTGTCACAACAGTATATATAAGCATAAGCATGAAAATAACTATATAATATATAAGCATATATATAAGCATAAGTATGTAATAACTATATTAATTGGATATAATGAAAGGAAACAATAGGACAGGAACGGTAGGCACGCTGGTGCTCTTATGCACACCCCTTACAGACCTCTTAGGAATGGGGTGAGGTCAATAGCAGACAGTTTTTGGTTAAAGTTTTGGGGATTTTGAGAAGAGACCACAGAGTCAGGTAGTGTGTTCCAAGTATTAATAACTCTTTTACAGAAGTCGTATTTTCTGCAATCAGGATTGAAGCGGTTAATGTTAAGTTTAAATCTATTGTTTGCTCTTGTATTGTTGTGATTGAGGCTGAAGTAATCTTTTAACAGGAAGGACATTGTCTTTATAAAGACAGTGACTGTCTTTATAACAACAGTCACGATGCACATGTTTAATTAGCCTCGCATGACCTTATCAAAGTCAACTTCACAGCAAGATAATTCTAATGGGGAGTAATTAACATCAGAAGTAATTATCGGATCTCCACAATCGTAACTATGAGCTGTTGGGTTTGACTGCTGGTACAGACACTAGACAAACTATGCCCCTTGGGGTCATCATTTCAGATATTTTGTTACTGTCAACAAAGGGGAAAGAAAAAGGATTGTAGGCGGGCAATGAAGCTGTGCTAATGGGAGTGATTTACGACTTCTTGCTGGCTTCCCCAATGATTTTCTTGTGGGAAGCTGCTGGCAGGGAGCCCTGTCCACTATGATCACGTCACTCCAGTTGACTCTTGGCAAGGCAGAGATGTCCACGTGGCCAGCACTCTGCCACAGGTTTATTTTAATGGATTTATTTTTATTTGCCAACAAGAATAAAATACCAAACAGAAAAACAAAAATCAAACACTTGCCGGGGAAAAAAAAGAGTACAAAGAAAAATACAAATATTGAATGCATCTGATGTTGAACATAAAAGCTGGAGGCAGACAGATAGATAGATAGATAATAAATAGAAGAGAAATAGAAGATAGGATAGATAGATAGATAGATAGATAGATAGATAGATAGATAGATAGATAGATAGATAGATAGGTAGATAGGTAGATAGGATTAGATGGATTGGATAGACAGACAGACAGATAAATAGATAAAATGGATAGTTTTAGATGGATTAGATAGATAGATAGATAGATAGATAGATAGATAGATGATAGATAGATAGATAGATAGATAGATAGATAGATAGATAGATAGATAGATAGATAGATAGATAGATAAAATGGATAGGATTATATAGATTAGATGGATAAGATATAGATAGATAGATAGATAGATAGATAGATAGATAGATAGATAGATAGATAGATAGATAGATAGATAGATAGATAGATAGATAGATAGATAGATAGAAAATAGATATAGATAGAAAGATAGATAACATAATAAATAGAAGATAGATAGAAGATAGATAGTAAATAGGTAGAAAATAGATATAGATAGAAAGATAGATAATAGATAATAAATAGAAGATAGATAGATAGATAGATAGATAGATAGATAGATAGATAGATAGAAATAAATAAATAAAAAGAATTGTCATTGTGGCTGTAGGTTGAGCATTACCTATACTGCCGAATTGTGCTTCTTATCCTCCGTTATTTTTCCTCATCCAAACCTTCCTCTTTACTTATGGCCTATCTTTGTCAGCCATTCTCAAGCGATTCCTTGGGTTTTTCAGGTGTTAAGGCTGGGGAGTCCATCCAACGGCATCCATCTGCAGAGCTGCGGAGATCTGAATTCGACCTCCCCCTTACGGCGTTTGCTGTCTGGTCGCCGGCTGGACCAAAGACGTCCCTGCAGCCTGAGTGGACTTCTGCGAGAAAGCAATCTCTGAAGACCAGCTCCGATGCTTGTCCTCTGCGGAAGAGGATTTGGAGCGAAAAACCCGCCATGAGATGGACATCTGGCGGACGTCCCCGCCGTACAAATGTCCAGGAACGGCCCAACAGGTTGTCCGACACTGTTACTTGGAAATTATTCCGCCGCGCTCAGGATACATGCGAAACCAAAGTGGGGAGTCTTGTGCCCCTGCACGGCGATCTCCCAAAATTATTTTGAGGGAAGGAACCACAAAATTTGAGTGGGGTCAGGAAGGAGGGCTCGCCTGGCTACCAGCGCACCGAGAGGACAGACCCGCTGACCCGCGCTATCTAAAACAACAATCAACCCTGAGTTTTTAAGGGCTCCACCCACACTCGTTCTGGAGTCCCGGTTATCCACGCGGGGCGGTAATCCGGCGAGCTGTTCTAAAACGAGCGATCCTCTTGAACGTATTTCTTACGTCTCAACGGGAAAGACTGAGCCAAGGGCTTGGATGCACCACTGAACCCCTTAATTCTTTCGTTCTGTCCCGGATTCACTGCCTCTTGAGAATGCTGTTCCTGTTTATCCACGATACGTCTGCGGTGTGTCGCGCTGTTCGATTCCTCGTACGTTTGTTTCTCGCATTTGTCCCTCTTTTGTGGATACCTCACTTTAGTGCTGTGCCTTTTTGGGGTGCTTCCCTTGGAGAGGCCATCATGGACTGGGAGGGGGCCCAGTTGAATTCTGGGGGGGTAGGAGACAGGAGACGCCACAAAAGCAAGCCCAGATTCCCCCTCGGCCTCCCAAAATAGTTCAGGTCACCATAGACTGTCCCTCCCCTTGGAGGTTCCGCAGAGCCCTCAGAGTAAGAAATTATGACAATTCCAGGGCTCGACCAATCCCCTGGCTGAGAAGAGGGGTTACTGCTACAGATAGTCCTCGACTTATGCCCACACTAGAGCCCAACATTTCTGTTGCTAAGCCAGACAGTTGCTAAGCAGGTTTTGACTCGTTTTACGACCTTTCTTGCCTCGGCGGTTAAAGGAATCCCTGCAGCTGTTAAGTTAGGAACCCGGTTGTTTCAGTGAATCTGGCTTCCCCGTTGACCTTGATGTCGCAAAACGGGGACCGTCATAAGTACGAGAAATTTATGACAATTCTGGGGCCCTGAAGCCAGCGGTAGCTCTGATCTCTTCCCGCTATTGCAAAATTCACCTGTTTTTGCTTTCCGGCCGGAGATTTTGCAAAAGGAGGCGAGACCTCCACATTTTCCGATTTCCCCAAAGAGATTGTTTTTCTACCGTTGGGCATGTCCTCTTGACTCCAAACCCAGTCTGGGTTCCCAGTTTTTCGGAAGGCGCATGCGGTAAGATCTCGCCGTCACCTTTCCCGACTTTCTCAATCTGGGGTGGGGGTGGGGGAGTTGGCGGGTGGGTTGAGGATGGCCAACTCTCCCCCATCGCGCCGGTGCCTCTGCTCTTTCACCAAGCCTGCATGTACAACAACCCAGGGGGATGCACCAACCTATGAAATCTCTCCGCCGTTTGGAAAGGCAGAGGATTCTCCGCAGAGGGGAAGAGTTGGCAACCTTCCTTGGCCGCGCCGGTTTTTGAGATGCATAAACGCCTCACTTGAGAAAAGACAAATAAAAGCCATATCTAAACTCCAAGGATGAGAGTGGGTGATTGGGGCTGAGGGCTGGATGCTCCTTAATTATTCTTCTCTTCCTCCTCCTCTTCCTCCTCTACTTCTACGTCATCTTCTACTATTCTTCTTCTTCCTCCTCTTCTTCTTCCTCTCCTCCTCCCCTTCTTCTTCTTCTTCTTTTCTTCTTCCTCCTCCTCCTCCTCTTCTTCTTCTTCCTCTCTTCCTCCCTTTCTTCTTCTTCTTCTTCTTCCTCCTCCTCTTCTTCTTCCTCTCTTCCTCCTCCTCCTCCTCCTCTTCTTCTTCCTCTCTTCCTCCCTTTCTTCTTCTTCTTCTTCTTCTTCTTCTTCTTCTTCCTCTTCTCCTCCTCCTCCTTCTTCTCCTCCTCTTCCTCTTCTTTCTTCCTCTTCTTCTCCTCCGCCTCCTCTCTTCTTCTCCTCCTCCTCCCTTTCTTCTTCCTCTTCCTCTTCCTCTTCTTCTTCTTCCTCTCCTCCTCCTCCTCCTCTCCTCCTCCTCCTCTATTTCTATGTCTTCTTCTACTACTTTTCTTCTTCCTCCTCTTCCTCTCTTCCTCCGCCTCCTCCTCTTTTTTCCCTACTACTTCTATAGCTTTGTTATGTTTTTAGAAGAAAGAGGCAAAGATGAAACACAATAAATAATTGGAGGCCGCGGAAGGGAAAGAAAAAGCAAAGAATGAAAAAAAAAGAAAGCAACGCCGAAAGGAAGGAAGGAAAGAAAAGAAAGGGAGGGAAGGCGGGTGACTTTTTTTTCAGAAAGAAGAAGAAAAGGGAAGGAAGGAAGGGAAAGGGAAGCGAGATGAGAAAAAAGGAAAGAAGGGGGAAAAAGAAGAAAGGAAAAAGGGAGGGAGGGAAATAAAGAAAAAGAAAAGGGGAGGAAGGAAGGGGAAGGGAGATGAGAAAAAAAAGAAAGAAAAAAAAGGAAGGAAGGGAAGAGATGAGAAAGAAAAAGAAGACAGAAAGAAAGGAGGGAGAGAGAGAGAGGAAGGAAGGAAGGAAGGACCAGTACCTTGGTCATTAAACAAAGCCGTCATTAAGTGACACTGCGACTGTGCTCATGGTCTGACTTCACTTTAGCTTTGCAGAAAGTTGTCAATGTGAAATCTGGTCGCCAAGTTCTTATTATTTTTTTCATCCCTGTCGTAACCCCGAACGGTCACTAAACGAGCCGGTGGCTAAACGAAGGACTCCCTGAATCAAGCAGGCCGTGCAAATGAAAACATTTTCGCACGCAACTTCGCTAAGCCAGAAGGTAACATCATCGGGAAATTAAACCGGGATTAAAACGCAGCCCATGAAAGCCTAAAATAAACAGCTTCATCCAAGTTTCACAATTACTCCGGGATTACTAACCCTGGTCTCAGGCGTCCCGTACAAACCACACCTTTGTCTAGGACACATGTTGGTGACATGGAACAACCTCCGGAGTCTAAAAGATACGTTTCACAAAGGAGGGCATTGGGGCACCCTGTCATATGCCAATCACCGGATTCCGATTTCTGATCTTACACAACAAGCCGACAAGGCGGGCCAACCCAAACCCCATTCCTAGCTGATGACTTAATACATCCCCAACCGTCTCTTACACAAACCTTACTACAAATTCTTGGGACACTTTTACGCTATCCTGACAGGGGCTCCTCGCCGACCTGCGGGGAGAACTTGCATAAATAGCTTTTTTAATTTTGCAGTGGGGGCTGAACTCTTGAACAGGCAGTCCCTAGCTTAACGACGGTAAGGCAGTCCGCCCATTACAGTCGTTAAGTTGCGACCAACTTGATTTTATAACCTGTTTTGCCGTGTTTGTTACGTGAATGAAACCACGGTTGTAATGCAAACTCAGTTGCTTTTTTTTCCCAAAAAAAAAACCCACCCAGAAGTAATTAACAGAATAAAAGAGTCGGAAGGGACCATGAAGGTCTTCTAGTCCAACCCGCGGCTCAGGCAGGAAGCTAAAACATTTCAGACAAATGGTTGTCCAATCTCCCCTTGAAAACCTCCGGGGAGGGGGAGGGAGGAAGGGAAGGGAAGGGAGGGGAGGAAAGAAGGAGAGGAGGGAGGGAGGGAGATGAGGGAGGAGGAGGGAGGGAAGGAGAGAGAGATGAGGGAGGAAAGAAGGTGAGGGAGGGAGGGAGGAAGGAAGGAAGGAAGGGGGAAAAAAGAATAGCAGATTAACAGCGTTAAACTTCCAGTGTTTGGAGCATTCACAACTTCCAGTGGCAAGTCGTTCCACTGATGAATTGTTCTCACCGTCCGGAACTTTCTCTCGAGTTCTAGATTCTTCTCTCCTTGATTAGTTAACCCTCCGTTGCCCTGTTTTTCGTTCAGAAAAAAACGTCGTAAAAGACAGCCACAGGATGCTGCAAACCGCCATCAATGGTGGCCGGGAGCCGTCATGGAAGGGAACGTCAGAATTACGTCCGTCGTCACTTGGAGCGGTTGCCAAGCAACTGGTCATAAGTCGAGGACGTTGCTAAGGGCTGCTTTAAACCTCAAATCGGGACCTTTGGAGGTGTGCAGTGCTGGGGAAGGAGCTGGCCAACCAGCTTTCGAACCCGGTCCCAATGCTAGTCACCTGCTCAGCGCCTTACGACTGGATTGGGAAACCAGGTTGTATAAACATCTTGTTGTTCAACGAAAGGATTAAAAGGGTTGTGCAATGGCCACGTTTTCCCCCCCCCCCGCCTTCTCTCTCAACGGCCTTAGGCCGTTGGCTGAAGTACAGGTAGTCCTCGACTTACGACCACAACGGAGCCCAAAAATTCCCGTTGCTAAACGAGACCGTTGTTCGGTGAATTTCGCCTCCTTTGGACGACCTTTCTTGCCGCCGTTGTTAAGGTGAATCACTGCCGTTGTTCAGTGAGGAACACAGTTGTTAAGCGAATCTGGTTTCCCCATCATCACAAAAGGGGATCATGTGACCCGGGAGACTGCACTGGAAATTGGAAATCTCTCTATCTCTCTATCTCTCTATCTAACCATCTATCGGTATATCTCTCTATCTCTATCATCTATCTATCTATCTATCTATCTATCTATCTATCTATCTATCTATCTATCTATCTATCTATCTATCTATCTATCTATCTATCAGTATCTCTATCTCTATATCATCTATCTATCTCTCTATCTAACTATCTATCGGTATATATCTCTCTCTCTATCATCTATCTATCTATCTATCTATCTATCTATCTATCTATCTATCTATCTATCTATCTATCTATCTATCTATCTATCAGTATATCTCTCTATCTCTATCATCTATCTATCTTCTATCTATTATCTATCTATCTATCTATCTATCTTCTATCTATCTATTATCTATCTATCTATCTATCTACTGGTATATCTCTATCTATCTATCTATCTATCTATGTATCTATCTATCTTTCAGTATATCTCTATCTCTATCTCTATCATTATCTATCTTCTATCTATCTATTATCTATTATCTATCAATCAATCAATCAATATCTATCTATCTACTGGTATCTATCTATCTATCTATCTATCTATCTATCTATTTCAGTATATCTCTATCTCTATCATCTATCTACTATCTTCTATCTATCTATTATCTATCAATCAATCAATCTGTCTATCTACTGGTATCTATCTATCTATCTATCTATCTATCTATCTATCTATCTATCTATCTATCTATCTATCTTTCAGTATATCTCTATCTCTATCATCTATCTATCTATTATCTATCTATTATCTATCAATCAATCAATCAATCAATCAATATCTATCTATCTATCTATCTATCTATCTATCTATCTATCTATCTATCTATCTATCTATCTATCATCTATCTATCTTCTATCATCTCTCTGTGTAGGTATATATATAATATATACCAGGGTCTATTCTATTTTAATACCCTGATCTTAAAAGAGGGACATAGGATCGTAATGCGAACTTAAGACAGGTAACTGACTGGCTGTCCCAGCACTTTCTCCTCTCCCGGCTGATGGGTTGGGGAACTCCCCGCTCAGCCCCCTCTCTCGCCCCGCCCCCCCCACAAGGGACTAGTAGGGCTCTGCTGAACCCCAAATTACACGCCGGGTTCTTCCCTCCTGCTCAACCCCCCGCCCCTCCCTTTGCCATGACGCGCAACGCTTTTGCAAAAGCGCACCTTGCTGCGGGCTCCTGCCGCTAGCATAGGATGCGGCGCTTGGAGGAGCCGCAAGACAAAGAGCGGGGGGTTGGGTTGGGGTTTGTTTCCCCCCCAGCCCCGCTTTGCAACCCGACCCTCCCTTTCCCCACGTTTTGCAAGCAGCTAAATGAACTGAACAATTGGCCCGAAAGCGTGGAACACGCGTGTCTTTTCCACACCCCCTTCCCAGTCTCCTCCTCTTCCTCCCTCTCCTCCCTTTCTCACGTGAGCGCCGATCAGCTGGTTTCCCTTCCCCACCCCTGTTTCCCCCCCCTCCCTCCTTGCAGGGCAGGTGAGCGGCTGCGGGCTCTCTTCTGGCGCTTGCCAAGGCGCTAGTCCCTGGGAAAGCAGGGCGCGGTACGTGGCGGGGGCGAAAGGGGGCGGCGGGGGCGCGTCGCTGCGGGTTTCAGCTGAACAACCGGGCAAGAGTCGATAGCGGGCGGGGAGGTTGCGGAACCGCCGCTTTGGTTGCAAGGCTCAGGCTAGCGGGTTGCGTTAGGCTTTTGCGTTATTCAGATGCGGGCGGGGAGGAGGAGGGAGGGAGGGGATTTCTCTTGCAATAGGGAGCCCCTTACCCCATCACGCCTCCTCCTTCCCTCCCTCCTTTCCTCTTCTCTTTCCTTCCTTCCTTCTTTTCACCAACTCCTTCCTTCCTTCCTTTCCTCCGTCTCGTCTCCTTCTTTCCTCCCCCTCTCCCAATATCCTCCCTCCCTCCATTCCTTCCTCATCTTCTCTTTCCTTCCTTCTTTTCACCCACTTCTTCCTTCCTTCGTTCCCTCCATCTCGTCTCCTTCTTTCTTTCCTCCCTCCCTCCCAATATCCTCCCTCTGTCCGTCCTTCCTTCCTTCTTTCCTTCCCTCCCTCCATCTCGTCTCCTTCTTTCCTCCCCCTCTCCCAATATCCTCCCTCCCTCCATTCCTTCCTCATCTTCTCTTTCCTTCCTTCTTTTCACCCACTTCCTTCCTTCCTTCCTCCATCTCATCTCATCTCATCTCCTTCTTCTTTCCTCCTCCCTCCCAATATCCTCCTCCTTCCTTCCTTCCTTCCTTCTGTCCTTCCTTCCTTCCTTCTTCCTTCCTCCTCCATCTCATCTCCTTCTTTTCTTTCTTTCCTCCCTCCTTCCAATATTCTCCTCCTCCTCCCTCCTTCCTTCCCTCCTCCTCCCTCCATCCTTCCTTCCTTCGTCCTTCCGTCCTTCCTTCCTTCCTTCCTTCCTTCCTTCCCTCCCTCCATCTCATCTCCTTCTTTTTTTCTTTCTTTCCTCCCTCCTTCCGAATATTCTCCCTCCATCCTTCCTTCCTTCCTTCCCTCCCTCCATCTCGTCTCCTTCTTTCTTTCCTCCCTCCCACCAAATATCCTCTCCCTCCTTCCTTCCTTCCTTCCTTCCTCCCTCCATCTCATCTCATCTCATCTCATCTCCTCCTCCATCCTTCCTTCCTTCCCTCCTTCCCTCCATCCTTCCTTCCTTCCTTCCTTCCTTCCTCCCACCAAATATCCTCCCCCTCCTTCCTTCCTTCCTTCCTTCCTTCCTTCCTTCCTTCCTTCCTTCCTTCCTTCCTTCCTTCCTTCCTTCCTTCCTCTCTCCCTCCCTCCCTTCCCTTCTCCCTCTCCCTCCTGTCCGTCCTTCCTTCCCCTTCCATTCTCCCTTGGCCCAAAATCACCCAGCCGGCTTTCATGCCAAGGTAGCACTAGAACTCCCAGTCTCCTGGTGATCGGCCCAAAGTCACCCAGTTGGCTTTCACGCCCAAGACAGGACTAGAACTCCCTGTCTCCTGGTGATCGGCCCGAAGTCACCCACCTGGCTTTCATGCGTAAGCTAAGACTAGAACTCCCCATCTCCTGGTGATAGACCCAAATCCCCCCTCCTGCTTTCGTGCCTAAAGTAGGACTAGAACTCCCAGTCTCCTGGTTTCTAACCTGGGCGCCTTCACCATTAGACCAAACCGAGTTACTTGTTTATAAATTTTGCAAGGAAGGCATTAATTGGGAAATATAAAAAGTAACACCTGAGCCGGGCTGAAGTCCTAAACCAGGGATTAAGGGACTAGTCCTCTTGAGGTCCCTTTGCATCACCCACTCAACAGAGTGCCACCTCTGAACGCCCAGTGGAGAGGACGGGTGCAAAACTGGAGTTGTCAGAACGATACAAATCAGGTTTAGAACTGGCTTTGCGCCCCCGGCTTGGTATAGCCAGTTTTTGATTGTTCCTCAAAACGAGTCAACGAGGCTGGTTGGAAGCCTGCCCTGTTTTGGAACTTGGCCAAGTTGCCAACTGGCAAATCAGGGCCGTCAGGTGGCAAGGAGTTCCTTTGGGGTGCTGAAAAGCCGGAATGTCGGTGGGTGGGTGGGTGGGTGGGTAGGAAATAATAATTGCTGCAGTTGCTGCAATTTTTTTCTTCGCTTTGCTTTGGATTTGTGGTTGCTTTTTCAAGGTTGGTGAAATGTTTGTGGTCGTCTCGAAGCCCAGCATCGGTGTGAAGCTGGGAGTGGGGGTGGGGGGGAGGATGGACTCTACCTGTTGAACGTTTGCCGGTTCGGGAACCTGCGTAGTTGCATGCCGGGTTGGTCGGTAATGGAGAAGCTGGAGAGCAGCGGATTGCTTGTGCAACTTGGCGGGAAATTTGCTTTTCGAAATGGACGGATGAAATTTATTGCGGTTGCTGCTGTCACGGTTGGCGTCACGGTCAACCAGATGTGGACCGGGTGTGGAAATTTTGTCCACCTCTGGAGTCCTTCCTAAGGATCCTAAGAAGAGGCAGATGTGGTTGTTGGATGTTGTTAAAAGATCTCATCGCAGGCTTTAAGCCGTTCCGAGTCCGGCTGCCTTTCGCAGTTGACCGATGGGGATTATGTCAATGCCGACAGCGTTATTGTTATGGTTCCTGGCACAATCGGCCAGATGTTTAGACTGGATTTGGCATTTTTGCCCGCCTCTTGGGTCCTTCCCAATGATCTGGGAGAGGCAGATGTGGTTGTTTGGTGTTAAAGATCTCATCGGAGGCTTTAAGCTGTTCTGAGTCCAGCTGCCTTTCACAATTGACCGATGGGGATTATGTCAATTCTGACAGTGTTATTAGTATGGTTCCTGGCCTGTTTAGACCGGATTTGGCAGTTTTATCACTCGATCAAGTCCTCCCCAAGGATCTAAGAGAGTAGTAGTAGTAGTAGCTGTTGTTGTTGTTGTTGTTGTTGTTGTTGTTGTTCTTCTTCTTCTTCTTCTTCTTCTTCTTCTTCTTCTTCTTCTTCTTCTTCTTCTTCTTCTTCTTCTTCTTCTTCTTCCTCTTCCTCTTCCTCTTCCTCTTCTTCTTCTTCTCCTCCTCCTCCCTCCTCCTCCTCCTCCTCTTCTTCTTCTTCCTCCTCCTCCTCCTCCTCCTATTTATTATTATTTATTATTTATATTTTTATACTGCCCTTCTCCGAAGACTCAGGGCGGTGTACAGCCAGAATAAAACAGTAACACAGCAGTTAAAAACAATATATCAATAAAAATCTAATTCAATTTGGCTAAAAGTTAAAAATAATAAGATAAAAATTATAAAAGACCCTATAAAACCCCATTAAAATTCCCATTAGGCCAGCCCTGCTCGATGAAATAAGAAAGTCTTGAGCTCGCGCTCCTCCTCCTCCTCCTCCTCCTCCTCCTCCTCCTCCTCCTTTTCCTTTTTCCTCCTCCTCCTCTTTCTTCTTTCTTCTTTCTTCTCTTTTTTTGTCTTCTCTTTCTTTCTCCTCTTTCTCCTCCTTTCTTCAAATTTCTCCTTCCTCTCCTTCAGAAAGAGAAGTCTACCCCCATTTTACGCAAATACACTAAGTTTCCTCTGACCTCCTCATCTGAAAGTTTGGTCACACCTGGCCAGGTCATAACTGCTCACCTGGAACACGATGCATCACCGGAATTATTTCGAGGTTGTTTGGTTCCTTTCCACGTTCAGTAAAAGTTGTCCCTTGGGCAAAGGACCAGTTTGTTCCTTCGGTAACTTTCGTATTTCTGGTTCCAGCTCCTGCCCGTAAGATACGTGCCATTTACTCAGTGGCTCTGGTTGTTCAAGGCTACAGGGAACATGTCCTTCATGGGTGTGTGCAGTTGTAGAGCCTCTGGTGTTGCAGAGTGTGATCCTAGCTCAACTCAGGGTTGAGAGCCCCAAAGCACCATAGTCCTTGAATTACGTCCACAATGGGCACCGGAATATCCGTCTCTAACCAAAGCCATTGTTAAAGCGAGTCATGCCCAATTTTTACCACCTGGTGTTGTTGTTGTTGTTTTTTTTGAGGGGGGCGCACCGGTCTTAAGCGAACCACTGCACCACAGCTACCGTAGTCCTCGAGTTACGACCGCACTTGACCGCACCCAAAACTTCCTACGGCTAAGCGAGCTAGGTGTTCAAATGAATCGTGTCCCAATTTTGTGACAACTTTCCTTGTGAAGGGAATCACTGCAGTTGTTTAATCGAAGTCAACAAGTCGTTAATCCAGCTTCCCCGTCGACTTTGCCTGTCAGGAGGCTGCAAAAGGGGATCGCGTGATTGGCCTCCCCCGGGACACTGCCACCGTTATAAATACGAGTCAGTGGCCAAGTGGCTGAATTTAGCTCACGGGACCACGGGGCTGTTGTAAGTGTGAAAAACAACCCTTTTTTCCCCCCAGTGTCAACTCGCAAAATATCCATCCCTTGTCTGGTCTCGAGTTGCCATAGGCGAGGGGAGGGGGATGGGAAACAGTCGAAACGGCTCGGCTGCCAAAGACAGATCACATGCCAGACTTATCTCTCTCAAGGCTGTCTCCCAGGGTTACCCACAGCAGCCGGAGGGGAGCGATCTCTAAAACCAATGTGATTGATGACACACCCTAGGGGAAGAGTGGGGGGGGGAAAGAGGGTCGTGATTGGGGCATAAATTACATAGGGTCAGAGCTGGCTTCACTTGGGAACGTGCCGACGTGAAGCTCCTAATAAATAACTGGATTTCTTTTGAACCTTGGCTCCAGGCTCATGATTGTTACTAGGGCATCCGTCAAAACCCATTGAAAGAACGCTTGCAAGTTGAACGCGACCTGCAAATTCTCCACGGCAACCAGGTAGCATCAAATTTATTGCGGTAAAACCTGTTTCAAAGGTATTTCCTGATTTCCTCCTCTTTTCAGGTGAGTGTCACCTTCTGCGCCCGAGTTACTGAAAAAGGCAACAGTTTCATCCCGGCTTCTCAGGTAAGTGCTGCTGGTAGTTTTGGGAGCTGTTTTCCTTTTTTTTTTTTTTAAGAAGGCAGAAATATTTTTAAAAATACCCCCGGCACCATCTTATCCTTCAAGGATAGGATTGGGGGGTGGGAAATGGCGTTAATGACCACAGATGTATTTAACCGAACCTCATGGTTGAGGTATTTAACAGTAACAGAGTCGGAAGAGATCTTGGAGGTCATAGAATAGAATAGAATAGAATAGAATAGAATAGAATAGAATAGAATAGAATAGAATAGAATTTTATTGGCCAAGTGTGATTGGACGCACAAGGAATTTGTCTTGGTGCATATGCTCTCAGTGTACATAAAAGAAAAGATATGTTCATCAAGGTACAACATTTACAACACAATTGATGGTCAGTATATCAATATAAATCATAAGGATTGCCAGCAACAAGTTACAAGTTACAATCATCTAGTCCAATTTCCCCCTACTGATGCAAGAGACCTGGACTAGGGATTCGAACCGCCGAACCGCCGACCTTTCTGATCGACAAGCTCAGCGTCTTAGCCGCTGAGCCACCTAAGTCAGGTTATGTGATGAAAATCCCGTTAAGGTGAACATGTTTGTTGTTATCCTTTTCATGAATTTCTTGGAATCCAGGTGGCTCGAAGGATGTCCAAAATTGGTCATTTTTAGCTTTGTTGTTGTTGGGGTTTTTGTTGTTGTTTTTTGCTTTGTTTTCGTAAACGAGGCATGTGGTTTACTTGAGATGCCCCGGAGAGGACAGGAGAGGAGAAGAGAGGGTACGGTAGGGAAGGGAAGAGAAGAGAAAAGAGTAGAATACGAGTATAGGATAAAATATTCCAAATATTCCCAAAATCCCCAAAGCTTTATCCTGAAACTTTCTACTATTGACCTCACCCCATTCCTAAGAGGTCTGTAAGGGGCCTGCATAAGAGCACAAACGTGCCTACCGTTCCTATCCTATTGTTTTCCTTTCGTTATATCCAATTAATATAGTTATTACATACTCATACTCATATATACGCTTATATATTGTATAATTATTTCATGCTTATGCTTATAAATAGTGTGTGACAAAATAAAAAAATAAAAAAAATAAAAATAAAGGATAGGATAGGGTAGAATAGAATAGGGATTTTCTCTGCTTTCCATCTTTGTGCAAATACTATCTCCGCTGCAGTTATTACGTGTATAATCAAATATATATTTTCTTTACTAATTTTCTCTGGAAGGAAACCCAATAGGAACAGTTCAGGTTTTCAATCCACATGTTGTTGAATCATTTCTTCTAACCATATTTTAATTTTACTCCAGTAGTGGTTGGTTTGTTTGTTTTTGCCTTTGAACATGTCCGCCACATATGATAGTTTTGGTTGTTTTTTTTTAAATTTTATTTTTCTAGACAAACAGACATAAAAAACATCTTGAGTCAAAATGCAAACAGCGTGTCGGTTGGTTGGTTACAAAGCTTTTGTGCAATTTCACCATATTCACAACATGTAATTTATCTTATTTTACATTGTACCAATCTAATATACATCCAAATATTTTAATCAATTAATCTTTTGTTTCTTCCCTTGCCTCGTACAAGTTGTACAAGATTTTTACATTAATTATATTTGTATCGTTCATTTCCTTTTCTTAATTCAAATCAATGATTATTACGTTATGCATTCATGCATGCATTAGTTTTATTGGCCAAGTGTGATTGGGCACACAAGGAATTAGTCTTGGTGCATATGCTCTCAGTGAACATAAAAGAAAAGATACGTTCATCAAGGTACAACATTTACAACACAATTGATGATCAATATATCAATATAAATCATAAGGATTGCCAGCAACAACTTATAGTCATACAGTCATAAGTGGAAAGAGATTGGTGATGGGAACTATGAAACGATTAATAGTAGTGCAGATTCAGTAAATAGTCTGACAGTGTTGAGGGAATTATTTGTTTAGGAATGTGATGGCCTTCAGGAAAAAACTGTTCTTGTGTCTAGTTGTTCTGGTGTGCAGTGCTCTATAGCGTCGTTTTGAGGGTAGGAGTTGAAACAGTTTATGTCCAGGATGCGAGGGGTCTGTAAATATTTTCACGGCCCTCTTCTTGATTCGTGCAGTATACAGGTCCTCAATGGAAGGCAGGTTGGTAGCAATTATTTTTTCTGCAGTTCTAATTATCCTCTGAAGTCTGTGTTTTTCTTGTTGGGTTGCAGAACCGAACCAGACAGTTATAGAGGTGCAAATGACAGACTCAATAATTTCTCTGTAGAATTGGATCAGCAGCTCCTTGGGCAGTTTGAGCTTACTGAATTGGCTGAGTTACTGAGTTATGTTTTGTTTGTTTTAACAATTCTTACATTGCAAGTATCTCTATCAAACATCAACCCATATTTTTTTTTCTAGCCATTGATAAAATAATTCCCATATCTTTTGGTATTGCTTATCTTCCTGTTCTTTAATTTCAAATGTCAATTTAGGCATTTCTGCCCATTCCATTATTTGAATGGAAGTTCAAAAAAGTTTTGAGGTTTATCTGTGAGAAGAAATCCCATGCTATTGTGTTTCTAATTCTCCTCTCTCTGTGTGTCTCTTTTTTTTTTCCTGGTATCTTTTCTACTTAAGAGGATAATTGTGATGTTATGACAGGCGAGGCGTGGAAAAGAAAGCCGGTGGATTTAGCGAAAGGGATAAAAGATTTCCTCACAAAGGTGTCACAAGACTGGTTTTAAAAAGGCTGGCCTGGCGAGAAAAGATTTTTCAAATTTGGAGCCGAAGGAAGACAGCCAAGAAACCCGGCGGTTGAGAATATCCACAGGTAATGTCCCGAGTTCAGATTGAAGTGGAACCTTTTAAAGTTTTCCCACAACTGGGGGAATTGCGTTTCCCCATTGATCTCAGCCGGCTCAGGCAGGGAATGATGGGAACCCCACCAGCTTCAGAGAGAAGGACGTGGGAATTTAAGAGGGGCAATGCAGAGGGGAGGTTCTGGTTTTTTAGGTTTGATCATTAGGTTATAAGATTATAATTTGATTTGGGGATAGTTGTTGAAAGATTGTGTACTTTTATACGAACGGACACACTCTCCTCCCCTCCCCTCCCTTCTATTTCTCCTTTTTCTCCTTCCCTTCTCTTTTCTCTCCTCTCCTCTCTTCCTCTTTTCTTATCTTCTTCTCCTCCTCTCTCTCTCTCTTCCTCTTTTTCTCTCCTCCTCTCCTTTCCTTTCCTCTCCTCTCCTTTTCTTTTCTTTTCTTCTTTTCTTCCCTCTCTCTCCCCTCCCCTCCCCTCTCTTCTCTTTTTTCTCTCCTCCTCTCCTCCTCTCCTCCTCTCCTTTTCTCCTCCTCCCTCCCTCCCTCCCTCTCTCCTCTTCTCCTCCCTCCCTCTCTCCTCTCCTCTCCTTTCTTTTCTTCTTTCTTCTCCTCCCTCCCTCCCTCTCTCTTCTTCTCTTCCCTTCTCTTCTTTTCTCTTCTCCTCTCCTTTTTTCTTTTCTTTTCTTTTCTCATCTCCCTCTCCTCTCCCCTCCCCTCCCCTCCTCTCCTCTCCTCTCCTCTCTTCTTTTCTTCTTTTCTCCCCTCCCCTCCTCTCCCCTCCTCTTTTTTCTCTTCTTTATCTTTCTGTTACTTTCTATTTTATCTTAGAAACAACTTTTAAGCAAACATTGCTTAAAAATAAATAAAAGGGATTTTGAGCAGGGTGTTCATGGAAAAAAAAAAAAGCTATGAATAGTGATGTTTAAAATCGCCCGATGATTCCCTTTCCCCAAGACATCTGTCATTTGCTGAGCTATAAACCATTTTCCTTGTGAATATTTAAGGCACAGATGAGGAAGCCTGCGGATTATATAAAACGTTAACCTCATTTTGGTTCGCTACTTGATTTGAATGGGTAGCTGGCTATTTAAAAATGGGAATTTCCTTTCCTCGTTTCAGGCGTTTTGCAGCTACGAAGAACCATCTGCGGGCTGGGTCTCTGACCTCCGAGTTTTCTGATTTTGCAAAATTGGGGGGTGGATTATGGCATCGGTGGCAATCCAGCTTATCGTTTTGGTCTTTTTGCTGTTCGTGGCCAAGACAGCAACGGGTGAGTTTGAGGGGGGGAATTTCTTTTGCCTTCTTCCAAATTCTTTTCACCCTGCGCGCAATTTCATCCGATTTAGCTTTGCGTGGGCTGTTATTTGGCTAGGTTTTTAAAAATAAAACAAAACAAAACAAAAGAGTTTGCAGTCAATCTCCATGGCAGTGGAACTTCCCTGTCGAAAGGCAGTCTACCTTTAAAGGAAGTGTTTAGCTGCTGTCGAGGGAAGGAGTTCCTGATAGGCTTCTGACTGGTCCTTGTTTGTAAACAAAAAAACACAAGGAGAAGGTGGATCCTTCATTTAAGCTAGGATTTCCTGCTTTTTTAATATATATTTTAATGAGGATTTTATTTTAATAAAATAAATCTATAAGAAAGGTGAAGTTATTTCACCACTTAAGATTAGCTGGGTGTGGTAAGAGAGAATCAGAATTTAAGCACAGCTATTGTCTTGTTTTAGATAAATAAATAGATAGAGATAGATAGATAGATAGATAGATAGATAGATAGATAGATAGATAGATAGATAGATAATCGATAGATAGAAATAAAAAGAGAGATAATAGACAGAGAGAGAAAGATAGAGCTAGAAAGATAGATAATAGAGAGAGAGATGGAGATATAAAAGATCATAGAGAGAGAGAGAAAGAGAGATAGAAAGATAGAGAGAGAGAGAGATGGAGATATATAGAAAGAGAGATCATAGAGAGAGAGAGAAAGATAGAGATAGAAAGATAATAGAGAGAGAGAGATGGAGATATATAGAAAGATAGATCATAGAGAGAGAGAGAAAGATAGAAAGATAAGATAGAAAGATAGATCACAGATGATAGAGAGATAGAGAAAGATAGAAAGATAGATCATAGGGAGAGAAAGAGAGAGAGAGAAAGAGATAATAGAGATAGATGGAAATATATAGAAATAGATCATAGAGAGAGAGAAAGATATAGAAAGATAGATCATAGAGAGAGAGAGATGGAAATATATAGAAAGATAGATCATATAGAGAGAGAGAAAGATAGAGATAGAAAGATAGATAATATATATAGAGAGATGGAGATATATAGAAAGATAGATCAGAGAGAGAGAGAGAAAGATAGATAGAGATAGAAAGATAGATCACAGATGATAGAGAGAGAGAAAGATATAGAAAGATAGACCATAGAGAGAGAGAGAGAGAGAGAGATAGTAGATAGAGTGAGTAACTCTGCGCCGTTGTAACTTTGAACCATCGCTAAACGAACTGCTGTACGTCGAGGCCCTAGCTTATATTCCACATATATATTTATAGATTTTTTTGTGTGTGTAAAAACAGTTCCCTTCTCCATTCAGGAAGCAGAGCCTGCAATCGGAAGTATTTCGACCAAGACGCGATGGTCTGCGTTTGTAACAGTACCTATTGCGACACCCAGGATCCTGTCGTCCTCCCTTCCTTGGGTCAGTTTGTCATGTACGAAACCAGCAAATCCGGGAACCGACTGGAACGCAGGGAAGGTCATTTCCAGAACAAAACAACCAATCCAGGTATTCCTCTCCAGTCAATGGTATTTGCGATGCCTCTTTGAATGTTCAGTTGACTTGAGTTTCATGTTTAATGAATAACAGAGATAATAATAAAAATACACTACCTCAGGTCCTTGATTAGGACCGGAAATGTTAGGTTTTTATTCCGTCCCTGACTGAATCAAATTTAAGATCAATAATAATAGTAATAATGTAATAGTAATAGTAATAACTACACGGTTATGGATGAAGCATGTCACAGTGATACCCCCGTTGTCATCGGGGCACTTGGTACCATGTCTTAGAATTTTACAAAACACATCAATTATAATAGCTAGATATTGGAAATTAGATGTGATTTTTAGAATAGAAGAGTGGAATTCTGAAATGTGGAAATTAGCCTTAAATGATAAAATGACATGTGATATTAAAATTAGAAGTGGTGTGTATAAAGAAGATATTTTCTGGAAGACTTGGAAACCATTCGGGGACTATGCGCTTGGAACATTGGACACCTCGGTACCTGTACCTCGAGAACGTGGATTTTGGCAATCATGAGGATATATCCGAAGACCCAAATCTTCCTTTTTTTTTTATGTATAGCACAAGGGTGGAAAAATGTATTTTCTTTTTTTTTTGTTTGTAATGTTAAAAAAAATTTAAAATAAAATAATAATTTAAAAAAAAAAAAAAACACCCCAAAACACATCAAGAAACTGCAGTCAATCTCCATGGCAGTGGAACTTCCCTGTCGAAAGGCAGTCTACCTTTAAAGGAAGTGTTTAGCTGCTGTCGAGGGAAGGAGTTCCTGATAGGCTTCTGACTGGTCCTTGTTTGTAAACAAAAAAACACAAGGAGAAGGTGGATCCTTCATTTAAGCTAGGATTTCCTGCTTTTTTAATATATATTTTAATGAGGATTTTATTTTAATAAAATAAATCTATAAGAAAGGTGAAGTTATTTCACCACTTAAGATTAGCTGGGTGTGGTAAGAGAGAATCAGAATTTAAGCACAGCTATTGTCTTGTTTTAGATAAATAAATAGATAGATAGATAGAGATAGATAGATAGATAGATAGATAGATAGATAGATAGATAGATAGATAGATAGATAATCGATAGATAGAAATAAAAAGAGAGATAATAGACAGAGAGAGAAAGATAGAGCTAGAAAGATAGATAATAGAGAGAGAGAGATGGAGATATATAAAAAGATCATAGAGAGAGAGAGAGAAAGAGAGATAGAAAGATAGATAGAGAGAGAGATGGAGATATATAGAAAGAGAGATCATAGAGAGAGAGAGAAAGATAGAGATAGAAAGATAGATAATAGAGAGAGAGAGATGGAGATATATAGAAAGATAGATCATAGAGAGAGAGAGAAAGATAGAAAGATAAGATAGAAAGATAGATCACAGATGATAGAGAGATAGAGAAAGATAGAAAGATAGATCATAGGGAGAGAAAGAGAGAGAGAGAAAGATAGATAATAGAGATAGATAGATGGAAATATATAGAAATAGATCATAGAGAGAGAGAGAGATATAGAAAGAGAGATCATAGAGAGAGAGAGATGGAAATATATAGAAAGATAGATCATAGAGAGAGAGAGAGAAAGATAGAGATAGAAAGATAGATAATATATATATAGAGAGAGAGAGAAAGATAGATAGAGATAGAAAGATAGATCACAGATGATAGAGAGATAGAGATATATAGAAAGATAGACCATAGAGAGAGAGAGAGAGAGAGAGATAGTAGATAGAGTGAGTAACTCTGTGCCGTTGTAACTTTGAACCATCGCTAAACGAACTGCTGTACGTCAGAGCCCTAGCTTATATTCCACATATATATTTATAGATTTTTTGTGCGTGTAAAAACAGTTCCCTTCTCCATTCAGGAAGCAGAGCCTGCAATCGGAAGTATTTCGACCAAGACGCGATGGTCTGCGTTTGTAACAGTACCTATTGCGACACCCAGGATCCTGTCGTCCTCCCTTCCTTGGGTCAGTTTGTCATGTACGAAACCAGCAAATCCGGGAACCGACTGGAACGCAGGGAAGGTCATTTCCAGAACAAAACAACCAATCCAGGTATTCCTCTCCAGTCAATGGTATTTGCGATGCCTCTTTGAATGTTCAGTTGACTTGAGTTTCATGTTTAATGAATAACAGAGATAATAATAAAAATACACTACCTCAGGTCCTTGATTAGGACCGGAAATGTTAGGTTTTTATTCCGTCCCTGACTGAATCAAATTTAAGATCAATAATAATAGTAATAATGTAATAGTAATAGTAATAACTACACGGTTATGGATGAAGCATGTCACAGTGATACCCCCGTTGTCATCGGGGCACTTGGTACCATGTCTTAGAATTTTACAAAACACATCAATTATAATAGCTAGATATTGGAAATTAGATGTGATTTTTAGAATAGAAGAGTGGAATTCTGAAATGTGGAAATTAGCCTTAAATGATAAAATGACATGTGATATTAAAATTAGAAGTGGTGTGTATAAAGAAGATATTTTCTGGAAGACTTGGAAACCATTCGTGGACTATGCGCTTGGAACATTGGACACCTCGGTACCTGTACCTCGAGAACGTGGATTTTGGCAATCATGAGGATATATCCGAAGACCCAAATCTTCTTTTTTTTTATGTATAGCACAAGAGTGGAAAAATGTATTTTCTCTTTTTTTTGTTTGTAATGTTAAAATTTTTTTAAAATAAAATAATAATTAAAAAAAACACCAAAAAAAACCCCAAAACACATCAAGAAACTGCAGCTTCCTGCAATAACACCAGCAGCGGAACAGCAAAAAAATGCGCTACTTGGAACATCATATATTTTAAGAAGCTACTTGGTTGATACCTAGGAAGCTGGCAGCAGCCCGTATCAACCATTAGCACCAGTCAATGGTATTTGTGATGCATTTTTGAATGTTCAGTTGACTTGAGTTTCGTATTTAATGAATTAAGTAAATAATAATAACTAGGACGCTGGCAGCAACCCGTATCAACCATTAACACCGGTCAATGTGTTAATGTGTTGTGGTGCATTTTTAAATATCCAGTTGACTGAGTTTCATGTTTAATGAATAGAAGAGATAATAAGGGCCTCTGGTGGCTCAACAGACTAAGCAGTCTGTTATTAACACAGCTGCCTGCAATTACTGCAGGTTCTAGTCCCACTAGGCCCAAGGTTGACTCAGCCTTCCATCCTTTATAAGGTAGGTAAAATGAGGACCCAGATTGTTGGAGGCAATAAAAGTTGACTTTGTATGAAATGGATGAAGACTATTGCTTAACACAATGTAAGTCGCCCTGAGTCTTCGAAGAAGGGCGGGATATAAATGCAAATAAAATAATAATAATAATAATAATAGTAATAATAGTAATAATAGTAATAAAAATACTATTGATTAGGACCTGAACTGTTAAGTTTTTAACCAGTCCCAGACGGAATCAAATTGAAGATTAATAATAATAATAGTAATAATAATTCCATTACATGCTTCCAGCTGTAATATTCTACCTGCGGTTTTTATTTTATGCATTTTATTTATAAAATGTACGGGCCACCTATCTCACCCCAGTGTGACTCTTCCTTCCTTCCCATCCTTCCTTTTCTTAGATATTCTTCTGATTTTGGAAAAGGCCCAGCGGTATCAAAGGATAAAAGGGTTTGGCGGTTCCGTCACCGATGCAGCCTCCATCAACATCTTGGCTCTGTCGCCGAACGCCCAGAGAAATTTACTCCGTTCTTACTACTCGGAGGAAGGTGAGCGTCAGTGCAAGGGGTTACTGGAAGTTTGGGAAGGGTGGAAATGGGCCCATTTCCGGCCTCCAGAGCCTGGGGAGGCCGTTTTTGGCCACCCGGAGGCTCGAGGAAAACCTCCAGAGCCCGGGGAGGGCAAAAATGCCCCGCCCATTGTGGTGCAGACTAGGCCACACCCACCATGGTCACGCCCACCCAGCAACCGGGCAGAGTGAGGGTTAACTCTTGAAGCCCACCCCTGGTCGGATCACACCCCTCCCCACCACGCACACACTGACTGTCTGCCTGTCGACCCACCACAGGGATCGAGTACAATCTTGTGCGCATGCCAATGGCAAGTTGCGATTTCTCTATCCGGCCGTACACGTACGACGATTTTCCGTACGACTACGAGTTGAAGAATTTCAGTCTGGTTGCAGAAGACCTCCTAATGAAAGTAAGCTTTAACACCTCCCACCGCCAAAAAAGAGGGGGGGGGTTGGCAGAAAGGTAGCGGGGGTGACTCTGGGTGGCCATCGCTGCTCCTTGTTGACCCCCCCACCCCCGCTCCCCCTCCTTCTCCCCACAGATCCCCATCGTGCATCGGGTCAAGGCTATGTCGAAGAAGCCCATCTCCCTTATGGCCAGTCCATGGACTGCTCCGATTTGGATGAAAAGCAACGAGGACTGGAAAGGGAAAGGTTGGCTGAAAGGGCAGGCAGGAGATTCCATCCACAAAACCTGGGCTTACTATTTTGTCAGGTGAAACGGGCAGACAAATGTTTTTCATTTTGGGGGAACACCCCCCTCTGCAGGCAGTGAAGGGTATTTGCAGCCGAGTTAAAGTCACTCGCTGCAGTTAAAACCGTTTTTAAAATTTTAAAAACAAAAGTTTTTAAAAATAAAAAGTAGTTTTTAAAAATAAAAAGTAGTTTTTTAAAAATGAAAAAAAGTTTTTAGAATTAAAAAATAGTTTTTAAAAATAAAAAATAGTTTTTAAAAATAAAAAATAGTTTTTAGAATTAAATAGTTTTTTAAAATACAAAATGTTTTTAAATTTTTTTAAAAAAATACTCAGTTTTGCCAGTTTAAATGTGAACAACGGTGTCTTTTTCCCTTGGCCAAGGTTTCTTGACGAATACGCCAAGCAGAATTTAACCTTCTGGGCTATCACCGCTCAAAACGAGCCTTCCTCTGGATTTGTGAAAAATTATCCTTTCCAGACTTTGGGATTCACCGCAGAATCACAACGCGACTTCATTGCCCTGGATCTTGGCCCTGCCCTGGCTCGGAGTTTGCACAAAGATATCCGGTTAATTATCTTAGATGACAACCGACTTCATCTCCCTAAATGGGCCAAAGTGGTGAGTGGAAGGCTTAAAACTTCAAAACCTTTTTTTTGAAACAATTATTTTTAAGAAATCAAAGCTGCTAGTCCCTAAGGCTGGGAATGTGAGTTGGAGGGAAGTAGACAATGCCAGAGTTCTGGAGCAAGAAATAAAATAGGTTAATTAACTTCTGGGCTTTCTTGAAAGCTCAGGATGCAGAACTATTGGAACAGTGGTGGGGTTCTACCGGTTCGCCCCAGTTTGGGCGAACTGGTACGGCGGGCTGGGGAATTCTGGGAGTTGAAGTCCACCCACCTCAAAGCATGCTGGCTAGGGGATTCTGGGAGTTGAAGTCCACCCCTTTTAAAGCATGCTGGCTGGGGGATTCTGCTAGTTAAAGTCCACCCCTTTTAAAGCAGACTGGCTGGGGGATTCTGGGAGTTGAAGTCCACCCCTTTTAAAGCAGGCTGGCTGGGGGATTCTGGGAGTTGAAGTTCACCCCTCTTAAAGCAGGCTGGCTGGGGGATTCTGGGAGTTGGAAGTCCACCCATCTTAAAGCAGGCTGGCTGGGGGATTCTGGGAGTTGGTCCACCCCTCTTAAAGGAGGCTGGCTGGGGGATTCTGGGAGTTGGAAGTCCACCCCTCTTAAAGCAGGCTGGCTGGGGGATTCTGGGAGTTGGTCCACCCCTCTTAAAGGAGGCTGGCTGGGGGATTCTGGGAGTTGAAGTCCACCCCTTTTAAAGCAGGCTGGCTGGGGGATTCTGCTAGTTAAAGTCCACCCCTTTTAAAGCAGGCTGGCTGGGGGATTCTGGGAGTTGAAGTTCACCCCTTTTAAAGCAGGCTGGCTGGGGGATTCTGGGAGTTGAAGTCCACCCCTCTTAAAGCATGCTGGCTGGGGGATTCTGGGAGTTGGTCCACCCCTCTTAAAGGAGGCTGGCTGGGGGATTCTGGGAGTTGGTCCACCCCTCTTAAAACAAGCTGGCTGGGGGATTCTGGGAGTTGAAGCACGCAACCTTGAGAATTCGGGGAGTTGGAGCCACCAACTTGCCAAGGTTGCAAGTTAGAATAGAATAGAATAGAATAGAATAGAATTTATTGGCCAAGTGTGATTGGACACACAAGGAATTTGTCTTGGTGCATATGCTCTCAGTGTACATAAAAGAAAAGATACGTTCATCAAGGTACAACATTTACAACACAATTGATGGTCAATATATCAATGTAAATCATAAGGATCGCCAGCAACAAAGTTATAGTCATACAGTCATAAGTGGAAAGAGATTGGTGATGTTAAGATAAGTTAAGCTAAGCTTCCACTAAGCTAGATAGTCTTCTAACTGAGTTAGAAGCAGCAATGCCTGCAGGTCTACAGGGGTTGGACTGGATGACCTCTGCATTCCCTCCCTATTCTGATCCTTTTTCCCCCCACGTCAAGGTGTTGAGCAGTGAGAGCCAAGCCTATCGCTACATTCACGGCATTGGCCTCCATTGGTACATGGATTTCATCAGCCCCATCAAGGGCACCGTAGAAGCCACCCAACGTCTCTTCCCAGACTATTTTCTGATTGCCACGGAAGCCTGTGCTGGGTCTTTCTTTTGGGAACAGGATGTTATCCTGGGTTCCTGGGACCGAGGGGAGGACTACAGCCATAGCATCTTGGAGGTACGGTGTGGGGTCAGTGGAAGAGAGTGGGTGTAAGTTGGTGAAGAAGGAAGGGGAAGGGGAGGAAGGGAGGGAGGCAGAAAGAAAGGAAGGAAGGAAAGAAGGAAGGAAGGAAGGAAGGAAGGAAGGAAGGAAGGAAGGAAGGAAGGAAGAGAAAGAAAGAAAGAAAGAAAGAAGAGAATGGGAAGGAAGGAAGGAAGATGGGAATAGGATGGAAGGAAAGAGGGAAGGAAGGAGATGGGAACAGGAAGGAAGGAAGGAAGGAAGGAAGGAAGGAAGGAAAATGGGAATAGGAAGGAAGATGGGAATGGGAAGGAAGGAGAGAAGGAAGGAAGATGGGAATGGGAAGGAAGGAAGAAAGAAAGATGGGAATGAGAAGGAAGGAAGATGGGAATAGGAAGGAAGGAAGAGAAGGAAGGAAGGAAGATGGGAATAGAAGCGAAGGAAGAGAAGGAAGGGAAGGAAGGAAGGAAGATGGGAATAGGAAGGAAGGAAGGAGAGAAGGAAGGAAGGAAGGAAGATGGGAATAGGAAGGAAGGAAGGAAGGAAGGAAGATGGGAATGGGAAGGAAGGAGAGAAGGAAGGAAGATGGGAATGGGAATGAGAAGGAAGGAAGGAAGATGATGGGAATTGGACGGAAGGAAGATGGGAATAGGAAGGAAGGAAGGAAAGGCAATTGAAGGAAGGAAGAAAGGAGGAGAAAAAAGAACAAGAAAGAGGCAGGGGGAGGAAGGGAAGGGTCAGAAAGAACAATGGGAGGGAGGAGAGAAGAGGAAGGGAAGGGAGGGAGGAGGGAAGGAAGGAGAATTGTAGGGGAATGGTAGAGGAAGGAAAGAGAAAGGAAGGAAAGGAGGGAGGGAGGGAGAGATGGAAGAAGGAAGGAAAACAAGGAAGAAAAAGTAGAGGGAGGAAGGAAAGGAAGGAAAGAAGGAATTGTAGGGGAAGAGAAGGGGAATAAAGGAGAGAAAGAAAAGAGAGGAAGGCAGTTGGAGGAAGGAAGAAAAGAGAAGAAAGGAAGCGGAAGGGAGGGGAGTAAAGTTTTCGCAAGCCCTTCCCCCCTCCTCATCAAGGACCCCAATTCTTTCCCCAACTTCCCTCTAGAACCTGAACCACCACGTGGTCGGATGGATCGACTGGAACCTGGCCCTGGATTTACAAGGGGGACCCAACTGGGTGAATAACTACGTGGATAGTCCCATCATTGTGGATACCAGCAGCGACGTCTTCTACAAGCAACCCATGTTCTACCACCTGGGGCACTTCAGGTGTAACCGCTTGGCTGGGGGTGGGGGTGGGGTGGGGGCTAGCGGCCATTGAGCCCCAAAGGAAGAGTGACCTTAGGGCCTTGATGGCGAACCTACGGCACGCTCTTCTGGTTCCCGGCGCGCTGGTCTTTGTGGGTGTCGGAGCGCGGGAAAACGGGATGAAAAACGGCCCCAAAACAGCCGGGAAATGGCTGGAAAATAACCTGAAAACAGCATGAAAAATGGTCTGAAAATGGCCCCAAAACGCCCCCAAAACAGGCATGTGAGTGCTGGCCAGCTAGTCTTCGAGTTTCCGGTGCTCTAGCGCACATGTGCACGCATGCACACGCATGTATGCGTGTTCCACTTTGGGCACTGTGTGCCGAAAAAGTTGCCATCGCTGCCTTAGGGGGTTAGGATTAGATGCTGGAGGGTTTTTTAAGCATATGCTAGGTTTAAGTCCGGCTCAGTCATAGATGTCCAATGGAATCTTAAGGTCAATTGGCTAACCTTAAGCTCAACCAACCAATCTTCAGCTCAGTCAGCCGACCTTAAGATCAACCAGCTGACCTTAAGCTTAACTGGTAATCTAAGGTCCGCCAACTAACCTTAAATCAACTGACTAACCCTTAAGCCCAACCAGCCAATCTTAAATTCAACCAGCCCACCTTAAACCCGATCCGCCTAATCTTAAACTCAATTTACTAACCTTAACTGGCCAACTGTAAGCTCAACCAATTAACCTTAAACTCAACTGACCAGCCTTAAGCTCAACCGACTAACTTAAGATCAAGTGACTAACATAAGATCAAGTGACTAACTTAAGATCAACTGACTAACTTAAGATCAACTGATTAATCTTAAACTCAACTAACTTAAGATCAACTAACTGAAGATCAACTGATTAACTTAAACTCAGCTCACTAACTTAAGCTCAATTGACTAACATAAGATCAGCTGATTAACTTTAAGCTCAACCGACTAAGCTCCATGAGCCAATGTTAAATTCAACTGGCCAAACTTAACCTTAAGCCTTAAACTCAACTGGCCACATTAAGCTCAGTCTGATTAATCTTAAACTCAATGACCCAAACTTAAGCTCAGCTGACTAACCTTAGGCCCAACTGGTCAACCTTAAACTCAGCCAACTGACCTTGAAATCAACTGGCCAACCTTAAACTCAACTGATTAATCTTAAATTCAATGAGCCAAACTTAAGCTCAGCTGACTAACCTTCGGCACAACTGGCCAACCTTAAACTCAACAAGCCAATCTTGTTCAATTTGCCAACTTTATGCTCAACCGATTAACCTTAAGCTCAACTGGCCAACCTTAAACTCAACTGACTAATCTGAAGCTCAACTAACTAACCTTAAACTCATCCGACCAACCTTAAGATCAACTGACTAATCATGTAAGGTCAACCGGCCTGCCTTAAGCTCAACCAGCTAACCCTAAGCTCAACTGCCCAACCTGAAGCTCAACCAACCAACCTCCCTGCAGAATTGTCACTTTGGGAGAAAAAGTGAAGGGTATGTTTTGTGTACTGTCTTAAGACACAACTTTTCAAGGAACCACATTCCCCCCGTTTTGTGCTCAGGATTTCTAAACCGGGGTGGATCGCCTTCCCTCCCCCCCGCAGTGGGGATCTCTTCATCCTCTCCTCCTCTTTCTCCCCTCTTAGCAAGTTCATTGTTGAAGGATCTCAGCGCATTGGACTGACGGTGGTTAAAAATGGCGTTAGTTGCAACCTGGAACACGTCGCAGTGCTTCGTCCCGATGGATCGGCAGTGGTGGTGGTCCTTAACCGGTGAGTGCCAGTATTCCAAACGTCTGTGCTTTTTCAAAGAGCCAAGTTACTAGATCTCATGAAGACATTTTTTTTAATGTCTTTTTTGAACACCTCCTGTTGTGTCTGAAATTTCACTCCGAAAAAGCCGAACTTCCAGGTTCTGGCACGCATACATACCTGACATTCTGCTGGATGGTCTGCATGCGCGCACTGGTTTTTGGCACTGTCGTGCACGTGAAGGACAGCTGATTGTTGCACACGTATGTGTGCCAGAAATCCGGAGGACAAACATGCAAGGCTGTGTGTGCTGGCCGACATGGCTTCACATGTCACTTTGGGCACATGTCAGGGGTGAAATGCTCCCGGTTCGGACCGGATCGCCAAATCCTGTAGCGATGGCGGCAGGTGGTTTGGAGAACCGGTAGCAAAAATCCCTTCCCTCCCTCCATGCCCAGCTGAGCTGCGTGATCATCAGAGGATGTTTTTTTTTTTTAAACTTTTAAAAGCATTTTTTCTTCGGCCAAAAAAAATACTTTTAAAAGTAAAAAAAAAAAAAGCCGCTGATGATTGTGCGGCTCAGCTGGGATCGTCCGAACCTTTTGAAAGCATTTTTTCTCAACCTTTTCGGCCGAAGAGGTTGTAGAAAAAAATGCTTTTAAAAGGTTCGGACGATCCCAGCTGAGCCGCACGATCATCAGAGCCTTTTTTTTTTTTTTACTTTTAAAAGCATTTTTTCGGCCGAAGCGATTGTAAAAAAAAATGCTTTTAAAAGGCTCCTCTGGCGATCCCAGCTGAGTTGCCTGATCCTCAGAGGCTTTTAAAAGCGATGAAGAGGTTGTAAAAAAAATGCTTTTAAAAGTAAAAAAAAAAAAAAAGTTGGCCGCGCCCACTTAGTCACATTAACCCCCCCCACCAAGCCACGCCCAAAGAACCGGTAGTAACAAATTTTACATTTCGTCCCTGGGACACGTGCCATAGGTTCTCCCTCGCGGGAGTAGAAGTACTCAAGTTACAGTTGTGTTCCTGTTTACCCAGTTTTGTGATTGTGTTTCTGCTTCCGTTTCCCCTTTCTTTCCCCTTCTCCTTTTCTTATTCCTTTCCCACCCCCTTTTTCCTCCTCTCTTCTTTCCCACCTTTTCTTCCTTCCCTCCTTTTCCATCTCTTTTCCTGACACAGGTCTGCGTTCAAACTCACCTTCGGCATTTCCGACTCGGTTGGTTTTATTTCAGCCCAAATTCCCGCCAACTCCATCCAGACGTATCTCTGGCGGCACCAGTAAGGAGGGAGTATTGTACTGGGTTCCAGTTACAAATAAAAACAGCCGAGCCACTGGGATAGTTTACTAACCCTCTTGGGAGCTGAGATGATGGTTCATCCCAATGGGTTACGTTCTTCTAGGACCTAAACCTTGACAAGAAGCAGAGATTTGATGTTTGCTGGGATGAACAAACCACGATTCCTGAACTGCCTTATCGATAAATGGTTCAGATTAACCAAAACCAAGGTGTTTCTTCCGATTTGCTGGCTGGGAATTCCCTGGCAAAGACTTTTGGCTTCAGCGCTGTGTGTTGCCCAGTCCTTTGGAAGTGCCCTTCATTAAGCTTCGAATCCTGGCTTACAAGCCACAGGGACTGTTTCCCCACAACCGGCCGCCTCCAAGCCAAGTTACAACTTCCGTCTCATGGATGACATGGTCGCTGAGTCCACCTTGTTCCAGATTCCTAGCTACTTCGTGGTCAGCATTTCAAATAAAGTGGTTTGGACCATCTTTAGCCGGGTTTATTTTTTTCATTTTCTGTCTTCAAATTATTTGCGGTGTAACTGACAACATGACACCGATACTTAACTGAGTTAGATTTACTAAGATCTGCCTTTTTCCAGTTTTAGATTACGTGTCCTACGCAAGGGAGAATTAAACTACCTTGTGGCTTATTACTGCTATTACTATTAACGGTTCATTGCGTACTTAGCCAAACTGGATTTCGCATTTTTGTGCACCCTCGAGGCCTTTCCAAGGACCTGGGATAGCCAGATGTGGACGTTTTGATGGCGTTAAGAATCTCCTCGCAGGATGTCAGCTGTTTCGAGTCGAGCTGCCTTTTTTGTAATTGACCGAATAGGGAATTTTGTCAATGCCGACGATGTTCAATTTTTATTGTTTCTTATAGTTCATCACACAGATGTTTAGACCGGATTTGGCATTCGTATCCACCTATCAAGTCCTTCCCAAGCACCTGGGATAGGCAGATGTTTTTTTTTTATTGAATCATATTAAAGATCGCTGCCAGATGTCAACTGTTCCCGAATCAAGCTGCCTTTCGCAATTGACCGATGGGGGATTTTGTCAATGACGATGGTGTCCAGTTATGATTATGGTTCGTGGGTACAGTCAGCCAGATGGATTTAGACTGGATTCGGCCATTTTGTCCAACTGCTGAGCCCTTCCCAAAGATAAGCAGATATTTAATAATATTACAGATAATTTTGCAGGATGTCGTTCAGTTCCGAATGAAGCTGCCTGTTTGCAATTGACCGACGGGGGATTTTGTCAACACCGACGGCGTTCAAGTGGCACTCGAGACATTTTGGGGATATCATTCTTGGAACTACCTTCCTTTTCTTTTATTACTCTTCATAGTTTGCAGACAGACTGTTCTGACCTAGGCTTCCCTAGCAGACAAGAAGCCAAGTCCTTGTCCCGATAAACCTCTTTTATTTAATGTGCAGTGAATTCCTCTCCAGCAAAGACTTTCAAGATGGCTCACCATTACCGACCTTTTTCAGGCATGGAGAGCGGCCAGACCAATATCTTTCAGACGCCGCAATAATGCAGTAGTGAACTAATTGTCTCCTGCAAACTCCACTCCCCTTTCGCTCCTCTTTTATTCCCTCTGGGAGGGGCCCTTCATCATCCACCTGTGGCTTTACTCCTGAGTAGACCCTTGTTCTTTAGCCGTTCCCTTCGTCTGGCAACTCTGTGCATGTGTGCACACACTGGGAACAGGCTCCAGCTGTTTGTCTGCCTCACTGATATCCGACTCCGAAGGCAGCTGATAACTGTCAGATGGCCCTGGCCCCCTCTCTGCCTCTGATGCAGAGCCCTCATCGGAGCCTTCCCCAGACTCCAGGACTGGCCCAGGTTCCTCCTCAATCTCCTCACTGTCCAAATCTGCTGCCGGCCCACAATATGGACTCTTTTTGGTCTCCCTTCTCAAGAGATGGTCTAGGCTCAGCTGCCTGAAATCATAACCAACTTTTGTTTCCTTTCTGGAACCATCATTCAGAACGTCCTTCCCGGCACGTAGCTTTCAAACTAGGTTTGAAGATGGACAACTTGCCGTCGGGCGTTTAGCCAACCCAGATTGATTGGCTCCATGACTGCAAAACAACAACAACAACAAAAACAACAACAATAAAACCCCACTTAACATCCTCCATGTGTTCTGCCTTATTTTATCTTGTAGCACAACCAGCCCAGTTGGCAATTCCACTCTTGGATGATTTCCCCAAGCCTCTTTTCAAAAGCATCCTAAGGATTTTTCGGCTATAACTGCACTTTTGTTGGTGGGGTGGGGTGTGTGTGTGTTTGGTTGTTGTCTTCTTCTAGATGGGGGATATAAACGGCTTCATTGGCCGGGACGAAAAGCAAGACTTACTTATCCCATGTTTGGAAAACATAACATTTCTGTCGGTGGGATTTTGGGGTGTGACTTTCCTGCGCTTGGTTTTGTGCCCCAATTCTAATCATGCGCACATACCTTGTGGTTGGTTTTCTGCTGATATCTGACTTGAGGTCTCTGGAGAGACGTGTAAAAAACAACTTTCAAAACTGACTTGGTGGGTGCAAAACGACCCACGTCTTCCTTGGTGTTTGCTTGATTAAAGGCTGAGATGTTTAAAAAGAATTTTGGACCTCCTGTGTTGCCTCCGCTGCCAAAGATTCAAACGGAATCGCCAAGTTGAAAGGGACCTTGGAGGTCTTCTAGTCCAGGGGTCTCCAACCTTGGCAACTTTAAGCCTGGCTTAAAAGTTGCCAAAGTTGGGGACCCCTGTTCTAATCCAACCCCGCTGCTCAAGCAGGAGATCCTATTGTCATAAAAATATCCCAATTAAAAAAACAACAACAATAAAAGAATGGATATTGAAAATTACTAACTTGGCTGGGATGGCTAAAATCTCAGCCTTTCTGAAGGACAATACGCAGGAAAGATATTTAATTGAATGGAAAAAATGGATTGATTATTTACAAAACAGATATCAGATTGACTTTGAATAATTAGGATGTATTATTTTGTGTAATGGGGGTGGGGGTTAGGAAATGAAAAGACTTGGATGAGGTTAAGTGGATTAGAAGGGAAAATTTTATTCTATGTTTGGTTTATGTATAACAATACCTTGTGATTGACCCGGGAAGCCGGGGGGGGGGGAGGAGGGAGGGGGGAAGGGGGTTTTGAGGGGGGGAAAAAGGGGGAAAAATATTTTTGTTTGTTAAAACTTTTTCAATAAAAAAAAAACAATAACAACAGGAGACAGCAACACAAACAATAGTTCTTACTTAAAGATTCGGAGGTTTATTTCATGAGCAGTTTGGAATGTGAACAGCCATCATAACGCAACTTGCATCAATAACCCATTGCAGTGAGGTCCAGAGACCATAGCTAGGTCCTACAAGGAATAACTACGGCCACTCCTCGATCTGAGATCCATCTTCTTTCGTACCATTCCTCTGACAGCCCCTCAGTAAATGGAATTTTACTGGAATCGCTCAGTATGTACTCTCATACTGACCGTTAATCAGGGGTGGGATTCAGGCAAACCGGTAGCTTCGGCGATCAGGTGGGAACGAACCGGTTCACTCCGACGATCAAGGCGGGCCTGCCCGCCCGCCCCTGTGCTTTAGTGACCGACATCATCTCAGCTAATTCGCGCGGCGGAGGAGATTGCCGCACCTCAGGTCTGTTACCCCCCCAGCAGTAACACGGAAGGTAAGTTTTTGTAAAACTGTTCACGGCAACGTGCAGTTTGGCGTCAGGCATGTGGGCGCGCGATCAACGAACCGGTTGTTAAACCAGCAGGATCCTACCGCTGTCGTTAATTACCACATATATGTGAACGCATCGGAAACTCGTACCATCCGCAACTTTCATTTCCTTCTTTCTTAACATCTTCAGGGTTCCTTATTAAAAATAGCTCCTGAAACTGTCCACTTTGTGGATTTATATTGCTCTTGTGACCAAAGCCCAAGTAGTGATTACCAAACACAATTTGGTAATTAATTCGTTCTCAGCTTAGTCCAAAACAAAATTCTTCATAAACAGTCCTTCGGCCTTATCACCAACCTTCGTTGTCTTTGGCAACCTGCCAAAGGCCTTTCTTGGCAAAAACCTCGCAAAGTTCAAGAGACGCTGACAAGAAGCACTGGAATCAACATTGCTTTTCCACAAAGAACCCAATGGCTCGTTGCTGCTCTTTTAAGCCTTATGGGAGTGGCCAATCATCTTCTGGTCTTACTCCTGAGTCGTCCTTTTTGCTTCAGCTGCTCTTGCCTTCTGGCAGCTCTTCACATGCGTGCACTAGGAACAGGCTCTTCCTGTTCCTCTGCCTCTCTGCTGTCCGCCTCTGGAGGCTCCTGAGTCCATGCATTGCTCCCAAATGGCCCTGGCCACATCTCTGCCTCTGACGCAGAGCCCTTATCCAGGCCTTCCCCTGACTCCAGGACTGGACCCCTCAGTCCTCTTCCTCCTCTTCTTCTCTACAAACCCCTCTCCCTTCTAGCACTGATCATGTTACCTAGTTGGGTCATGAAACGTCTGCAAGAAAACCACCAACTTCAAAGAACCCCGAGAACCCAAAAGTTCAGTCCTGAGCTACAAACACTCTCTTCTATCAGCATCAAATGAACTTATCCGCTAATTCGGCTGTCATTCCAAATTTGCCGAAATACCTTCCCCGAAACCAAGAAATCATAATTTTTATTTATTTATTTATTTATTTATTTATTTATTTATTTATTTATTTATTTATTTTGTCACAACAGTATATGTAAGCAAAGGCATGAAAGTAACTATATAATATATAAGCATATATATATAAGCATAAGTATGCAATAACTTAATAGCCTCTGGTGGCTCAGACTGCTAAGACAGTCTGTTATTACACAGCTGCTTGAAATTACTGCAGGTTCTAGTCCCACCAGGCCCAAGGTTGACTCAGCCTTCCATCCTTTATAAGGTAGGTAAAATGAGGACCCAAATTGTTGGGGGCAATAAAAGTTGACTTTGTATATAAATATACAAATAGGATGAAGACTATTGCTTAACACTGTGTAAGCCGCCCTGAGTCTTCGGAGAAGGGTGGGATATAAATGCAAATTTTAAAAAAACTACATTAATTGGGTATAATGAAAGAAAACTATAGGACAGGAACGGTAGGCACGTTTGTGCTTTTAATTTTTAATTAATTGTTTGTTGTTAGTCATCTCTTTATTTTGCCTAGTAACTAGAATTCTCTAATCCCATAATTATTGTTTTAATGCTCACCTCAAATTTCATCCACTACTCTGGTTCAAAGTAGACAGGATGACAAAAGGTTTTCATTAAAAGCTCCCTGGGGAATTGGCAGTATTGCTCCCATATTTGGGCTGAGAATTATAATAATAATTAGATATATATTTAAAAAATATATTTCCCCACCCTCACTGAATTTGGAGAAGAGAACTCACCTTTTGATCCTAGGCCTCTAAAAGATGGAGAGAAACGCTTCTCGTCCAGTTTGCAAAATGCGGTTTAAAAAGTTAGGGGTAATTTTTACAAAATCGCCGGAAGTTGATGTCACTTGAAGAACAACAGGGAAGTGTTTGCATTGTTAAAGGTACAGTAAATTGCTGTAGTTTAACAAAAATCCAAGCTATAAGTATCTGTGCCATGAGTCCAGGGGATGCCAAAGGCTTTTAGCCAATTAAAACTTCCAACCCAAGGTGGATATGGGAGCCAATTAAAGACGAAAAAAAATTGCTGGTTTTAAATAATTTGCAAAGTTATTTTGAAGGAACATTCTGTGCCTCCTTGAAGAACAGAAGGCATCAGCAGCTCTCTGAAGTATCCACAATTCGGATTAAAACAAAACAAAATTAATTGCGTTGTGTTTCAGGACTGACAACTTTCCCAATTCCAGAATTCACCAGCCCAGCGTGTCGGTTGGGGAATTCTAGGAGTTGAAGCCCACCCATCTTAAAGTTACCAAATTTGGAAACACCGGTTTAGGATATTGTAATAAAAACTTGAAAACTAAGATGGCGGCCAATTTGATATATACGTATAATGCCAAATAAAGCCATCGTTACTTCGTGAGAAACAACGGTTTAGGATATTGTAATAGAAACTTGAAAACTACGATGCTGAAAAGAATGTTGGCTAGGGAATTGGTCCACATTGACTTAAAGCTTGCTGGGAGGAATGGTGCGATAGCCTAGAGGTGGAGCTCTCGCCTCTCAATCAGAAGGCCATGAGTTCGATCCTCGATAGAGGCAGATATTTCTCTCTCTGGGCATATTATCTGCTGAACAAAACTCCGCATTGGCGATAGGAGGGGCATCCGGCCAGTAAAATACTCTGCTAGCTCCGTTCAGTTGAGCAGGCTTATGGGGTCGTTAAGAGATGATGATGGGGTTGTTAAAAGGCTTATGGGGTTGTTAAAAGATGATGATGATGATTGAGACTCTAGAAAGAGTGCAGAGAAGAGCAGCCAAAATGATTTGGGGACTAGAGGCTAAAACATATGAAGAACGGTTGCAGGAACTGGATATATCTAGTTTAATGAAAAGAAGGACTAGGGGTGACATGATAGCAGTCTTCCAATATCTTAAGGGGCTACCCCAAAGAAGAGGGAGTCAAGCTATTCTCCAAAGCACCTGAAGGCAGGACAAGAAGCAACGAGTGGAAACTCATCAAGGAGAGAAGCATATAATACACATAATACAATTGAACGTGTCCAGAAATATTTTACAAGAAGAGTTCTCCATTCCTCTGAAAACGATAAAATACCTTATCCCACCAGACTTGAAATCCTAGGCTTAGAAAACTTGGAACTCCGTCGCCTTCGACAAGACCTAAGTTTAACTCACAGAATCATCTAATGTCCTTCCGGTTAAAGACTACGTCAGCTTTAATTGCAATAATACTAGAGCAACTAATAGATTTAAACTTAATGTCAACTGCTTTAATCTAGATTGCAGAAAATATGACTTCTGTAACAGAATCATCAGTGCTTGGAATACTTTACCTGACTTTGTGGTCTCTTCTCATAATCCTAAAAGTTTTATCCAAAAACTTTCTACTATTGACCTCACCCCATTCCTAAGAGGACCATTAAGGGGCGTGCATAAGCGCACAAACGTGCCTACCGTTCCTGTCCTATTGTTTTTCTTTTCTTCTTCCTATATATATGCTTATACCTCCTTATATTTACCCATATATGTGTTTATTTTACTATATAATCTTTTTGTATGATACCTACATATATTGTTGTGACAAAATAAAATAAAATAAATAAAACCTAGAACTAAGGAGGAATTTCCTGACAGCGAGAAAGTGGAACGGCTTACTTCAGAAGTTGTAGTTGTTCCAACACTGGATAATTTTTAAGAAGAGTTTGGACAACCAGTTGTCTGAAGTGGTGTAGGGTTTCCTGCCTAAGCAGGGGGTTAGATTAGAAGACCTCCAAGGTCCCTTCCAACTCTGTTATTCTATTTTTAATATATTGAAAATTGGACTGCTTCTGTTAGAAGGCTGGCGATTTGAACGAGACAAGTGTAAATTAATCCTGAGTTGTCAAAAAGAAAAAAGAAAAAAACCAAGACAACTAAACCATATAAATACTGTAGATGATTCTGTTCATTAATTATCCTTAATTTGGTTCGATTGGAGAAAATAGTTACCTTCTCTCTCTCCTTTTCTTTTCTTTTCTTTTTTTAAAAACCCTTTGTAATTTTTGGCCTCGCTGAATTTGGAGAAGAGAACTCACCTTTTGATCCTATGCCTCTAAAAGACGAAAAAAAAAAAACCCCGCTTCTTGTCCAGTTTGCAAAACACGATTTAAAAAGCTGGGGGTAATTTTTACGCAATCGCCGAGGTTGATGTCACTCGAAGGACAACAGGTGTTTGCATTCAGCGTCAAATCCATAAATTGCTGTACCTTTAATAAAAATCCAAGCTAAAAATTTCTGTGCCAGCTTGGAGTTCAGAGAACGCCAAAGGCCTTTAGCCAATTAACACTTCCAATCCAACGTGGATATAGGAGCCAATTAAAGAAAAAAAAAATGCTGATTTAAAATAATTTGCGAAGTTATTTTGAAGGAACATTCTGTGCTTCCTTGAAGAACAGAAGGCATCTTCGGTCCTCTGAAGCACCCACAATTCGGATTTTCTTATGAAGTTAATTTGAGTGAGGATCTTCAGTGTTTTTTGAGTTTCAGGTAGGAATATAATCTATAAACCTGTTTTTGTTTATCTGCCGCGCACAGCCGGGGTGGTAGTTTCAGGATCGTAGAATGGAGGGAAAAAAATGATTTCAAGATCGCAGAAGAGGGAAAATTCTGGTTTCAGAATGGGAAAAAAAATGTGGTTTCAGGTTGCAAATTAAGGAAAAAGTATTTCAGGATTGCGGGATGCAGGATAAAGCAGTTTTAGGATTGTGGAATATAGTGGGGAATGTTTTATGCGGCGGTTTTGGCGTGTGCGGCTTGAGGGCTAAACCGTCGTATAAATGCATCAGGGAAGCGACCCGATAAATCGATCATGGTGTAAAACCTATGGAAAAAAGAGAGAAGAAGAAGAGAAGCAAATCACAACAGCAACATAAAAGAGAAATCATCTATCCATCGTCTGATGAATGTATCTTTTCTTTTATGTACACTGAGAGCATCTGCACCAAGACAAATTCCTTGTGTGTCCAATCACACTTGGCCAATAAAAATTCTATTCTATTCTATTCTTTTGCCCGCTTCAATAACTTTAATTGCTATGCTTTTTTTTTACTTGCCTCCCAAATTTCTCTCTTGGATCTTTGTCTCTCTCTGCATCTGCTTCTTGGCTTTTAACAGACCAACATTTTTAATGGCTTGGTTTGTTTTTAACGAGCATCGGAAGGACTTTTCGTTGTAGATTGGATGGAGGCTATTTGACTGAATAGTTTGGAGATTAGATTTCTGACCTGGGGGAAACTACGCAGGAGGAATGAGGGTTGGTTGCAGTTGACACCAAAACCAGTACAGGTAGTCCTCGACGTATGACCACAACGGAGCCCAAAATTCCTGTCGTTAAGCAAGACATTTGTTAACTGACGTTTTCCCCCATTTTACAACCTGTCTTGCCACATTTGTGAAGCGAATTAAGGCACTTATAGTATAGCACATCGAAATCTTTTTTTTTGCTCATGCTGTCATTGGGTCTTTTCCCTGTTCATCATTCATTTTTAAGCTTAACGAGAAATTGTATATTTTCTTTATTAACTTTTCATCTACCCCTAATGTTATTTTGATCAAATATTGTTATTTATAGAATAATCCTTATTCTATTCTATTCTATTCTATTCTATTCTAAAATTCTATACTATTCTATTCTGAATACTATTCTATTCTAAAATTCTATTCTATTCTATTCTGAATACTATTCTATTCTAAAATTCTATTCTATTCTAAAATTCTATACTATTCTATTCTGAATACTATTCTATTCTAAAATTCTATTCTATTCTAAAATTCTATTCTATTCTATTCTGAATACTATTCTATTCTAAAATTCTATTCTATTCTAAAATTCTATACTATTCTATTCTGAATACTATTCTATTCTAAAATTCTATTCTATTCTAAAATTCTATACTATTCTATTCTGAATACTATTCTATTCTAAAATTCTATTCTATTCTAAAATTCTATACTATTCTATTCTGAATACTATTCTATTCTAAAATTCTATTCTATTCTAAAATTCTATTCTATTCTATTCTGAATACTATTCTATTCTAAAATTCTATTCTGTTCTAAAATTCTATACTATTCTATTCTGAATACTATTCTATTCTAAAATTCTATTCTATTCTAAAATTCTATACTATTCTATTCTGAATACTATTCTATTCTAAAATTCTATTCTATTCTAAAATTCTATACTATTCTATTCTGAATAGAATAGAATAGAATTTCTATTCTAAAATTCTATTCTGTTCTAAAATTCTATTCTATTCCAAAATTCTATTTTATTTTATTCTAAAATTCTATTCTATTCTGAAGTTCACCTAAAGGATTATGGCAGGTAAAATTAGTCGTGTTTGCTGTACGTTGGACCACAGCCTTACAGTAGAAGGATCAGTGAAGGTTTGTGTGTGTGTGGGTGCTGTGTCTCGCCAGGGGTCCGGATTGAAGATTTGGGCTGCAAAAACCCTGCATGAATAAATTAACAGCCTTGCAAATGATGCCCACAACAAAAAAATCCATCTCTCCCCCCCGCCCCCTTTGCAGGTAAATTTCTCTAGAAATCGGAGGCTGATTTTTCAGGGGTGCTATGCAGACATCTGATGCTTTGCGGGTGTTGTTCCCCATCTTCCTAGGGATGGTCGTGGCCAGAGGTCAGTGGGGAAGCCTTTGGGAAGTCTTTTGTGGGTGGAGCCAGAAGGAAAAGTGGGCGGGGCTCCGTTGTGCTGGTAGGCGGGGTCTAAATTCACCTATTTTCCTCCCTCCTGTCCATTATTGGTCGACCTCTAGCACGCCAGCCCTGCAGTCCTAAATTCCTTCATGCAAATACAATGGTGTGCGTGTGCAACGCGACGTACTGCGACACGGTGGACCCGGTCTCCCTGCCTGACACCGGCAACTTTGTCAAGTACACAACCAGCAGGGAGGGCCAACGCTTGGAGCGGAGCAAAGGGAAAACGATTGCCAGCTCAGGAACTTCAGGTAAATCGGGGGTGGGGGGGGTTGGACTAGATGACCTGCAAGGTCCCTTCCTTATTTTGTTCATTCTGCTCATTCTTTCATCTCAGGTGGAATTTTCTACACTTACGATCCTTCCGTTCAGCACCAATACGTGAAAGGTTTCGGCGGGTCGCTCACCGACACGGCGGCCATCAATATCCTGCATTTGTCTTACGCAGCCCAAAACCAACTTCTCCGGTCTTATTTCTCCGAAGAAGGTGAGAAAATGGGGAATGACCGCTTGATGAAATCTAGCAGCTCAGGGAAAGCTGGCACCCTCAGGGTCTTATCTTTCTTAAAGCAAGGATTAAAAACCAGCAAGATTAGGCTGTGTTTACCAGCATAATTGCGATCTTTGTGGGCACACGGTCTGAACAAATCCAGAAAATATTTGTTTTAAACCTCATTTTAGTGACTTTACGCACCGACATTTGATGATGAGGGGCAAAAAAATCCACGGTAGCTTCTGCTTTTTAATTTTTATTATTTTTTTGAAAAATAAAATTCATTGAAATTCCAACATTTAAAAACACAATACAAAAATACAACACAAAAAGAAAAAAACATAAAAGGTTGCAAACATAGCAAAAATTGCCCACTAGTAACAGCTTTTCTATATCGGTATCTCTATCCTAACATACATATTTAAAACATTTCTAGTTCTGTATATCTCTAGCTTAAATTACATCCATATGTATACTTACAATTATTTCTATTTGTAAATCAATTTTCTATCCTATATTTCTTCAACAATTTTACCTGCTACATATTATATTTAAGAAGTTATCTCTTATTTTTTTCCGTCTCCTCTCAAGCCAGGAATTGTTGTGGACCCAGACCCAAGTATGTAGTAATAAACTTAGTCTGTGGAAAAACAAACTTTATTCGAATGAATTACTTCATTCCCAGCATCATTCAACTCAAAGTAAAACAAATGCCTCCCAACACAAATTCCTCAGTTATCTCACAAACCTTAGTCTAATTAGGCAAACTGCCAAGGCCCTTCCTGGCAAACGTCCAGAAGCCACAAGAACAAAAATGTAAACAAAGCAGAAGACGGAGCAGAAGACTTAGCTACAACATTGTTTTCCAGAAAGCTGAAACACCGGTGCTGGTCTGTTTTAAGCCTTATGGGAGGGGCCAATCATCTCCTGGCCTTACTCCTGAGTTGTCCTCTCTGCTTGAGCTGCTCTTGCCTTCTGGCAGCTCTTTTCAGGCATGCATTAGAAACAGGCATTAGAAATATACAATTTAAAAACATTAGATATGGTGTGACTTGTCTGGTTCTAACACTTTTTCTTTGTGTAGATTACAATATAACATCATGCCTATTCCATTATATACTTTTTGTACAATCAATCACACTCCAGTTACAGAACATATTCCCTTCGTATCTATTCAGATCCTGTATTACTCCTATCTAATATTTCATATATTATTTTATTTATTTTTCTCCCCTGCTCTTCATTTTGTTTCTAATTCTGTATCCCTACATTCCTCCTTTTCTCTAGCCATTTATAAAATGTATTCCAGGTTACACAGAATTCCGATTCATCTTTGTCTTTGAGCTCCATTGTTAACCTGTCCATTTCTGCACAGGTCAATATTTTGTTGATTATTTCTTCCTCCCTGCATTTCCAGTTTTGTGCGAAGGTCGACCTCGCTGCTGTTAAGTTGTGTACCATAAGATATATTTCTTCTTTTTTGTAATGATCCCTTACTATACCCAAAAGGAAGAGTTCTGGTTTCATAGCTATTGTCTGGTTTAACATCTCTTCTAGCCACTGTTTTATTTGAAGCCAAAAGTCCTTGGCTTTCGGGCATCCCCACCACGTATGATAATAGGTGCCTAGTGTTGTTTTGCATATCCAACATTTCGGTGAGCAGTTTTTGTACACCTTGGCCAGTCTTGTGGGTGGGAGATGCCACCTGTAGAACACCTTGTATTGATTTTCTTTATATGCAGTGGCTATGAGATGGTATTGATGGCATTATTATTATTTCGATGGATGTAAGATTTGTATTCCTTTTTCTTTTCTTTTTCTCATTGTGAAAATTAGAAGACCGGAATATTTCCCTCTCTCTCTCTCTCTCTGCTTCTGCAGGAATTGAGTACAATTTGCTGCGTTGGCCCATTGGCTGCTCAGACTTTTCCATGCGGCCGTACAGTTACGACGACCGCTGTGTGGATGACTTCGAGCTGAAGTGTTTCGAGCTGGCCCCCGAAGACACCAAATTTAGAGTGAGTTTGGCCAGATACACCCACCCACTAAGGGGCTTCCAGGTTATGTTGCAGGCTGGTTTCTGCTACCAATATGAGCTGTGGTGTCCTTGATGCTTTCTGAGTTTAGTTGTTTTCTTGCAGACATTTCACGACCCAACTAGGTAACAACATCAGTGCTAGAAAGGTGGGGGTTGCAGGGAGGAAGAGGAGGAGGAGGAGGACTATGGGGTCCTTGGTGATCTCTGAGCTTGTTGGTTTCCTTGCAGATGTTTTGTGAGCCAGGTACATAACATCATCATTATAGGAGAGAGTGGGGCTTATTCTCTGTTTATATGCAATAGTTAGTCCTGTTAGGGTTGGTGGGAATGTGGTGCAGACAGGCAGAAGAGTAGCAGACCACATCCATAAACATCAATGAGCAGTCAGAAGACCCTGGGGAATTCCTGGAAGCTGGACACTTGGCCATCAACAGGCACATAGAGATAAAACCACATTTACACAGCATTCAAAAGAGACAAGAAAACAAGCTAAGAAGAAAACAAAAAGACCACAAGACATCTTCCGTAGCAGTCAACGCCCAGAAAAGCCAGGATTAACACCAGAAAAACTATCCAGCACTGATGATGTGACCTATACCATCATCATTATTTTAATGCTCTTCTCAAATTTAACCCACTCTTCTGGTTCAAAGTAGGCAGGATGAAAAAGGTTTTCATTAAAAGCGCCCAAGGGAATTGGCGGTATTGCTCCCATATTTGGGCTGAGGATTATAATAATAATTAGATATTTTTTTTTAAAAAAAAAACAGGCATGACAATGGAGGAACAGAGGCTGCGGAGGGTAAAGGAAAAATAAGTTATCTCCATTTTTGCAATTCAACTATATCCAGGTAGTTGTCGATTTACAACCAGTTGCTTAGAGAGCATTTGAAGTTACGACCTACCAAAAAAAGGGGGATCTTCAACCCATTTCCTACACTCAGCCCCACCCTCCCCACAATAATGTGGCCACACAGCCAAATTTACAGTCGTTCGCAAATATTTCTGGCAGTTTTGCTGTCAGCACTTCCAAATTTTCAGCCAAACTGCACCCCTAGCAAACAATGGGTTCACCCTTACGATGATAGCCTTCGCTTAATGACCGCCACATTCACAGTTACAACAACCTCTGCATTGGCACTTACAACTGGCCCGTTCGCCTAACAACCGTCGCAAAAAATGTCGATTGGTCGTGGGTCGGTCACCGTTTTGCGACTGCTACAACTTAACGACTGTAACGGGCAGGCTCCATGGCGGTCATATACCTTGAGGACTAACTGCAGAGCTCCGGGATTAACACGGTCAAAGTCGATAAACCCACAAGGAGATGGTGTGAACGGTCTTGTGGAGCGTCGGTTAGGCCATCCCTGGAGACAGTTGTCTCTCTCCACAGATCCCCTTGCTCCATCGTATCATGGCCCACGCTGGGAGTCCCCTTTCACTGATCGGCAGCCCTTGGACCAGTCCTGGCTGGCTGAGGGTCAACAACAAGATTAAAGGCAAATCCAAGATAAAGGGAAAACCAGGCAACCGTTACCACAAGACCTGGGCTTCTTATTTTATCAGGTAATAACTAGATGTGGGCTGCTGCCAATTTGGACCGGTTTTCCCAAACCGGTTGTGCCGATTCTGCACTGTTTGGAGAACCGGCAAACCAGGCCACTGGCTGGCCCTGCCCCCGCCCATTTTTCAGGCCGTTTTTGGGCATTTTTCTGGCTGTTTTTCAGGGCAATTTTCTGGCTGTTTTTCAGGACAATTTTCTGGCTGTTTTTCGGGCCGATTTTGGCCGGAAAAACAGGCCAAAAAATGGCTCGAAAACAGGCCAAAAAATGGCCTTTTTGTTTGGGTTAGGGTTTTCTGGCCATTTTTCTGGCTGTTTTTTTGCAGGCTGATTTTTGGGCTGATTTTGGCCTAAAAAATCAGCCTGAAAATGGCTTGAAAAAGGCCATTTTTTTTTTACTATTTTCAGGCCATTTTTCAGGCTATTTTTTGGGCCGATTTTCAGACTGATTTTGCCCCAAAAAACGGCTTGAAAACAGCCTGGAAAAGGCCCAAAAAAATGGCCTGATTTTTTTTTACGGGTTTCAGGCCATTTTCCCAGCCATTTTTAGGCCATTTTGGGGGCCATTTTCAGGCTGTTTTTCAGGTTGTTTTTCAGGCCGTTTTCAGGCTGTTTTTCAAGCCTTTTTCAGGCTGTTTTTCAAGCCTTTTTAGGCTGTTTTTCAAGCCTTTTTCAGGCTGTTTTTCAAGCCTTTTTCAGGCTGTTTTTGGGCCAATTTTCAGACCGATTTTAGCCCAAAAAATGGCCTGAAAATGGCCTGGTTTTTTTAAATGGTTTTCAGGCCATTTTTTCAGCCATTTTCAGACCATTTTCAGGCTGTTTTTTGGGCCGATTTTCAGACTGATTTTGGCCCTAAAAAACAGCCTGAATACAGCCTGGAAAAGGCCCAAAAAATGGCCTGATTTTTTTTACGGTTTTCAGGCCATTTTTCCAGCCATTTTCAGGCCATTTTGGGGGCCATTTTCAGGCCGTTTTTCAGGTTGTTTTTCAGGCCATTTTCAGGCCGTTTTTCAAGCCTTTTTCAGGCTGTTTTTCAAGCCTTTTAAAGGCTGTTTTTGGGATGATTTTCAGACCGATTTTAGCCCAAAAAATGGCCTGAAAATGGCCTGAAAAAGACCTGAAAATGGCCTGGGTTTTTTAAATGGTTTTCAGGCCATTTTTTCAGCCATTTTCAGGCCATTTTTCAGGCTGTTTTTTGAGGCATTTCCAGGCCATTTTCAGTTTGTTTTTCAGACCTTTTTCCGGCTGTTTTTTGGGCTGTTTTTCAGGCTGATTTTGGCCCGGAAAATGGTCTGGGTTTTTTTTGGTTTTTTTTTACTGTTTTCAGGCCAGTTTCCCAGCCATTTTCAGGCTGTTTTCCACCCAAAGTTAGCCTGAAAAACAACCCCAAAAACGGCCTGAAAATAGCTGGGAAAAAAGCCTGAAAACAGCTAAAAAACATCAGCCAAAAAAAAAAAAAGAGAACCTGTCTGGGGAATTGTGGAAGCCGAAGTCGACCCATGTCTCCTACCCTTGCTCATCAGTCCCTCTAAGCATAATTGGAATCTAAATCTGAGATATTTAACTCAAATGTGGATTTATTTCTATCGCTTTGCCGATGCTGATGGACGATACACCCCTTTGAGTCAGCAGGAGGGCTGGGAAATAGAGATTTTCATAAATACAAGGGGCTTGGAAAAAAAAATTTTGCTTGGTTTTTCCAGGCAAAGATACTGCACGCCAAACTAACATTACTGCAACCTTCTCTATCTGAATTTAGGTTCCTAGATGAGTACGCTAAAAATAATATTACTTTCTGGGCATTAAGCTCTCAGAATGAACCATTCAGCTCGCTTTTCATAGCTTATGAAGACTTTCCCGTCAATTATTTCTCACCGCAACATCAACGCGACTTTATCGTTAAGGACTTGGGCCCCGCCCTCGCCGCCAGCCGCCACCCAGATGTTCACCTGATCATCATGGATGACCAGAGGGGTAACTTGCCATACTGGGCCAACCAGGTAGGTCTTCGAACCGTAGGACGTATCTACCCTACGACGGGTGGTCCTGGACTTACAGCGAGTTGTCGGGACCAGAATTTCCATTGCTGAGCAAAGCCACGCTTGAGGGAGCTTGCATTAAAAAATTTACCTTTTTGTTTTTTTTTTGCCCTGGTGGTTAAGTGAATCACAGCAGTTGTCATTAAGTGAATCCTGCAGCCATTAAGCAAGTCCAATTCCCCCACCCCCCCGCCATTGACTTTGCTTGTCAGAAAGTCGCAAATGCCGATGATCCCGTAACACGCCCCACCCCCTCGGAGTGAAATTCACGCTGGTTTGCTAAACACGCCTGAATTTTGATCGCGTGACCGTAGGAATGCTGAGTCTGTTGCAAGTGTGAGGACTGGTTCTAGCTGACTTTTTTCAGCGCCGTAGCAACTTTGAACGGACACTAAGCGGACCATCCTAAATTTTGATTGCGTGACCTTGGGGAACTCACAACTTAGGTCACTAAATGAAGTTTTTTAAGTCAAGGACTGCCTGTACTGAGGCTCCTCTTCCTTCCTTCCCTCTGTCCCTTGATAGGTGATTGGCAATAGTACCGCAGCGGCCTTCGTATCCGGCATTGGCATCCATTGGTACTTTGACTATCTCACCCCAGCTGGACCTACGTTGGACGTTACCCATCGCCTGTACCCCGATTTCTTCCTGCTCTACACCGAAGCTTGCAATGGTTTTCTGTACTGGGATGCGAAGGTTGCCCTGGGAAACTGGGAGAGAGGCACCTATTACAGCAGAAGTATCCTGACGGTAAGGGGATCCCTTGCTACGACCAAAAGTTGATCTCTTCGACGATAAGCGGGGCAGGGATGGACGAGTGATCGAAATGTCTTTCCCAAAGACGTCGTAGCGTCTTTGGGAAAGCTGAGCCAGTTAATCAAAAGCTTGCCCCAGAGAGCGGTGGGCTGGAGGATAACAGAATGACAAAGTTGGAAGGGACCTTGGAGGTCTTCTATGTTGTGACCCAAGCCCAAGTAGGTAGTAATAAACTTAATCCGTGGAAAAATAAACTTTATTCGAACAGCTGGGAATTACTTCATTCCCAGCGTCATTCAACTCAAAGCAAAACAAATGCCTCCCAACACAAATTCCTCAGTTATCTCACAAACCTTAGTCCAATTAGGCAAACTGCTAAAGGCCCTTCCTGGCAAATGTCCAGAAGCCACAAAAACAAAGTCGTAAATGAAGCAGAGGACGCAGCTACAACGTTGTTTTCTGGCAATCTGAAACACCCTTGCTGGTCTGTTTTAAGCCTTATGGGAGTGGCCAATCATCTCCTGGCCTTACTCCTGAGTTGTCCTCTCTGCTTGAGCTGCTCTTGCCTTTTGGCAGCTCTTCTCATGCGTGCATTAGGAACAGGCTCCTCCTGTTCCTCTGCCTCACTCCTATCAGGCTCTGGAGGCTCTGGAGTCCGCACCTCACTTCCCGATGGCCCTGGCCTCACCTCTGCCTCATCGCTGTCCAACTCCATTGCCAGTTCTGTAGGCTGTTAACGGACCACAAAATTCTAGTCCAATCCCCTGCTCAAGGAAGGAAAGGAAAGAAGGGAGGGAGGGAGGAGAGGGAGGGACAGAGGGAGAAGGAATGGATGGTGTTGTGGTCCGCGAGCAGCCTCCACTGCTGGCGGAGCCGGCAGTGGAGTCGGATAGTGAGGAGGCTGGGGAGGACAATGGGCCAGTCCTGGAGTCAGGGGAAGGCCCGGATGAGGGCTCTGCATCGGAGGCAGAGATGGGGCCAGGGCCATCTGGGAACAATGTGCGGAGTCCAGAGCCACCAGAGGCGGACAGCAGAGAGGCAGAGGAACAGGAGGAGCCTGTTCTTAGTGCACGCATGCGAAGAGCTGCCAGAAGGCAAGAACAGCTGAAGCAAAAAGGATGACTCAGCAGTAAGGCCAGGAGATGATTGGCCACTCCCATAAGGCTTATAAGAGCAGCAATGAGCTGTTGGGTTCTTTGTGGGAAAGCAACGTTGATTCCAGTGCTTCTTGTCAGCGTCTCTTGAACTTTGTGGGATTTTTGCCAAGGAAAGCCTTTGGCAGGTTGCCAAAGACAACAAAGGTTGGTGATAAGGTTGACGGACTGGTTATTAAGAATTTTGTTTTGGACTAAGCTGAGAATGAATTAATCCTCAGCTGTTTTAATAAAATAAGTTTGTTCAGGACTGAATTGTGTTTGGTAATCACTACTTGGGCCTCGGTCACAACAGATGGAAGGAAGAAGAGATGGATGGGTAGGTGGAAGGAAGGAAGGATAGCAGAATAAAGGGTTAAGAGGGACCTTGGAGGTCTTCTACTCCAACCCCCTGCTCAAGAAGGAAGGAAGGAAGGAGGGAAGGAAGGAAGGAAGGAAGGAAGGAAGGAAGGAAGGAAGGAAGGAAGGAAGGAAGAATAACAAGAGTTGGAAGGAACCTTAGAGGTCTTCTAGTCCAACTCCCTGTGAAGGAAGAAAGGAAGGAAGGAAGGAAGAGGGAAAAAGGAGGGAAAGAAAGAAGGAAGGGGAAAGGGAAAGGGAAGGAAAGGAAGGAAGGAAGGAAAGAAAGAAAGAAAGAAAGAAAGAAAGAAAGAAAGAAAGAAAGAAAGAAAGAAAGAAAGAAGGGAGGATAGAAGGAAGAAGGGATGGAAGGAAGAAGGGATGGAAGGAAAGATAACAGAATAAAAGGGTTGAAAGGGACCTTGGAGGTCTTCTACTCCAACCCCCTGCTCAAGGAGGTAACCCTATCCAATTTCAGACAAATTCCAATCTCTTCTTCACCCACAACTCCTGAAGGCAAGTTTTGATCTTTAGAGGACCTTCCCTCTCTAGCTTTCCACGAGTCCAAGACCGACCGTGGTCTGAAGTTTGATTCTTTCATATTTGGCTCAACCCAGAAATGTCTCTGCTTTTCCACCCTGGATGCAAAGGAAAGGCTGGAATGCAACCGGTAAAATCCCCCCGATGCTTTTGCTCTCTGCAGAATCTCAACCACTTCGTCACCGGCTGGATCGATTGGAACTTGGCCCTGGACACGGCAGGGGGTCCCAACTGGGTGGACAACCCCGTGGATAGCCCCGTCATTGTGAACCCCCTCAAAGATGAATTCTACAAACAGCCCATGTTTTACCACCTGGGGCATTTCAGGTAAAATGCAGCCGAGACGGTTTTGCAAGGTGTGGAGGAAGAGGCGGGTGAGAGAAACAATAATAGTGATGCTACAGAATGGACTCATCCAGTGGCAGGGAGTTCCACAGGGATGCTGTGGAAACGATGACGGGAAGGAGGCGGTTTTATAGCCGATTGTTCTTAGTAGGTTAAACAGCCGTTTTCAAGGACCCAAATTTTGATCATTTGACGGTTTGTGTGAGGACGAGTTGTTAAGTCCCTTGTCTCCGTGCCGATCTAACTCTGGTCACTAAACGAACGGTCGTAAGTGGAGAGCCGGCTGAACTGATCTCTGTGCAGTGGTATCGGCTAACGTCCGCTCTCTTCCGGCCAGCAAATTCATCCCGGAAGGCTCGGTGCGCGTTGGTTTGACCTCCACCTGCTTGTTTGACAGCTGTCCGTTGAAGACCTCAGCTTTCCTGAGACCCGACGGTACTGCGGTGGTCGTGGTGTTGAACGAGTAAGTGGAGAAGGTCTGGAGGAAAAAGGACCCCAAATTGGGAATATTGTGGGCTAGAACAGTGCCAAAAGGGAGTACTTTGCGCATGCGTGCTTCACGCAAATTTCCACTCATCAAGGCTGTGACCAGGATGAGGATCTGCTTAGAGGGCATGCGCGCACCGGATAAGGTACTTTTGGTTTCCAGTGCGTCCATGCGCGCCGGCCAGTTACTGCCGCGCATGCACACACCCCGATCAGCTGGCAGCCCGCATGTTCTGCATTGGGGGGGGGTGATTCTGTCAGATTTTTGAGATGGGAGGGGCCAGAACGAGGGGCAGCCCCAATGAGAATTCTCCCTGCTTGAGCGTCATCAGTCTCCGGGCCGAGTCTCCGGAAGGAGGAGAGACAATTCTGCGGAGGGGGAGAGAGAAGCGGAGAAAGTGGGAGGGGGGGATCTTGGCCTGAATAACCAACTTGGGCTTCTCTGTGTGAAACCTCTACTCCAGTGGGTGAAGTCAAGAGGGACTCTGCCCTGGAGACCGATGTTGCTACAGAAGGGAGAATTCCCATTGGTCCTCCTCCTTTCTGGACACTCTCCATTCTGAAGTTCGAGGAAGCCTCGTTCCCAGCTCACAGACCAGCTCTTCCATTTTCCAGCACTGCCACACGCACAAAGGCCAGCTGATCGGCCAGAAACCCAGAAGAGGAACAGGCGACATCGTGCGAGCCAGGCGACATGGCTTCGCGGGCCACTTCAGGCCCGCGTGCCATAGGTTCACCATCAGTGGGCTAGAAGATCCCTCGTGTGAAGTTTGGGAGATGGAAAAAGAGAGGCTGCTTAGGGAGCAATTAGATAAGAGATAGAGTATCCCGCAGCTGCATAACGGGCAGAGAAAGAAAAGAAACTCGGGAGAAACTTTCCCTAGTTTCTCAGTCTGTAAAACAGACACCGAGAGATTTGTATTTACAGACTTGCAAAATTGTTGTCAGCCTTCCAGACAGGAACCAACCAGACAAGATAATTCTACTTCATTTTACTTTATTGTGCGTTAACAGAATCTTGCAACTCGGAAAGCACAAATGTCTCACGTTTCCCTTTGATCAGAATTTATCTTCTCTTTTCAGCTGGTTTCTCGATATTTCTTTCACTATCTCGGACGATCGGGTGGGTTACATTAAGGACCGAGCGAGAGCTCACTCCATCCAAACCTACCTGTGGAGGAGGCACCTTTGAGGTCCGGAGATGGGGAAGGAAATTCGCTTCTCGCTCAGGAATAGCAGGCTCTGCAGAGAAGAGACCTTGTACTGTAGCCCACGAGTTTGATTTCGAAGAAGCTGCCTCAGCTGCCTAGTGGAATGTCAGCCTCAGGAGACATCAGCCTTGGTTGACATTCCTTTTCTGGTCTCCAGTCCAGTGTGTCATTCCTGAATTTCTACTTGTGATTCCTGAAATGCTGACCTTTGGATTGTCCGATGGATCTGACTTGGCTCTCTGAACTTTGGACTGGATTTTGACTATTCTTCTGCGCACTCCTATTGAGAACAAAACTACTTTGGCAAGCTTTAATTTGCTGGTTCCTATTTCTTCCCTTATCTGCTGCTATCTGCCCAACCTTGAGTCAAAGACTTCCCTGACCTAGCAACTCTGTGTGTGTGTGAGAGTTTGAGACCTAAAACAGGACATCTCGGAGGAATGAGGTGCCTGCAATCCCCATTCACACATGCACCCTGGAACAAAGCCTAAGGACCCCAACGTCCCTTGACTGGAATCAGTGAAACTAGTATTGAACAAGTTCTTATCCTCACCACCCTTTCCTACTCTTTCTATAGCTTGGCCTTAATTTATTGAACATCCAACCTGAATTTATCTAAACTCTATCCAGGCTTAATAAAAGCCAGTTCAGAAAAATGGCTTTGATTGGACATTTGCACATTGGCTGCCCTTAGCTTATGGGACAATATGATTAGTCCTCAACTTACAATGACCCTTTTAGTGACCAGTTGAAGTGATTTATGGCCAGTCATCACTTACAAACTTTGCCCTATCCCCCTGATTGTGACAGGGGCAGTTATCAACCAGCATGTATCTTACGACGGTTGGAACATTCCTGGGTCATGTGATCCTGATAAACACAGTCAATGGGGGAAGCCGGATTCGTTTAGTGACCGCATGATCGTCTTAGCCCCGACAGTGGTTGGCTTAACCATCTTGGCAAAAAGATCATAAAAATAAGTCCCGGTTATAAAATAAAATAAAATAAATTTTTATCTATGCTGTACACCGCCCTGAGTCTTCGGAGAAGGGCGGTATAAAAATGTGAACAATAAATAAATAAATAAATAAAATAAGTCACAGAGTCAGGACGGATTTGAAGGCACGGGGAGTGCTGCAGCCTCAAGAACCGACAGCATTTCAAAAAAGTTGCTAGTCCACATGTACAAAACGTCCTTTAAATTTAACCTCATCCTTAATCCCATTAAACATTGGGATTAAGGATGACATTGGCTGGGTTATTATAGTCTCTGATCCCTTAGAAAGTTGTCCACTACAAATACACACGACTCTTGCCATATTTTAATAATTTTGACAGTATTATTAATTTAAAAAAATTAAGAGGGGTTTTCTGGCAACACTTTAGACTAACCATTCATTAAATTCGATGATTATTATTTCAAAGGGCTACATCAAAACTTTCAGCATTTCATCGCAGGCTGCCCTAATTAACAAACTCATAGATGAGTTCATGAATTAATGGCCTAATTAAACCCAGAGTTTTCAGGAAGGTTATTCTGAAGGTTATTATACTCTGAATAAAGTCACAGCTCTTAGAACTGTAATGGTGAATCCACGGCACGCAGAGACCCCTCGGTGGGCACTCGTGATGTCGCCAGCTGCTCGTTTTGTTCCTACTGTGCCAGCCAGCTGGTTTTCGCAGGCGCCGGAGCGCTGGAAAACAGAAGAATGGTGCAAAAAGAGGCCGTTTTCCGGACCTTTTTTGGGGGGCTGTTTTTCGGTCAAAAAAAAATGTCCTGAAAACAACCCCCAAAATGGCCTGAAAATGGCCAAAACCGGCATGTGTGCGCTGCCTAGATGGTCTATGGGTTTCTGGTGCTACGACGTGCGCAAAGACCAGCTGGTTGGCGTGCAAACGCATGCCGGAAACAGAAAACCAGCTGACCAGCATGCGCAATGAGCACCAGCCAGCTGGTCTTTGGGTTTTGCGGCGTTCCGGCGTGCACGCATCCACACGTGTTCCGGTTTGGGCACTCGGGGTTCGCCAATCACTGTCTTAGAATAACGTGGTTTTTTTTTTCAAACTCGGAGACTTTAAGGGATGCGGACTTCAACTCCCAGAATTCCTTAGCCAGCACGTTGGCTGGGGAATTCTGGGCGTCCAAGTCCACACATCTTAAAGTTGCCAGTTTGAAAAACACCAGCTTTTACTTCCTTTTAACTTTTTTTTTTTTTTTTAAAAACCCAGGTGAGTCGCTAGGTACCTGGAGTCTTGCTATGGGTAAGGAGTTAGCTAATAAACTTTAATTTTGGTTGCGTCTCTTCCCGACAGTTCATGTTGTTGTTTTGCATCGAAACATATTAGAAGTGACTCAAGGGTATTAGGATTTTTTTTTCCTCTTTGAAGGCAGACTTGATTCATTTCTTTAAAAGATATGCGTCTGAACCTATATTGGTTTTTGTTTTCCCACCGTTACAAATAACAAGTTAGTTTTTCATTTTGGAGGGAGAAAAGTATATACAGGTAGTTCTTTTTATTATTATTATTATTTTTTTAGACAGACAGACATAAAAAACATCTTCAATACAAATACAAGCGGTGTGTCAGTTGGTTGACTAAAAATCTTTTGTGCAATTTCACCAAATTCGTATCTTTTAATTTATCTAATTTCACATTTTACCAATCTGATATATATCCAATGGTTTTAGTCCATTATTCGTTTGTTTTAACTATTTCTTCTCTCACTTCATACAAAGTATTCTCAATTTTGAATTCATTATGTTGCATCGTTCATTTCACCATCTTGAATCAAACAGCTGATATTCCGTTTTATTTTATATATTTCAACAATTCCTACATTATAAAAACCTCTATCAAATTTGATTATTTGTCTAACCACTGATAAAATAAGTCATATATCTTGTAATATTGTTTATCTTCCTGTTCCCTAATTTCAAATGTCAATTTGCTCATTTCAGCACGTTCCATTATTTTCTTGATGACTTCCTTTCTCATTTTTCCAATTTTTAGCATATACATGCTATTTAGTTCTTGATTTACAACCAGAATTTCGGTCACTAAGCAAGGCGGTTATTAAAAGAGATGTGTTTGATTTTACGTCTTTTTTTTTTTGACCACGGTTGTGAAGTGAATCGCGGCAAATGGTTGTAAGATGAGGAATACCTGCGAAAGGGTTGCACAGCAAAGGATGGAAAAGTGGCAAACTCACTTTGTATATTTAATGTAGCATCTTTTTTCCATATCATTGTCAGATCAGTCTTACTTTTGCCCCGTAAAATCTGTTCTTCCTCCATAACACCTTTTAAACTCAGTTTATCTATAATGGCAGACATTCTTAAAATTAATCTGTTGTTCACAAACACTGTTCATTATGTCTGAGATTAAAGTATTTGTTATCTTCTAGATTAGTAAATCAAATTTAATTCTTAAAACTTCGTAGTCTCATTTTAATCTTGAGCAAATCAAGATTAAAATGTTTAATTTTGGTCAAATAAACCCACTTTGAATTCCTTCCTTTTAGTTGTAACGATCTTGATCTTTAATTCCTTCAGATAAACTCCCTGAAATCCCTTAATTCCAAATAATGTCCTAGAACTTACTTTCTTTTCTTTCTTGTTTTTTCTTTGTCCTTTCTCACAAACTTCTTCAAAGCTTTAATAAGTCTCTTTCGTAAATCCAATATAGGAAAGACATGCAGGTCGTTCTTCCGGTTTGCATTTTGCAAACCCCTTGGATTATTAAAACATCAAATGGTTTCGTTTGTATATTTAATGTAGCATCTTTTTTCCATATCATTTCCATATCATTTACTTGTGCCCAGTAAAATCTATTCTTCTTCCATAACACCTTTTAAACTCAGTTTACTCTATAATGGCAGACATTCTTAAAATTAATTCTGCATCCGTTGTTCCCAAACACCCTTCATTGTGTCTGAGATTAAAGTATCGGTTGTCTTCGTAAGTCAAATATAAGTGTTCTCTAATTACAGGTAAACCTTGAATTATGACTACAATTGAGCCCAAAATTTCTGTTGCTGAGTGAGACATTTATTAAGTGAGTTTGGCCCCGTTTTACGACCTTTGTTGCCACCGTTGTTCAGTGAATCACCATCGTTGATAAGTTAGTAACCCGGTTGTTAAGGGAATCTGTCAAAGGTCACAAAAGGGGATGACATGACCTCGAGACACAGCAACGGTCATAAATATGAGTCAGTTGGCAATCGTTTGAATTTTGATCACATGATTCATGGGGATGCTACCAAGTTTGTAAGTGTGAAAAATGGTCATAAGTCACATTTTTCAGTGCCGTTGCAGGTTCGAATGCTCACGAAACAAACTTGTTAGTCAAGGACTCCCTGAATATTTTTAGCTCCCTCTGGTTCCCTCTAGTGTCTAACCTTCAAACTCTCATCCTATCAGTTTTTTTTTTTAAGAATTGAAAACAACAGTAGTTCCTTTTTAAAAAAAAATTGCATTTATATCCCGCCCTTCTCCGAAGACTCAGGGCGGCTTACACTATGTTAAGCAATAGTCTTCATCCATTTGTATATTATACACAAAGTCAACTTATTGCCCCCAACAATCTGGGTCCTCATTTTACCTACCTTATAAAGGATGGAAGGCTGAGTCAACCTTGGGCCTGGTGGGACTAGAACCTGCAGTAATTGCAAGCAGCAATTAATTCCTTCCCGGAAATTTTCTTACCATTAATTTCAAAATCTTATTTCAGATTCATCTTTGTCTCTTTACACCCTCCCAAAATCCATGTTCCAAGCACCCTTGTTTCCGTTTACTCTAAAAAAAAAAAAAAGAAGTTTTTAAATCTTTAATCTTGTATTTAAAACTTTCTTTGCTAAATTGAAGAAATTGAAAAAAAACTCACCAGGTAGAATAAAACGTGGGACGTTAAACCAATGATGAAATCCTTTGTGGTTTGTCACCGGTTTGCTTCCTGCGCATGCGCGCCGCGCGCCAAAGGCGCGCTGCATGCAGAAAAAGGAGGCTTAAGAAGGTAAGTAGAACAGCAAAGGGGGGGGGGAACAGCGAGGGGGGGAATTAAAAACATAAATTGGGCAGCACAGCTGATCGTCGGAAATACCAGTTCAGACGAACTGGTAGCTTTTTTTAACCTACCGGTTCGCCCAAATTTCACCCCTGCGTTAGAGGTTCCTCACATTCGAAAAGCTGCTAACGAGCAGTTGCAAAAGTTGTTAGAAAAGGAAACATGCAAACCCAGTGTCATTTTGAAGGTGTCAATCATATTTTGAGGAAGATGAGTAGTCTTCTGGAGCATTAAACCTTCTGGAAACAATTGACTTGTGGTCTCTTGTGAGAAACAACTACCCGGAGCACTTTTGGGTGATCTCAAAACACACCAGAACAACAAAAAACAAAACGCACAAAAGCACACCAGAACAACTAGACACAAGAACAGCTTTTTCCCGAAGGCCATCACTCTGCTAAACAAATAATTCCCTCAACACTGTCAGACTATTTACTGAATCTGCACTACTATTAATCGTTTCATAGTTCCCATCACCAATCTCTTTCCACTTATGACTGTATGACTATAACTTGTTGCTGGCAATCCTTATGATTTATATTGATATATTGATCATCAATTGTGTTGTAAATGTTGTACCTTGATGAACGTATCTTTTCTTTTATGTACACTGAGAGCATATGCACCAAGACAAATTCCTTGTGTGTCCAATCACACTTGGCCAATAAAATTCTATTCTATTCTATTCTATTCAAGACAACTTCTTGTCTGCTTCTTCGTTCCTCTGGAATTGCTGACTCTTCTTCAGTTCTCCATTTCTTTCTTGGATGTCTAACTTCTTTTAGTTTCCTCCAGGTAATAATTGACATACGGTAGAAGTTTCTTAATGTATTTTCCCTGGCCAAGCCAGTCAGCTCTTCCAGTTCTCATATTAGATGAGTGTTATAAATTTTGCTGCCAGAGCTCTTGGCTTCTCTCCCAAGAACATACAAGAGTCGAGCCGCGGCAGCTACGATCGCCTGATTTTTATTCTCTTCTCCCTGGGAACTAACATCAGCTTTCCAAGTTCTGAAATAAAGCATTCAACAGGTAGGAACGTAACCTACAATTCTGTGTTTATTACGGTGCCAAAGGAAAAAGGAGGGGGTGGCAGTTTTGAGGATCATAGAATGGAAGGAAAAAGCGATTTCAGATCGCAGAACGGGGAAAATTCTGACTTCAGAATGGGAAAAATGTGGTTTCAGGTTGCAAATTGGGGGGGGGGGGAAGTATTTCAGGATTGCGGGATGTGGGATAAAGTGAATTTAGGATGATGGAATAAGGGGGGAATGTTTTATATGGCACTCTTGACTTGTGGGCTTGAGGGCTAAACCATCTTATAAATGCATCACGGAAGCCACCCGACATATTGATCGTGGTGTAAAACTTCTAGCAAGACAAACCAACATTCCCTCCAAGTCTTTTTTTATTTTTTTTTATTTTTTTAACAAATAAATCAATGCGTGAACAGTGCAGCAGCCGGGTGCCATACATTCTAATACAAATAAAACTAGTAGAATTAATCCTAGTTATTACATTTAGTCAACTTATATACTGTGTTTCCCGGAAAATAAGACCCTGTCTTATATTTTTCTGAACCCTGAAATAAGCGCTTGGCCTTATTGCCGTGAGCTCAAAAGCCCGATTGGGCTTATTATCGGGGGAATGTCTTATTTTTGGGGAAACAGGGTATTTCTTATAATGATACACTTTTCTATTAAGTTGCAGTCCGTCATTGTTCAATTATTCCATGTTTTCTCTTGTTAATGCTTTTATTTTATTATATAAAAGCGTATACACTAATATTCCCCCCTTCTCTTATTTCTGTCTACCTAGAAGTTAGGTAGGATAGAAAGAAAAATGTCTTTTAATAAAGGGTGACATGATTAAATAAGTGATAGAAATAATCACTTATTTAATCATGTCACCCTTTATTAAAAGACATTTTTCTTTCTATCCTACCTAACTTCTATTCATGTTACCCACCTTAAAAAAAAGGGGGCGGGGAAGGAGAGAGAAGAGGAGAAAGCAAATCGGAACAACATAGAAGGGATACCATCTATCCATCGTCTCTTTCCTGCTTCAATAACTTTAATTGCTATGCTTTTTTTTTTTTTTGGGACTTGCCTCCCAAATTCCTCTTTTGGATATTTGTCTCTCTCTCTGCATCTACTTCTTGGCTGTTGATGGGCCAACATTTTTAATGGCTTGGTTTGCTTTTGCGAGCATCGAAAAGACTTTTCGTTGTAGATTGGATGGAGCTGTTTTTGACTGAATATTTTGGAGACAAGATTTCTGAACATGGGGGACGCAGGAGGAATGAGGGTTGGTTGCAGTTGACACCAAAACCAGTACAGGTAGTCCTCGACGTATGACCACAACGGAGCCGAAAATTCCTGTCGTTCAGCGAGACATTTGTTAACTGACGTTTCCCCCCATTTTACAACCTGTCTTGCCACATTTGTGAAGCGAAACCACGCCGCTGTTCAGTTACCAAGACGGTTGTTAAGGGAATATGGCATCCCCATTGTCTTGGCTCTTCAGAAGGTCACAAAAGGGGACAGACGCTGCGAACGTCGTAAATATGAGCCGGATGCCAACATCCGGATTTTTTTTTTTTTAAATCACGGATGCTGTAATGCTCATAAATTGTGGGAAATGGTCCCAACACACTATTTTTTTTCCCAGCGCCCTTACAATTTGGAAAGGTCATTAGATGAACTGTTGTAAGTTAAAGACGACCTCTGAAAAGTTTTTTTTTTAAAAAAAAGTCAGGAAATTTTTCCAAAGCCAGCATGTTTTCAACGCCCCAGGCTGTCGCCTCCGGCTAGATTGGTCTATAATAAAACCACCTTCACCCACAACTTAATTGTCAGTCTAGCAGGCTTTATCAACATCCGGCTAGGACGAGAGAGGAAGGATGGGGGCTTATTCATTCCAGATCTGCTCATCCTGTTTCCGGGTTTGGCATCGATCCAAGACTCCAGGGGAAGGGAGCTGGAGTGGCGGTGATCTTCCGAGATCCCGTTTGCCAGAAGCGATAAGTTGTTTTGGATTGTTACAATTGTACCTGCCTCCCAGCTGCATGCCCGCCTCTCTTAAAGGGTGCGCTTTAAGATTTTGGTTACCACCTTTAAAGCGCTCCATGGCTTAGGGCCCGGGTACTTACGGGATCGCCTGCTGTTACCCTATGCCTCCCACCGACCCGTACGCTCTCACAGAGAGGGCCTTCTCAGGGTGCCGTCCGCCAAACAATGTCGGCTGGCGGCCCCCAGGGGCAGGGCCTTCTCTGTGGGGGCTCCTACACTTTGGAACGAACTTCCCCCTGGTTTACGTCAAGTGCCTGATCTTCGGACTTTTCGCCGTGAGCTGAAAACACATCTATTTATTCAAGCGGGACTGGCCTAATTAAATTTTAATCTGGGGTTATAGTTTTTTAACTATAGTTTAAAATAGTTTTTTAAACTATTTTAAATGTTTTAAATTTTTAAAATTTTTGGCCATTTTGTAATATGTTTGTTTTAGTCTTGTTTTAATTTATATATTGCGCTTTTTATTTGGCTGTACACCGCCCTGAGTCCTTCGGGAGAATAATAAATATCGTATCCCCCCAAAAGTAGTTAAACCCCGCCCACCGTCTGGTTGTAAGAGATGGGGTGAAGTGCAAGCTTTAAAAAAATCAAGCTAGGGCTGGGTGTTGTGACCCAGGCCCACCTAGGTAGTAATAAACTTAGTCCGTGGAAAAAAAAAAACTTTATTCGAACAGCTGGGAATGACTTCATTCCCAGCGTCGTGCAACTCAAAGTAAAACAAATGCTTCCCAAACACAAATTCCTCCGTTATCTCACAAACCTTAGTCCAATTAGGCAAACTGCCAAAGGCCCTTCCTGGCAAACGTCCAGAAGCCACAAAAACAAAAACGTAGATGAAGCAGAAGATGAGCAGAAGACGCAGCTACAACGTTGTTTTCTGGCAAGCTGAAACACCCGTGCTGGTTTGTTTTAAGCCTTATGGGAAGGGCCAAACATCTCTTGGTCTTACTCCTGAGTTGTCCTCTCTGCTTGAGCTGCTCTTGCCTTCTGGCAGCTCATCTCATGCATGCATTAGGAACAGGCTCCTCCAGTTCCTCTTCTTCACTACTATCAGGCTCTGGAGGCTCTGGAGTCTGCACCTCACTTCCCAATGCACGGGAATGGCACGCAACGGCACAAGGAGCCTGGCGGCGTCCTGCCACGAACAGCTACACCGCCATGACAAGTGTAACAAGCCAGGGTCTCTGTTACTTCTGCTACTTGAGGGGTGGGTTGAAGTAGATCAGGGGTGAAATGCTCCCGGTTTGGACCAGATCACCTGACCCGGTAGCGATGGCGGCGAGTGGTTCGGAGAACCGGTAGCAAAAATCCCTGCCCCCTCCCACCCCCCGCCCATGCCAAGCTTAGCCCTGTGATCATCAGAGGGTTTTTTTTTCCTTTTAAAAGCATTTTTACTTCAGCCGAGTCCCAGCTGATCAGGAGGAAATGGGGATTTTGCAGTATCCTTCACCTGGAGTGGGGTGGGAATGGAGATTTTACAGTATCCTGCCCTACCACGCCCACCAAGCCACACTCACAGAACCGGTAGCAAAATTTTTTTGAAACCCACCGCTGATCTGGTAGATAAAATTGATCTCGGTTGGACTCTAACCTTGTACGTCCTGCAAGGAATAGATGGGGGGGGGGAAGGGGGCAGGTTTAGGATTTGGGCTGAAGCAACCCTGCATTAATAAATTAACAGCTTTGCACGTGAAACACCCCTCCCCCAAAACGAATCTTTTTTTCCCCCCCTTGCAGGCAAATTTCTCTTAAAGTTCAAAGGCCGATGTTTTAGCGCTGCTATGCAGACATCTGATGCTTTGCGGGTGTTGTTCCCCATCTTCCTAGGGATGGTGGTGGCCAGAGGTCAGTGGGGAAGCCTTTGGGAAGTCTTTTTGTGGGTGGAGCCGGAAGGAAAAGTGGGCGGGGCTCCGTTGTGCTGGTAGGCGGGGTCTAAATTCACCTCTTTCCCTCCCTCCTGTCCATTATTGGTCGACCTCTAGCACGCCAGCCCTGCATTCCTAAATTCCTTCGTGCAAATGCCATGGTGTGCGTGTGCAACGCGACGTACTGCGACACGGTGGACCCGGTCTCCCTGCCTGACGTCGGCAACTTTGTCAAGTACACAACCAGCAGGGACGGCCAACGCTTGGAGCGGAGCGAAGGGGAAATGATTGCCAGCTCAGGAGTTTCCGGTAAATCGGGGGTGGAAGGGGGTTGGACTAGATGACCTGCAAGGTCCCTTCCTTATTTTGTTCCTTCTGTTCCTTCTTTCGTCTCAGGTGGAATCTACACCTACGATCCCACTGTTCAGCACCAATACGTGAAAGGTTTCGGCGGGTCGCTCACCGACGCGGCGGCCATCAACATCCTGCATTTGTCTTACGCAGCCCAAAACCAGCTTCTCCGGTCTTACTTCTCCGAAGAAGGTGAGAAAATGGGGAATGGCCGCTTGATGAAACGTAGCAGCTCAGCAGCTTACCTTTCTCAAAGCAAGGATTAAAAACCGGCAGGGTTAAGGCTGCGTTTAAGCCAGGGACTGGCTTAATTTTTTAAACTTTTGAATTTTAATAATTTTAATTGGGGTATTTTATGAATTTTATGGGTCAAATTTGACGGTTTTAAATTTTCGGCCATTTATAGAATGTGTTATTTTAATTTTTGTTTTAATTTGTATATTCTACTGTTTTTTAATCTGGCTGTACACCGCCCTGAGTCCTTCGGGAGAAGGGCGGTATAAAAATCTAAATAATAAATAAAAGCAGAATGGTGATCTTTTGGCGGGCACACGGTTCGAACGAATCCGGGAAGCGTTTGGTTTTAAAGCTCGTTTTATTGACTTTACGCAGCGACGTTTGATGAGGAATAAAAACAAGGTAGGTTCTGCTTTTGAATTTTGAATCGACTCGGTTTATCCGTGGAATGCTCGAGAATGAGAAAAAAGAAAAAAAAAACTACCGCAAGAAGAGAGCAATTCAGGGAAAATATAATTCAGTGAGAACGGAGCGACTGAAAGGCATAGCATGAAAGGAAAAAGGAAGAGGAAGGAGAAGGAATAAGAAGACATCTGACGAAGCACCATCTTTATGAGATGGAACTGATGGCGTGATGATGATGATGATGATGATGATGATGATGATGATGATGATGATGATGATGATGTGGATGTGGATGTAAGGCCACACTTGGAATATTGCATCCAGTTTTGGTCTCCACGATGTAAAAAAGATGTTGAGACTCTAGAAAGAGTGCAGAGAAGAGCAACAAAGATGATTAGAGGACTGGAGGCTAAAACATATGAAGAACGGTTGCAGGAACTGGGTATGTCTAATTTAACAAAAAGAAGGACTAGGGGAGACATGATAGCTGTGTTCCAGTATCTCAGGGGTTGCCACAAAGAAGAGGGAGTCGGGCTGTTCTCCAAAGCACCTGAGGGTAGAACAAGAAGCAATGGGTAGAAACTGATCAAAGAAAGAAGCAACTTAGAACTAAGGAGAAATTTCCTGACAGTTAGAACAATTAATAAGTGGAACGACTTGCCTGCAGAAGTTGTGAATGCTCCAACACTGGAAATTTTTAAGAAAATGTTGGATAACCATCTGACTGAGATGGTGTAGGGTTCCTGCCTGGGCAGGGGGTTGGACTAGAAGGCCTCCAAGGTCCCTTCCAACTCTGTTGTTATGTTATGTTATGTTTCTCTGAAAATCAGAAGACCAGAATATTTCCCTCTCTCTCTCTCTCTCTGCTTCTGCAGGAATTGAGTACAACTTGCTGCGTTGGCCCATTGGCTGCTCCGACTTTTCCACGCGGCCGTACAGTTACGACGACCGCTGCGTGGATGACTTCGAGCTGAAGTGTTTCGAACTGGCCCCCGAAGACACCAAACTTAGGGTCAGACTTAGCACGCCCACCCACTGAGGGGCTTCCAGGTTGTGTTGCAGATTTGTTTCTGCTACCGATATGAGCTGTGGGGGGTCCTTGATGCTTTCTGAGCTTGATTGTTTTCTTCCAGACATTTCATGACCCATCTCGGTAACATCATCAGTGCTAGAAGGGAGGGGTTGCAGGGAGGAGGAGGAGGACTGTGGGACCCTTGGAGATCTCTGAGCTTGTTGGTTTCCCTGCAGACATTTCATGACCCAGCTAGGTAACAACATCAATGCTAGTAGTGAGAACTGGCCCCTGAAGATACCAAACTTAGGGTGAGTTCGAACCTATGGCACGCGTGCCAGAGGCGACACGCGGAGCCATCTCTGCGGGCATGTGAGCCTAAACCCAGGTAAGCTTCACTGCGCATGCCCACGTGCCTGTCGCCAGCCAGCTGATTTTCGGGTCTCTGCTAGGAGACACGCGCGCATGTGCGGGGTGGGTGGTGGGTGGGGTGGGGTCACGTGCCCCATTTTTGGTTCCAGGAGGCTTCAGGGAGGCTGGCTAGCACAAAAACAGGATGAGGGTGTGTGGCGTCCCTCCAACGCCTGTTTTTGGTTCCTGTTGTGTCTGCGCCCCCCATGCCGGGCCTCCTGCCAGAAAGTGACTTGGAAAGTGAGGGGGAAGGGTCGTCAGGACTTACCTCGGGAACACCGGCTTCCCTGGCTCAGCTCCAGGAGCCAGAGGCAGGCCAGGTGGAAGAGATAACGAGGCCTCCGTCCCCTGACTCTTCCCCCCCCAGGCCATGCCTCCAGACCCGGCTGATGGCAATCAGGCCTGGCTGCACCCTAGGTTTCCTAGGCAGGAGAGCGGGAACAACAGAAGCAGGGGTGGGCAGGCTAGGAAGTGCTGCGTCATGGAGCCACACCCCACAGGATATAAAGGCAGCGAGAGCTGCTGTGCCTCTTCGTAGCAGGCAAATCAACTGATTAACTAAGAGCTGAAGTTTGTTCCTGGGTGACTCATTGGCGTCGAGGGAGATACCAGAGACACTTGGCAGACGCTCGCTATTTTGCTTCCAGAGCTGATAGTGCCGGCTGATTAAGCCATCGCTCGGACGGAGGCGAAGGAGGACAGAACAGTTCCAGGAGGCTCCAGGGAGGGCTGGCTAGCACAAAAACGGGGGTCGGGTGCGAATGTGTGGGGTGCGGGGGGAGCCCAGTGGGGATTGCGTCACATGCAGGGGGGCTGGGGGAGTTCAGGGGGGTCGTGTATTCATGCGGGGGGGATCACACAGGCATGTGCAGGGGGCAGGGCCTGTGGTGGGGCATTGCATTATGGGTGTCGGCACATGTGTGCGCGTGCAATAGCATAAGCACACGCACTTTTGGCACCCCAGGAAAAAAAGAGTTGCCATCACTGGGCTAGATGTTGAGCTTCGTGGTTGTGTCGAAGGCTGGTTTCCGCTCTACAGCTCTGAAAGCTAATTTGAGCGAGCTTGGTTGTTTCCTTGCAAGACGTTTCACGACCCAATTTAGCAACAACATCAGTGTTAGAAGTGGGAAGGAAATAAATTAGGAGGAGAGGAGGAGGAGGATGCCTGCCTAACAACCACTGGAGAAAATGTTGATCAGTTGGGTTGGTGACCGTTTTGGGACTGCTACAACTTAACGACTGTAATGGGCAGGCTCCATGATGGCCATAAGTGGACGACTACATGCAGAGCTCCGGGATTAACACGATCAAAGTCCACAAGGAGATCCTGTGAATGGTCTTGTGGAGGATCGATCAGGCCATCCCCGGAGATAGTTGTCTCTCTCCACAGATCCCTCTACTCCATCGTATCATGGCCCATGCCAAGAGAACCCTCTCACTGATCGCCAGCCCTTGGACCAGTCCTGGCTGGCTGAGGGTCAACAACAAGGTCAAAGGCAAATCCATGCTAAAGGGAGAACCGGGCGACCGCTACCACAAGACCTGGGCTCGCTATTTTATCAGGTAGCCACACTTTTTCAATCTCGTCTGGTTTAGGAAGTGCTTCTTAAACTTTGAATTTAGCAGGCTCCTCCCCTAGGCAAGTCCCACCTACTTTGTGGCTCCACCCCTTCTCAAACTCCTCCCCAAATCATATTGATACGGCACGCTTAAAAACTGACACGATCGCAACATTCTGATTTTTTGAATTTAGGTTCTTCGACGAGTACGCCAAAAACAATATTACTTTCTGGGCATTCAGCTCTCAGAACGAACCCATCACTGCCCTTTTCATAAGTCGGGAAGACTTTCCTTGCAATTATTTCTCGCCGCAACATCAGCGTGATTTTATCGTTCAAGATTTGGGTCCCGCCCTTGTTGCCAGCCGTCATGCCGATGTCCGCCTGATGATCCTTGATGACGGGAGGTGTCACTTGCCAAACTGGGCCGACCAGGTGGGGTTCCAAGTGTAGGATATATCTACCAGTGCTGGTTACTCCCAGTTCGGGCCAGTTCGCCTCAGTTTGGGTGAACCGTTAGCAGCGGTGGCAAAAGTTTCTGCCCACCTGCGCAGACGTCATCAAAAATGCTTTGCGCCCGTGCACTACCGATAGCAAACTATGTTGTGACCCAGGCCCAAGTAGGTAGTAGGAAACTCAGTCAGTGTAAAAACAAACAAACTTTATTCGAACAGCTGAGAATTACTTCGTTCTCAGCGTAGTTCAACTGAATGAAAGCAAATTCCTCCCAACACAAATTCCTCAGTCCTATTGCAAACCTTAGTCCAATTAGGCAAACTGCCAAAGGCCTTTCTTGGCAAATGTTCAGAAGTCACAGAAATAAATGCAAGACGTAGACAAAGCAGAAGACATAGCTACCAACGTTGTTTTCTGGCAAAGCCCAAACGCCGTTGCTGGTCTGTTTTAAGCCTTATGGGAGGGGCCAATCATCTCCTGGCCTTACTCCTGAGTTGTCCTCTCTGCTTGAGCTGCTCTTGCCTTCTGGCAGCTCTTCTCATGCGTGCATTAGGAACAGGCTCCTCCTCTTCCTCTGCCTCACTACTATCAGTCTCTGGAGGCTCTGGAGTCCGTACCTCACTCCCCGATGCCCCTGGCCTCACCTCAGCCTCATCGCTGTCCGACTCCGTTGCCAGCTCCGTAGGCTGCTGACGGACCACAACAAACTGGTAGCGCCAGGATTTGAAGCCTACTACTGGTATTTATGCTGTGACAGGGGAATCCTCGACTTACAATTGTGTGTTTAGTGACAGCTCAACGGTGGTCGTACGTCGAGGATCACCTTGTACATGCTGGTTGCCAGTTTTGACCCGGTGACCATGGGGGGGGGGAACTGCAACGGACGTAAGTGTGAAACCACGGTCATCGGTCGATTTTTTTCCCCTTGGCGCTGTTGTAACTTTGAACGGTCACTAAGCAGGCTGTTGTAAGACGAGGACTGCCTGGATTGAGGTTCCTCTTCCTTCCTTCTGTCCCCTGACAGGTGATTGGCGATAGTGCCGCTGCAGCCTTCGTATCCGGCATTGGCATCCATTGGTACTTAGACCCGATCACCCCAGTTACCCTGACTCTAGACGTTACCCATCGCCTGTACCCCAATTTCTTCCTGCTCTACACCGAAGCGTGCAACGGTTATCTGGACTGGGATGCGAAGGTTGTCCTGGGAAGCTGGGAGAGAGGCGTCTCTTACAGCAGCAATATCCTGACGGTAAGGGGACCCCTTGCTACGACCAAAAATGGATCTCGTCGACGCTAAGAAGGGCAGGGATAGACGTCAAAATGTCTCTTGTTCTTCAAAGGGTGTTGAAGCGTTTTTTGAGAAGCTGAGCCAGTGAACCAAAACTCTGCCTCAAAGAGGGGTGTGCTGGAGGATAACAGAATAACAGAGTTGGAAGGGGGACCTTGGAGGTCTTGTAGTCCAACCCCCTGTCCAAGAAGGAAGGAGGGAAGGAAGGAAAGAAGGAAGGAGGGAGGGAAGGGAGGGAGGGAGAGAGGGAAGAAAGGGAGGAAAGAAGGAAGGAGGGAGGGAAGGGAAGGGAGGAGGAAGGGATTGAAGGAAGGGAGGGAGGGAGGGAGGGAAGAAAGGGAGGAAAGAAGGAAGGAGGGAGGGAGGGAGGAGGAAGGAAAGAAGGAAGGAGGAAGGAGGGAGGAGGGAGGGAAGAAAGGAGGGAAGAAGGAAGGAGGGAGGAAGGAAGGGAGGAGGAAGGGATTGAAGGAAGGAGGGAGGGAGGGAGGAAGAAAGGGAGGAAAGAAGGAAGGAGGAGGTAAGGGAAGGAGAAGGAAGGATTGAAGGAAGGAAGGAGGGAGGAAGGAAAGATAACAAGAGTTGAAAGGAACCTTGTCGGTCTTCTAGTCCAACCCCCAGCTAAGGAAGGAAGGAAGGAGGGAGGGAGGGAGGGAGGGAAGGAAGAAAGGAAGGAAGGAAGGAAGGAAAGAAGGAAGGAGGGAAGGGAAGGGAGGATGGGGGGATTGAAGGGAGGGAGGGAGGAAGGAAGGAAGGAAGGAAGGGAAGGGAAGGGAGGATGGGGGGATTGAAAGAAAGAAGGGAGGGAGGGAGGGAGGGAGGAAGGAAGGAAGGAAGGAAGGAAGGAAGGAAGGATAACAAGAGTTGAAAGGAACCGTGTTGGTCTTCTAGTCGAACTCCCTGCTCAAGCAGGAAACCCGAGACCATGCAACCCCAACTTCTCGGGGCAAATTCTGATCTTTAGAGGACCTTCCCTCTCTAGCTGTCCACGAGTCCAAGACCGACCGTGGTCTGAAGTTTGATTCTTTCATATTTTGCTCAACCCAGAAATGTCTCTGCTTTTCCACCCTGGATGCAAAGGAAAGGCTGGAATGCAACCGGTAAAATCCCCCCCGATGCTTTTGCTCTCTGCAGAATCTCAACCACTTCGTCACCGGCTGGATTGATTGGAACTTGGCCCTGGACACGGCAGGGGGTCCCAACTGGGTGGACAACCCCGTGGATAGCCCCGTCATTGTGAACCCCCTCAAAGATGAATTCTACAAACAGCCCATGTTTTACCACCTGGGACATTTCAGGTAAAACGCAGCCGAGACGGTTTCGCAAAGTTTTTGGAGGAAGAGGCGGGTGAGGGAAAAAAAAAAACAATAATACAGATGCTAGTAGAACGGACTCATCCAGTGGCAAGGAGTTCCGCAGGGCTGCCGAGGAAGGGATGGAGGGAAGGAGGCAGTTTTATTATTTTAATTTTTCGTGAATTAGATTTTTTTTTTAATAAAAAAAGTTTTATTTCCATTTTCCAACAACATATTCAATGTACAGTCTCTTATTCAACATTAATCATTAACTTTCATTTGTTACTTATTTGGGCCTACTCAGCTACCACTTCCTTCCTTAACACAACCTTTCCTCTTCCCTTCTCTACCTTCTTCTACTTTCTCCATCCTTCCTCTCTTTCACTTTTCTACTTCCTCTCCTCCTTCCCCATTCCTCTCTTCCCCCCTTTCTAACCCTCTCTCTTTCCCCTTTCTTCTTCCTCTACTTTCCCCCTCTTCTACCTCTCTCTTTTCCTACCTACTTTCTTCCTTCACTCTCTCGACTCCTCTCTCCCTTTCTTTCTTTTTTTTATTTGAAAAGTTTTACAAAAAGAAATAAGTTTTCCCCCTCTGCCTCCTCCCCTCCCTCAAAACCCCCTCTCCCCCAGACTTCCCGGAACAAATACAAGGTATAGTTCAAAAAACTAACATTCATACATTAAATTTTTAAAGTCTAACACAATTATAATCCTTCTCTTTCACATATCCTGACTTCCTCCTTTAAAGTCAAAAATTACGTCCTTCATTCAAAGGCAGTCTGATATCTCATAGTCTGATATCTATTTTGAATATAGTCAATCCATTTCTTCCATTCGTTTAAATATTTTTCTTGAGTATTGTCTTTCAAAAAGGCTGAGATTTTGGCCATCTCCTCCAAATTAGAAACTTTCAATATCCATTTTTCTATTGTGGGTAGTTCTTTTTTCTTCCAGTACTGTCCAATCAGTAATCTTGCTGCTGTTATCAAGTTCAATATCAATTTAGTATCAGTTACTGTATAGTCCATCGTAATCCCTAAAAGGAAAAATTGTGGTTGAACCTCCTCCTTCCTCACTCCTCTCTTCCCCCCTTTCTAACCCTCTCTCTTTCCCCTTTCTTCTTCCTCTACTTTCCCCCTCTTCTACCTCTCTCTTTTCCTACCTACTTTCTTCCTTCACTCTCTCGACTCCTCTCTCCCTTTCCATCCCCTTCTGAAATGGCAGCTGAGCAGCCCCAATTTCATTTCAAATTATTCAAATTATTTCTATTTTCTAATTACATATCTTCAATCATTCCTGCACAGGGTATAAAATTAACAATCATAAATTAAAATACAACATAAATCATAAGTCACTCCTCACCCTTTTTGTATCATCAACTCCTCTTCGTGAATTAGATTAAGGTACAGTACTGACCTCTGCCCAGTGGTATCGGCTAACGTCTCCTCTCTTCCGGCCAGCAAATTCATTCCTGAAGGCTCAGTGCGAGTCGCTCTCACCTCCAACTGCTTGTTTGACGTCTGTAAGTTGAAGACTTCAGCTTTCCTGACTCCCAATGGCACTGCGGTGGCCGTGGTACTGAACGAGTAAGTGGAGAGGGGTCTGGAGCAGAGGTGGGTTTCAGCAGGTTCTGGAGAACCGGTAGCAGAACTTTTGAGTAGTTTGGAGAACTGGTAGTAAAAATTCTGACTGGCTCCGCCCACATCTATTCTCTGCCTCCCGAGCCCCAGCTGATCGGGAGGAAATGGGGATTTTGCAGTATCCTTCCCCTGCCACGCCCACCATGCCACGCCCACCAAGCCACACCCACAGAACCGGTAGTAAAAATTTTTGAAACCCACCACTTAGAGGTGGGTTTCAGCAGGTTCTGACCAGGTCTGGAGAACAGTAGCTGAAATTTCGAGTAGTTCGGAGAACCGGTATTAAAAATTCTGACTGGCCTCGCCCCCATCTATTCTCTGCCTCCCGAGTCCCAGCTGATTGGGAGGAAATGGGGATTTTGCAGTAACCTTCCCCTGGATTGGGGATGGAATGGAGATTTTACAGTCTCCTTCCCCTGGAGTGGGGTGGGAATGGAGATTTTACAGTCTCCTTCCCCTGGAGTGGGGTGGGAATGGAGATTTTACAGTCTCCTTCCCCTGGAGTGGGGTGGGAATGGAGATTTTACAGTCTCCTTCCCCTGGATTGGGGATGGAATGGAGATTTTACAGTCTCCTTCCCCTGGAGTGGGGTGGGAATGGAGATTTTACAGTCTCCTTCCCCTGGAGTGGGGTGGGAATGGAGATTTTACAGTCTCCTTCCCCTGCCATGCCCACTAAGCCACACCACGCCACGCCCACCAAGCCATGCCCACAGAACCGGTAGTAAAAAAAAATTGAAACCCACCACTGGTCTGGAGGACCCCAGATTGGAAATATGGTGAGCCAGTGTGAAGTTTGGGAGGTGGAAAAAGAGGAACAATTGGATAAGAGACAGAGCAGCCCATAGCTGCATAATGAGCAGAGAAAGAAACTTGGGGGGAAAACTAACTTTGCTATGGCAAATCCCTGCAGTCTGAAATAGCTGATCTTCGGGAGGCCGATCCAACCGACAATCAGCTGCTTGTACTCATCAGGCTGTGCTGAAGCAGAAACGGGCTGTTTGCTGCAAAGAGGCAAATTGCTGGGAGGCAGATTTCTTTTTTTCCCCTTGTGCTAATCAGGCTGTGCCGAAAATGAAAATGAAATGAGCTGTTTATTGTTTGCTGTTTGCTGCAAGGAGGTAAATTGCTGGGAGGCAGAGGCAGATTTCTTTTTTCTTGTTTTCCTCCCCCAAAAAGGTAGCTGCGTCTTATAGTCCGGAGCGTCTTACACTCTGAAAAATACGGTAGATAAGAGACAGTGTATCCCACAGCTGCATAACGGGCAAAGAAAAGAAACTCGGGAGAAACTAACTTCCCTAGTTTCTCAGTCTGTAAAACAGACAGCGAGAGATTTGTAATTCCAGACTTGCAAAATTGTTGTCAGCCTTCCAGACACAAGCTAATTCTACTTTATTCTACTTTATTGTATGTTAACAGAACCTTGCAACTCGGAAAGCATAAATGTCTCACGTTTCCCTTTGATCAGAATTTATCTTCTCTTTTCAGCTGGTTTCTCGATATTTCTTTCACTATCTCGGACGATCGGGTGGGTTACATTAAGGACCGAGCGAGAGCTCACTCCATCCAAACCTACCTGTGGAGGAGGCACCTTTGAGGTCCCGAGTCAGGGAAAGAAATCTGCTTCTTGCTCAGGAACAACAGGGTTGTGCAAAGAAGAGACCTTTTAACACAGTCCAAAAGTCACAACATTGAAGAAACTGCTCCGGTAAACCGGTGGAACGTCAGCCTCAGGAGACATCAGACTTGGTTGATACCACATAGGCACAATCGCAAAAGCTGGAGGTATCTAATGATGATGCACAGTCTCCAATCCCTTGGACATGGACTGTAGTAGAGCTGAGAGCAGAGTGACGATGCTCAGTGAGGCTCCTCGCCAACCAAGGGAGTAACTTTCTTAATTAAAGGCAGCTGGCTGCAGACTGATTTAAGAGGCACCCCTGAAACATATTCCTCTTCTGGTCTCCTGTTGTAGTGTATCATTCCTGTGTTTCTGCTTGTGATTCCTGAAACCCTGATCTTTGGACTGTTTGAGGAATCTGACTCGGCTCTCTGAACTTTGGACTGGATTTTGACTATTCCTCTGCGCGCTCCCTTTTGAGAACAAAAGTGCTCTGGGAAGCTTTAATTTGTTGGTTGATATTTCTTGCCTTGTCTGCTGTTATCTGCTCAGCCTTGAGTAAATGGCCTTCCTGATCCAGTAACTCTGTATGTTTGTATTTGTGCGTGTGTGAGTTTGAGACCTGAAACAGGACACTTTGGACGAATCAATCAATCGGAATAGAGCTGACAGGGACCTTGGAGGTCTTCTAGTCCAACCCTCTGCTCAAGCAGGCGAGCCTCAACCGTTTCAGACAAGTGGCTGTCCAGTCTCTTCCTAAAAACCTCCACCCACGACTTCTGGTGGCAAGCTGTTCCGCTGGTTGATTGTTTTTTTCAGGCCGTTTTTGAAAAACAGCTTGAAAACAGTCCAAAAAAATGGCTAGAAAATAACCCCAAAAACAGCCTGGCTGAAAACGGCCAGAAAATGGCCTGGTTTTTTTGGCCGTTTTTCAGGCTGTTTTCCGGCGCTTGTGAAGACCAGCTGGCCGCGCGCATTTGTGCGCCAGAAAGCAGGAGAGCAGCTGACGACAGCGTGCCTCGCAGGCTTTGCGTGCCAACCCTGGCGTGCGTGCCATAGATTCGCCATCACAGCTCTAAAGAGGCAGGGCCGATTTGAAGGCACGAAAAAATTAATATAAAAAAAAATTTGCTATATTCTTTGGCCTGCAGGGGGCGCTTGCAAGACTCAAGAACCAACAGCATTTCAAAAGGTTGCTAGTCCACATGCAAAAAATGTCCTTGGAATTGAACAGCCTCATCTTTTCCCGCCCCCATGGGCACATTGGCTATGTTATATAGCCTTTGTAAAATTGTTCCGCTACTTGCCGCATCTTGATTAATTAAAATATCATAATTGCGTTATGATAATTATCATCCTTGATCATAATTTATCAGGAGTTTTCTGCCAACATCTTAAGATCGGATTTAAACCACTCAGCTGCGATTATTATGATTATTATTTCCAAACTCTCAGCATTTCAGCCCAGGTGGCCCTAATTAATGAACTCCTGGACGATTTAATGAATAAATAACTAATTAATCCCGGAGTTCTCAGGATTTCTGAGGACGTTGCTAATGCTTTGAATAAAGTCACAGCCTGCTCCCTCGAGTGCATAGACTTCAACTCCCAGAATTCTCAGCAGCTTGGCAACTTTGTCAGCTGTGCCGGCTGCTGGGGGAATTCTGGGAATTGCAATCCACCAATCCTAAAATTGCAAAAATTGGGGGGGAAAAAACCCTCCCAGAAAAACCCTCCATGAATGAAATAATCTATTTTTTGCATAATCTAAAATTAGCCTGTGTTGTTTTCACGCTAATTTTCTGCGGGATGCCGCGGAAAATGCTGGCATTCGTGCCTTACGTTATTAAAATTTTGGCAAATTTAAAACGTGCCCCGGTCCAAATGGCAAAAGACGGAGGACGGTTGCCCTCAACGGGTTTCGAAGCCACGCTCACTTTCCCACTCAAATCCGCCCGAAAGAATCTGCCAAGTGTTAACTTTTTTTCTTTCTGAATAAAAGACCTCAGAGAGTATTCCACCACCCTTTGTCTGTCCTTTCCCCAACAAGAGGGACTAGAAACTTGCTTTTTTTAATGTTAGCGGGAATGTTAGGCCGAGCGGCCCAGACCCAGCTTGATTTCCCCCCGCCTCCCCCCCGACAGATTCTTATCTATTTTGAATTGCAAATCCATCTCCAAAGTTGGAACTTTGCTTTGCATAAAACTTTTTAAGTTGATTATCAGCGTTTCTTTCTTTCTCTCTCTCTCTCTCTCTCTGTGGACCGTCTGGATGGCTTTTCTGGTTTTCTCAACCTTGGGTGTGACGCCTCGCCGTTGCAAAATCCAGCTGCCTGATTCCCAAAGAAATAAGGGATTCAACCCTGAAGGGAGGGAGGGAGGGCGGGGAGGGGGGAGGGAAGAAAGGCGATTTTCCTGTTGAGCCAGCTTGCCGTGATCTTACGGCAGATGTTGGCTGCGGTGTGCAGACGTAAGACATCAGGCTTTGGATGCTGTCCTGAATAGAAGAGGTGCCCCCCATTTTTTTGGAGAGCTGGGGCGAGAGAGGTGAGTGTGCCGGAGAAAGGGTTGTGGGTGGGTTGGAAATCTCCCCCTCCCCATTTTTTCCCCCCTCCCTTCCCTTCCGTACTGTAACTGCTAGCATCTGCGGAACCTCCCTGTTCAGGAGCAGTCTACCCCTTGCGTAGACGACGAAGAGCAGGTTTGGGGCTCTCTCTCTCGCCGCCGGCTTACAATACTTTGGCTTCCTTTCAGTTGGGGTTCTTGGGGGTACAGCCAGCCTCCCCCTCCCCCCCCCAATAAAAGCCGTTTGCTGCGGAAAGCTGTTAACATCGGACCTGAACTCGGTTTAATTTCTCCAATTAAGCAGGCCATGTTCAATTAAGAGTCTGAATTAAACTATTACTCTTCGGAACATTGGCTGCTTAATTGGAGTGATTAAAGCAGGTGCTTTTCTTTGATCTGGCTCCCTTCTTCTTCTTCTTCTTCTTCTTCTTCTTCTTCTTCTTCTTCTTCTTCTTCTTCTTCTTCTTCTTCTTCTTCTTCTTCTTCTTCTTCTTCTTCCTCCTCCTCCTCTGTCTAGTTTTCATATTATTATTATTATTATTTCTTCTTCTTCTTCTTCTTCTTCTTCTTCTTCTTCTTCTTCTTCTTCTTCTTCTTCTTCTTCTTCTTCTTCTTCTTCTTCTTCTTCTTCTTCTTCTTCTTCTTCTTCTTCTTCTTCTTCTTCTTCTTCTTCTTCTTCTTCCTCCTCTGTCTAGTTTTCATATTATTATTATTATTTCTTCTTCTTCTTCTTCTTCTTCTTCTTCTTCTTCTTCTTCTTCTTCTTCTTCTTCTTCTTCTTCTTCTTCTTCTTCTTCTTCTCCTCCTCCTCCTCCTCCTCCTCCTCCTCCTCCTCCTCCTCCTCCATGAGGATTAGAATCTTGGAATCTCAAGGGGCTAAGAGTGAGCAGCTGCTCTTGGCCGGCTGAACATGTCAGGGTCTGATGCTTTTTAAGGAGCGCGGGTGGGGGGGGAAACCTTGCTGGGGATCTCGAGAGATCGGACGATCCTTCTCGGGCTTGGAATCTGGAGGACTAGCATCTTATTTCATCTTTAGGGGAAAGCTAGACTGTCCCAGATTGGAATTCCTCTCCCCCCCCCCCCCCCCGGGGAACTGAAAGCCATTTGGAAGAAACCTAGCTGATTAAATAAAAGAGACTGAAGTGCTGATTTGGCTGGCCAGGCGCTTTCTTCTGGCACTCAACATGCCTCAAAGATGGCTAGCATCTTGAATTCCTCTCCAAAGCGTCATAATTTAGAGGAGTAAATTTAACTGCTGGCTTTCTAATTTCGGGGAAATTTTTTTTTTGTTTTTTTTGGTGTGTGTGTGTGTGTGTGTGTGTGTGTGTGTGTGTGTGTGTGTGTCTGGCTTGGTCCTAAAACGGACCATCCCCGTGGATAAAACCACCATCCCATGCAAAGAGGTCGTGGGGTTTTAATTATATTCCTGTCAATCATCACCATCATCATTTAAGGACCCTATAATCCCTTGAAGGGTAGAATCTGGGCAACTGAATGGAGCTAGCAGAGCATTTAATGGCCGGATGCCCTTCCTGCCCCCAGAGCGGGGTTTTGTTCAGCAGATATATATTCTCCTTTCCATGTTATCATTAAATTTTATTTTTACGTTGCAGGTGGGTGGGAGTTTTTTTTAATTTGGGGGGGCTCTGCCTTGGGGGTTCTTCGTGCCCCGAGAATGTGCTTCGAGGAAGGTGTTTGCCGTGCCCAATCCCCGTTAATAAAATGAAATATAAATTAACGTGTCGTCTTTCTGGTGTTTGTTTTGCTTTTAACGACCCGGCTTTTATCGCACCGAGAAGTCCTGGGATCCGCAGCCATGTCTCGTGGGGCCCTTCAAATCTTCTTTGTCTCTTTGTGGCTTCTCCAGCTGAGTTGTTCTGCGATGGGTAAGTGTGTAAAATCAAGTGTCGGCAAGTCCCGAGTGTTGCCTTGCTTTGCACAATTCATTCCCTTGCAAAATGTGCCCTAGAGCCGGGATTACAACTCAAAAGGGCGTTGGGAAAACTCTCACTTCGCAAATGACTGAGATTTTAAGTAATCCGGAAGAGAGCCTCCATGTTGAGAGGCAATCTAGCTGTCTTCAGCCGAGAGAACGTCCTGGCTAATGTTCCTGCAGGGAAAACCTAGGAAATGAATGCTGCTTAGTCTAGGGGTGAAGGTTTAGGAGGCAGGTGGTGGCGAGTTCAAGTCCTGCCCTAGGCATGGAAGCCGGTTGGGTGATTTGGGGCCGATCGCTAGGAGGCTCTGAGTTCTAATCCTGGTTTAGGGAGAAAAATTGGCTGGGCGACTTTGAGCCAATCACCAGGAGACGGGGCTGCTACCGGTTCACCCCGGATTGGGCGAACCAGTAGTGGTGGTAGCGGGAGGCTCCGCCCACCCGCCTGGACGCTTCTGTGCATGTGCAGGATCGTCGCGTGCGCCCACGAGTGAATCGGTAGCGATGGGATTTGCAACCCACTACTGGTTCTAGTCCCGCCTTAGCCATGAAAGCTGGCTAGGTGACTTTGGGCCAATGGCCAGGAGACGGTGAGTTCCAGTTCTGCTTGACATCGTGAGAATGAAGCAGAAAAACGGAAGCCTAAGAAAATGTCTAAGAAACTATTAAAGATTGGTTTCCTTCACATTTATCAAGCCAGTTTTTCTTTCTTTCTTTCTTTCTTTCTTTCTTTCTTTCTTTCTTTCTTTCTTTCTTTCTTTCTTTCTTCTTCCTTCCTTCCTTATTTTCTTTCTCCTTTCTCCTTTCTCTTTCCTTCCTTTCTCCCTCCCTCCCTCCCTTTTCCTTCTTCCTTCTTTCTTTCCTTTCTCCTTTCTCTTTCCTTCCTTCCTTCTTTTCCTTCCTTCCTTTTTCCTTCTTTCTTCTTTCCTTCCTTCCTTCCTTCCTTCCTTCCTTCCTTCCTTCCTTCCTTCCTTCCTTCCTTCCTTATTTTCTTTCTCCTTTCTCTTTCTCTTTCCTCCCTCCCTACCTCTTTTCTTTCTTTCTTTCTTTCTTTCTTTTCTTTTTCTTCCTTCCTTCCTTCATTTTCTTTCTCCTTTCTCCTTTCTTTTTTCTCTTTCCTTCCTTCCTTTTTCCTTCTTCCTTTTTTCCTTTCTCCTTTCTTGCCTTCCTTCCTTCTTTCCCTTTCCTTCCCCCCCTCTCTTTCTTTCTTTCTTTCCTTCCTTCCTTCCTTCCTTCCTTCCTTCCTTCCTTCCCTTCCTTCCTTCCCTTCCTTCCTTTTTCCTTCCTTCCTTCTTTCTTTCTTTCTTTCCTTTCTTTCCCAGGTGGACAGCCATGCTCTCCCAGAAATTTTGGCCACGGTTCTTTGGTCTGTGAATGTGGGGCTGATTACTGTGACACTTTGGAGCCGGTCACTCTCCCTGATTTGGGGTCTTTTGTGAAATACGAGAGCAATAAAGCCGGAGGTCGCGTGGAGCGCAGTGAGGGCCTCCTGATGGATAACCCTCCGAAGAACGGTGAGTCCAGATTAGACCCAGCAATATACTTTTGCCCCAAGGAATCCCAAGCAACGTGAAATGTAGTAGGCCTTCCCTTCCTTCTATCCTCATAAGAACCCTGCGAGGTTGGCCTAGATGACACAATGCCCAGTTCTCGACTGAGAGCCAATTTGGTCTAGTGGTTAAGGCATCAGGCTTGAAACCAGGAGACGGTGAGTTCTAGTCCTGCCTTCAGCACAAAAGCCAGCTGGGTGACTTTGGGCCAATCACCAGGAGACGGTGAGTTCTAGTCCCACCTAAGCCATGAAAGCCAGCTGGGTAACTTTGGGCCAATCACCAGGAGGCAGTGAGTTCTAGTCCCACCTAAGCCATGAAAGCCAGCTGGGTAACTTTGGGCCAATCACCAGGAGATGGTGAGTTCTAGTCCCACCTAAGCCATGAAAGCAGGCTGGATGACTTTGGGCCAATCACCAGGAGATGGTGAGTTCTAGTCCCGCCTTAGATATGAAAGCTGGTTAGATGACTCTGGGCCAATCACCAGGAGACGGTGAGTTCTAGTCCCACCTAAGCCATGAAAGCAGGCTGGATGACTTTGGGCCAATCACCAGGAGACGGTGAGTTCTAGTTCTGCCTTAGACCGGAAATCCAGCTGGATGATTTTGGGCCAATTTTGAGGATGTTTGGAAAACTTTTCATACCAAAGAAATTTCATACATATTTCCTTATATAGAGAATCCCAGCCGGCCATTTATGAATTGATAAATGTATTGAACTTAAACACTACCCATCCCACTATTCAAATTCGGTTCTTAACCACCTCCGCAAAACGCTAAACCTGTTTAGTTTTATAATCTGGTTTGAATCTGGAGTCAGAGACTGGCGGCTTTGGTGCCGAAACAATTTGCTAAACACGTTAAGCCTGTTATCCAAATCTCATTAAAAAAAAAAAGGAAGAACAATTTAATAACCAGGTGGGCGTGCGAGAGAATGTGTAAGCATTCTATAAAACTGGGTGTTTTTTTTAAAAAATAATAATTTGTATTGTTATTTTGCCTTTAAAAACAAAACAAACACAAACATAAAACATATATTTTCTTTTTTCAAATCGGTGTCCTCTCATTTACATTTTCCCCCAACTGTTCTTTACATAATATTGCAACTATATATTATTTTACTGACATTATCTGCTTTGTGACGTTTTCCCAAACGTTCTTATTTACTGTTTCTACTCCCCAACCAATCGTACCGTTTGTTCCATACTAAGTAATATTTCGTTTACTTCGATCTCTTTTGTTAATTTGTCCATCTTTGCACATTCCAAGAGTTTTCTTATCATTTCTTCCTCTTTTGGTATATTGTTCTGTTTCCGATTCTGTGCGCATGTTATCCTTGTTGCCGTTATTATGTGTAGTGTTAAGTATTGTGTTTCTTTAGTGTATTTTGTGGTAAATATTCCCAGTAAGAATAACTCCGGTTTCCAGTCTATGGATTGCATAATGATCTCTTCCGACCATTTTCTAATTTTTATCCAATATTGTTTTGTGGATCTGCACATCCCCCGTAAATGATAATATGTTCCATGTGGTGGTGGCTGTTTTTTTTAATTCCTCCCTCTCTTTCCTTCCTTTGACTAGATAAACTGGTTTTGAAACTGAAGACATTGCAGAAGTATCAAAAGATCAAAGGTTTTGGGGGAGCCCTCACCGATTCGGCTGCTATTAATATCCTGAATTTGTCCCCCAGAAGTCAGAGAAACCTGCTCAAATCTTATTTCTCCAGCGAAGGTCAATTTTATTTACTCGCTTGCTTATATATTTATTAATTAAATGGGTGGGCCGCCCGATTTACTGCAGGAATAGCTGGGTTGTTCGTTTTTTTTTTTTGTTATTATGCATTCATGCCTTGGATTCAGCAGTTCCTTGCATAATCCCAGTTTAAATAATGTTATTTAAGCATTTTGTGTGGGCAGGGCAGCAGCCAAAGGGAGTTTCTTGGTGTCGCCGTCAATTCCCAGTAGGTTGTCCCTTTTCGTCAAGCCGGCGTCGAGACACAAAGTCTACAGCTAAGTCCTCAACTTATGACCGCAATTGGTATCTATTGCCAAGCAAGACAGTTAGGTGAACTTATGACCTTTTATGTTGGGACTTATGTCTAAGGTGGGTTTTTCAGTGCTGTGGTAATGGTTTTTTTTTTTAAAAAATATTATTTATTTTCCATTTTAAAAAAGTATAAACATTTCATCCCTCCTTTAGCAGTGGGTAAAAATATTTCTGTGCAACATCCTTCCCCAAATTATATACACTGAACGATTATACCTTGTGTAACTCTTCATTTCCTTCATAACGTATCTTCTAATATAAATACAATAATAACATTAAAGGTGGTTATTCTCATTATACCTGTTAAGGGTAATCTGGGTTCACAACCAAGGTTGTGGACTATTGAGCAGAGTACCCTACGCATGAAAACGACTGAGACTGGTTGTATACAATAACAGTTACTATACAGACAAACTGGGGTTTGATATTACTTTACTTTTAGGAAAAGGCAAAGTCATAGTCCAAAAACAATTCCAGGTCATACACATATAAAGCCAGTCTTCTTACCAACATACAACAAACAAGGTCTTCTTTCAGTTGAGTTCAGTTCAATACACAACAGTCAGTATCTTGAGGAATCGGTAACTAGCCATGATCAAGCAACGATCATAAAGCTCAAATATACAGTTGCAGAATGACATCAGGTGACAATGCTGTAGCGTCCCTGTAGATTCCCCACAAGCCATAATTTAGGAGTCCTTTTATACATTGGCTACAGAGCTCAACCAATCAGGATGCTTGCAATGATGCAGCACAGCCTTAAAGCAATATCATGCCTTTCTACAAACATACCAAGTTATATATTGCCTGGCTAACTAGTTAGGCAAATATCAATTTCCTGACAATACCCATGTTATCAATTGCCTTTTTATTCTCCTCTCTATCTTAATGTGTTTTCTATTCTTCTTCTTGTCTTCTGCCTTTATTGCCAATTTCCTTTGTTATTCTCTAACCCTTGGTAAAATACTTCCCATATCATACAATAATCCGTTCATTCTTTCTCTTTAATTGCTAGTGTTAATCTATTCGTTTCCAATCAAGGACTACCTGGAGGAAGTTGCTGGCCGTGGTCCTGAAACCAAGCCAAATCCCTGTTGGCTAAATGTAGAGGCATTGTCCAAGGTGTTGAAATCAATCAATCAGAACAGAGCTGAAAGGGATCTCGGAGGTCTTCTAGTCCAACCCCCCCCCCCGCTCAAGCAGGAGATCCTATACCATTTCAGACAAGTGACTGCCCAGTCTCTTCTTAAAAACTTCCAGCGATGAAGCACCCACAGCTTCTGGTGGCAAGCTGTTCCACTGGTTCATTCCCCTCAGTTTCTCTTTAATTTGAGGTTGCTTCTCTCCTTGATTAGTTTCCATCCGTTAAGTTTCTTGTCTTTGGAGAATAGGTTGACACCCCCGCCCGCAAATCTTCTTTGGGGCAGCCCCTCAAATACTGGAATCCTGCTATCATGCTATCCCCCTCTAGTCCTTCTTTTCTTTAGACTAGCCAGACCCCAAATCCTGCAACCGTTCTTTGTAAGTTTTAGGTCTCCAGGCCTTTTATTTTATTTTATTTTATTTTATTTATTTGCATTTATATCCCGCCCTTCTCCGAAGACTCAGGGCGGCTTACACTGTTTTAAGCAATCGTCTTCATTCATTTGCATATTATATACAAAGTCAACTTATTGCCCCCAACAATCTGGGTCCTCATTTTACCTACCTTATAAAGGATGGAAGGCTGAGTCAACCTTGGGCCTGGTGGGACTTGAACCTGCAGTAATTGCAAGCAGCTGTGTTTAATAACAGGCTGTCTTACCAGTCTGAGCCACCAGAGGCCTTTGATCATGCTTAGTTGCTCTTCTCGGCACTTTTTCCCATTTATTTATTTATTTATTTATTTATTTAATTAGATTTTTATACCGCCCTTCTCCCTAGGGACTCAGGGCGGTTTACAGCCAGATAAAAACAAGCAGCAATATAAATACAAGATAAAATACTGTTTAAAAACTTATTCAATTTGGCTCTAATTAAAATAAATTTAAAACAATAAAACCCCTTTAAAATTAAAACTATAAAATCTAAAATCCTATGCCAGTCCTGCACGAATGAACAAATATGTTTTCAGCTCGCGGCGAAAGGTTCGAAGGTCAGGCATCTTTTTTTGTCGTGCGGTGACCAAAACGGGATGCGATATTCCAGGTGTGGCTTTTACTAAGGCTTTATAAAATGGTACTAATACTTTACGTGCTTTTGATCCTGTAACCCACTCCTTGTTTTCCTCCGTGTAATCTGTTCTGGTACCTTTGCTTTTTTTTTTTTTTCTTCCTGCCCAGGTGTAAAACTTTGCTTTTCTCCACATTTATTATGTATTTATTTTATTTATTTATTTTTATTTAATCAAATTTTTATACCGCCCTTCTCCCAAAGGACTCAGGGCGGTTCACAGCCAAATAAAACCACAATAATAAATACAATAAAACAGTAATTTAAAAAACCTATCGAATATGGCCCAATTTAAGATACATATAAAACAATAAAGCCCAATTAAAATTTACAACCCCAATAATAAAATATTAAAATTCTAAAATCCTATGCCAGTCCTGCGCGAAGAAATAGGTACGTCTCGCGGCGAAAGGTCCGAAGGTCAGGAAGTTGACGAAGTCCCGGGGGAAGTTCGTTCCAGAGGGTAGGAGCCCCCACAGAGAAGGCCCTTCCCCTGGGGGGGTCGCCAGCCGACATTGCTTGGCAGACGGCACCCTGAGGAGTCCCTCTCTGTGAGACCGCACGGGTCGGTGGGAGGCAAATGAAATAATAATAATAATAATAATAATAATAATAATAATAATAATAATAATAATAATAATAATAATAATAATTTAATTTTTATACCGCCCTTCTCCCGAAGGACTCAGGGCGGTGAACAGCCAAGTAAAAACAATACAATATATTACAATAAAAACTATTTAAAAAACTTAATTCAATGTGGCCTAAATTTAGATATAAAATACATAATATAAAATAACCCCATTTAAAAACGAATTAAAAACCCCTATCAAGCCAGTCCTGCTCGGAAGAATAGGTACGTCTTCAGCTCGCGGCGAAAAGTCCGAGAAGGCAGAAGGCGGTCCCATAAATAGCCCGGTCCTAAACCATGGAGCGCTTTAAAGGTGGTGACCAATACCTTGAAGTGCACCCGATAGACCAAAGGCAGCCAACATTAAATGAATGAATCCTTCCCTCGTATTCCCTCGTCTGCTGAATGGACTGCAGCTTCCATCCTCCCCTTCGTGAAATCCAGCCATTTGGAGGAGAGGCAGGCTAACCCACCCCATCTGCAAATCTGTTGTGTTTCCAAACGCAGGCATTGAGTATACCTTGATCCGGGTGCCCATGGCCAGCTGCGACTTCTCGGTGAGGCTGTACACCTACGCCGATGTGGAAAATGATTTTGACCTGAAGAATTTCAGCCTGACGGACGAAGATATCAAAATGAAGGTGGGAGGGGTCATCGGTGATTGGCAGAATTTTAAGAATATTCACACACACACACACACCTTCCGCAGTCCAGCTCTGTCCTTAAGAGAAATAGAAATAGAATTCTTTGTTGGCCAAGTGTGATTGGACACACAAGGAATTGTCTTTGGTGCATAAGCTCTCGGTGTACATAAAAGAGAACATACATTCATCAAACAGAAAGAAGAATAGAAGAAATGAAATATAGAAATAATATAGGAGAAATATAGGAATAGAATAGAATAGAATAGAATAGAATAGAATAGAATAGAATAGAATTTTTTTATTGAGCAAGTGTGATTGGACACACAAGGAATTTGTCTTTGGTGCATAAGCTCTCGGTGTACATAAAAAGAAAAGATACGTTCATCAAATATAGAAATGAAATATAGAAATAATATAGGACAAATATAGAAACAGAATAGAATAGAATAGAAGAATAGAATAGAATAGAATAGAATAGAATAGAATAGAATAGAATAGAATAGAATAGAATAGAATAGAATAGAATAGAATTTTTTTATTGACCAAGTGTGATTGGACACACAAGGAATTTGTCTTTGGTGCGTAAGCTCTTGGTGTACATAAAAGAGAACATACATTCATCAAATAGAAAGAAGAATAGAAGACATGAAATATAGAAATAATATAGGAGAAATATAGGAATAGAATAGAATAGAATAGAATAGAATAGAATAGAATAGAATAGAATAGAATTTTTTTATTGGCCAAGTGTGATTGGACACACAAGGAATTTGTCTTTGGTGCATAAGCTCTCAGTGTACATAAAAAGAAAAGATACATTCTTCAAGAATGATAAGGTACAACACTTAATGATAGTCACAGGGTACAAATAAGCAATCAAATCAGTGGTGAAATCCAATTTTTTTTACTACCAGTTCTGTGGGCGTGGCTTGGTGGGCATGGCAGGGGAAGGGTACTGCAAAATCTCCATTCCCGCCCCACTTTGGGGCCAGCCAGAGATGGCATTTGCTGGGATCGAACTCACAGCCTCCCGATTGCGAGGCGAGAGGATCCACCTCTCAGCCACCGCCCCACTCCATAAAGAGGTTCATACATCTTGGCTTAATTTCGGTATCGCCCTTACAATCTGCCCCATTCGGTTCCACATAGGCCAAATCTCAACCGAACCATTTTGTTTAAGTGCTGTGTTCAGGGCTGGGCTGCTGGGGGTTCGGGCGAACCTCTAGCTAAGATTCTATGCAGTTCGGAAAACCCCTAAATCCCACTCCTGGCTGGCCCTGCCCACTGAGCCCCACCCCTCCCAGGAATCCCCACGCAGCCTTTTTGGATGCAGGTAAGTGCAAGGCATGCGTGGAGGCTCGGGGAGGGCAGAAAACAGGCTTACCAGAAGGCTGGAAACGGGCCTCCAGAGGGCCTCCAGAGCCTGGGGAGGCGGTTTTCACCCTCCCGGAGGCTCAAGAAAAGCCTCCGGAGCCTGGGGAGGGCAAAAACGCCCCCTCCTGCCATGGTGCAGGAGGCTGACTAGGCCACGCCCACCATGGCCACGCCCACCCAGCAACCAGGCAGAGAAACCCTTGCTAACATTTTTGAAGCCCACCCCTGGCTGTGTTGCGTTCGATGTGGTTTTCAGTTTAACGCACAGGTAAAAACCACGCTCTGTCTCGCCGCACCTCAGATCCCAATCTTGCAAGAAGCCCAGGCTGTCGCACCCCGACCCCTGTCGCTCTACGCCAGTCCTTGGACATCGCCCGTGTGGATGAAAACCAACGGTGCCATGACCGGCCGGGGCACTCTCAAGGGCCAACCGGGTGACCGATATCACAAGACCTGGGCAAACTATTTTATCAGGTAAGGCGGGTGTCAGTTTGAGACCAGAAACAGAAATACCTGGGAGGAATATCTATCAGAATAGAGCTGGAAGGGGACCTTCTAGAGGTCTTCTAGTCTAGCCCCCCCTGCTCAGGAAGGAAGGAAAGAAGGGAGGGAGGAAGATGGAAGAAAGGGAAGGAGGGAGGTGATGGAAGAGAGGAAGGAAAAGAGGGAGGAGGGAGGAGAGAGGGAAGGAAGGAAGGAAGGAGGAGGGAGGAGAAAGAGAGGGAGGAGAAAGAGGGAGGGAAGGAAGAAAGGAAGGAAGGAAAAGATGGAGGAAGGAAGGAAAGAAGGGAGGGAGGAAGATGGAAGAAAGGGAAGGAGGGAGGGAGGAAAAAGAGGGAGGGAGAGAGGGAAGGAAGGAGGAGTGATGGAAGAGAGGAAGGGTGGGAGGAGAAAGAGGGAGGGAGAGAAGGAAGGAAGGAAAAGAGGGAGGAAGGAAGGAAGAAAGGAAGGAAGGAAAGGAAAGAAGGGAGGGAGGTGGGAAGGAAGGAAAATAGAAGAGGGAGGAAGGGAAGGGAGACAGGCAGAGGAAGGAAAGAAGAGGAAAAGAAGAGAAAGGAAATATTTCAAATTAAAAACCTGGTAACGAGAAGGAAGGAAGGAAGAACGGATGGAAGAAAGGAGCAGGAGACCGTATCCCGTTAAAAATCTCCTTAAAAGCACTCACAACTTCTAGTGGCAAGTTGTTCCACCGGTTAATTGTCCTCACTGCCAGGAAATCCATTCCAGGTTGCTTCTCTCCTTGATTAGTTTTCCACCCGTTGCTTCTCGTCCTGCCCTCAGGTGCTTTGGAGAAGAGGCGGACCCCCCCCCCCAACCTCTTCTTTGGGGCAGCCTCTCACACCACACACCCCCTTTTCTCTTCCTCAAATACAGATTCCTGGACGAATACGCCAAGTATAATCTGACTTTCTGGGCCATAACGGCTGGCAACGAGCCAACGGCCGGGGACATTATCTTCTACCCTTTCCAATGCCTTGGATTTTCACCCGAACACCAGCGGGATTTTATCGCGGAAGATCTGGGGCCGGCTTTGGCCAACAGCAGCTACAAGGGCATTGAGCTGATCATTTTGGATGACCAGAGGGTGATGCTCCCTTACTGGGCCGAAGTGGTAAGCTGGCCACCGCCGCCCCCACGGGCTGAATTTTAGCCGAGTTTTTCTAAAAGGGGAAGAAGAAGGGAAAAAAATGCGTTCGGAGTTTTCGGCGCTACCAAAGTTTTAATTATAATATAGGCAGTCCTCAGCTTACGGATGTTAATGGAGCAGGGATTTAAGATCGTAAGTTGTGGCGCTCGTTACGTAGGTTAGCTGTGCCTGATGTTATACGAAGGACCCTCCTCCTCTCTACAAACCCTTCTCCCTTCTGGCACTGATGATGTTACCTAGTTGGGTCTTGAAACGTCTGCAAGAAAACCACCCAGCTCAGAGAGCACCAAGGATCCCACAGTCCTCCTCCTCCTCCTCCTCCTCCTCCTCCTCCTCCTCCTCCTCCTCCTCCTCCTCCTCCTCCTCCATTCTAGCCCTGATTATCTTCCCTAGTTGGCTCACCAAACCACTGGAGAGCACCCACAGAAAAACTAACTTCCTAACTTCCTTTCCCATAAACCTTCTCGGAAATTCTGGAATTTCTTGCTAGCCAACCTAAGGGCTTGCCATCCGCCTATCTATCTCGCGTGCCACACCAGAGAGAATATATATATATATATATGTTTTCTGAGGTTTTCGCGGGTGTTTGTATGTAGGTCTTTGGTTATTCGGGTTTTCTCCTGCGTAAAATTAGAAGTGTCTTGGCGACGTTTCGACGAAGTCTCATTCGTCATCTTCAGGCTTCAGCTTCGTGCTTCTGGGAGCAATGTGTGATTGCAGCTGTTTCTTCCTTTTTAACTGCTAGTGGGGGTTTGAACTGATTGGGTGGGAGCTTGGCTGTGCTCTGATTGGATGGAAGTTTTTTTTGTGCTCTGATTGGCTGGGGGTGTGTCCTGTTTGGGTGGGGGTTTGGTTGTGCTCAGATTAGTCTGAGTTGCAGGGGGATTTGGCTTCGTGTTTGTGGTCGTGTCTGTCTGCTGTATGTATGGATTGGAGGGGTTGATATATATATATATGTATATATAAAGCCCTTGGGTTGGTTTGGATTATTTCTCCAGGTCCTCAAAGACCCCAAGGCTACCCAATACATCAACGGGATCGGCATCCACTGGTACCTGGACTTCTTGGCACCCATCGACCTGACGCTGTCCATCACCCATCACCTCTTCCCCAACTATTATCTCATCTCCACCGAGGCCTCGACCGGGTCCTATTTCTGGGAGCCCCGTGTGGTGCTGGGCGGCTGGGATCGGGGCAGCAAGTACAGCCACAGTATCCTGACGGTAGGGCGGGGACCGTCGTCGGAGTCTGGGTTGGCTGGGGCTAAGAGGAAGGCAAGAGAGAGAGAGACGCCTTCTCCTTTCCACTTTCCTCCGCAGAATCTCAACAATTACGTCACCGGCTGGACGGACTGGAACCTCGTTTTGGACATGGAAGGGGGGCCCAACTGGAGCAAGAACTACGTGGACAGTCCGGTGATTGTAGATAAGGAGAAGGACGTCTTTTACAAACAGCCCATGTTCTACCACATGGCTCACTTCAGGTGAGCTCAGCTCCTGCCTGGAAGTGTCTGTTTGTCTTGTTTCTATTTGTGCATTTATATTCTTCTCTATAGACTCTTTATTTCCCTATTGCTGTTTGTAAATTTCTATACTTCTATGTACTCTATATTGCTCCATTCTCTATTTTTGTATTTCTATTTCTCTATATTTCTGTACATCATTTGTATATTTCTATGCTTCTATATTCTATATTTCTCTACTCCTCTATTTCTTCTTTTTTTTACATTTCTATAATTCTTTATTCTCTATATTTCTCTATTTCTTTACTTCTCTATTATTTTTACATTTCTATAATTCTGTATTCTCTGTTTCTCTATTTGTTTACATCTCTATTTCTCTATTTCTATTTCTCCATATTTCTATATTTCTCTATACTCTCTGTATTTCTCAATTTCTTTACTTCTCTAGTTCTATTTTTTTTACATTTCTATAATTCTATATTCTCGATATTTCTCTATTTGTTTACATCTCTATTTCTGTGTATCTATTTCTCCATATTTCTATATACTCTCTATATTTCTCAATTTCTTTACTTCTATGAACTCTCTATTTCTCTATTTCTTCTCTATTTTTGTATTTCTATTTCTCTATATTTCTGTACATCATTTGTATATTTCTATACTTTTCTATACTCTCTATATGGCAAATATGCCCTCTTTTTCTCTGTTTCTTTACTTCTCTATTTCTATATTTTAACATTTCTATATTTCTGTTGGTATTTTTCTATACTTCTATATATTTCTCTATTTCTTCTCTTTCTGTATTTCTATTTTTCTACATTTCTATGCTTCTATATACTCTCTAAATACCCTCTATTTCTTTACGTCTTTATTTCTAGTTTTTTTACATTTCTATCCTATTGGTATATACACTTCTATTTCTGTATTTCTAATTCTCTATATTTCTATACTTCTATTGGTATATTTTTATACTATATCTCTATATATACTCTAAATCTATTTCTTTGCTTCTCTATTTCTGCATTTCTATTTCTCTATATTTCTATACTTCTATTGGTATATTTGTATACTATATCTCTATATATATTCTAAATCTATTTCTTGCTTCTCTATTTCTGCATTTCTATTTCTCTATATTTCTATACTTCTATTGGTATATTTTTATACTATATCTCTATATATACTCTAAATCTATTTCTTTGCTTCTCTATTTCTGTATTTTTATTTCTCTATATTTCTATACTGCCATTTGCATATTTCTATACTTCTATATATTTTCCATAGACTCTCTATTTCTCTATTTCTTTACTTCTCTATTTCTGTCTTGTCTATAGTTGTATACTTCTATATTTCTGTAAAGGCAGTCTTTGACATACAACCACAGCTGAGATCTAGATTGCTAAACGAGACACTTGTTGAGTGGCAAGAAATGTCATAAAACAGGACAAAACTCAACAACAATCATTAGGAAACAGCCGTTTGTGGTCGCAAGTCGAGGATTCCCTGCTTATTTCCGTGCCTATATTCTACTTCTATTTTTATGTTTATGTTTATATGGTTTTGTTGTGCTTTACATATGATTTTGGGGTGGGGGGAACGCCCACATCTGTGCCTCTTTTTCCCTGCCCCCGCATAGTAAATTCCTCCCGGAGGGGACTCAACGGATCGAAATCCAGAAAAGCAGCTCATGTAATCTGGAATTCTCTGCATTCCTGCGTCCAGATGGCTCGGCAGCCGTGGTGGTCTTGAACAGGTGAGTGGCGGGTCACGGTGCCATCAAACGGTGCAAGGGGCGTTTGCGGTGGGCGCTGTATATACCCTCAAAACTGAAGGGCAGGCAAAGAGAAGGAGAATATTCGTAGCTCAGGGCAGAACTGTCTTCGGGGTGCTTTTGTGAGCTTCGTGGTTTTCTCGCGAACGTTTCGCGACCTTTCTAGGTAACATCATCAGTGCTGGTGCCTAACCCTAACCCGGATGATGTCAAGCTAGTTTGGGTCATGAAACTTCTGCGAGAAAACCACCACGCTCAGAGAGCACCAAAGACCCCTTAGTCCTCCTCCTCCTTTCTGCAAACCCCACTTCCTTCTAGTACTGATGATGTGACCTAGTTGGGTATTGAAACGTTTGCAAGAACACCACCAAGCTCAGAGAGCATTAAGGGCCCCATAGCCCTCCACCTCCTCTTCCAGTTTCTCCTTCAACTCCTTCCCCTTCGTCCCCTCCTCCTCCTCTTCCTTCCCCTTTTCTTCCTCTTCTTCCTCCTCTTTCTCTTTCTCTTCATGTACCTTGTTGAAGGTATCTTTTCTTTTGTGTACACTGAGAGCATATGCACCAAGACAAATTCTTTGTGTGTCCAAGGAATGTTGTGTTATTCTGCTTGAGCAGGGGGGGTCAGACTAGAAGACCTCTGAGGTCCCTTCCAACTCCCGTTATTCTGTATTCTGAGCAGGGGGGTCAGGCTAGAAGACCTCCGAGGTCCCTTCCAACTCTGGTTATCCTGTATTCTAAATGGGGTTGGACTAAAAGATCTCTGAGGTCCCTTCCAAACTCCGGCATTCTGCTTGAGCAGGGGGTCAGGCTAGAAGACCTTCAAGGTCCCTTCCAACTCTTGTTATCCTGTATTCTAAATGGGGTTGGACTAAAAGATCTCTGAGGTCCCTTCCAAACTCCGGCATTCTGCTTGAGCAGGGGGTCAGACTAGAAGACCTTCAAGGTCCCTTCCAACTCTTGTTATCCTGTATTCTAAATGGGGTTGGACTAAAAGACCTCTGAGGTCCCTTCCAAACTCCGGCATTCTGCTTGAGCAGGGGGTCAGACTAGAAGACCTTCAAGATCCCTTCCAACTGTGTTATCCTGTATTCTAAATGGGGTTGGACTAAAAGATCTCTGAGGTCCCTTCCAAACTCCGTCATTCTGCTTGAGCAGGGGGTCAGACTAGAAGACCTCCGAGGTCCCTTCCAACTCTTGTTATCCTGTATTCTAAATGGGGTTGGACTAAAAGACCTCTTGAGGTCCCTTCCAAACTCCGGCATTCTGCTTGAGTAGGGGGTCAGACTAGAAGACCTTCAAGGTCCCTTCCAATTCCATTATTCTGTATTCTGAGCAGGGCTAGAAGACCTCCGACCCTTGTTTTCTCGAGACCTCCGTTCCTCCTCACGGTGATCTATCCTTTCCTTTTCAGATCTCCCGACGATATCGCTTTCAGTATCTCGGATCCCGGGGTGGGCTACATCGAGACCATCGCTACGGCCGACTCGATCCAGACGTACCTCTGGCAACGTCCTACAGAAGAATGAGAAGCCTAGAGCTTGGGGAGGAGTGGGGGGGGGGCTCAACCAACCCTCCCCTCCCTCATCCAGAAGTCATTGGAATTAAATTAATTCTTTGCAAGAGGGGGGGGGGAAATAAGGGGAGTGGGGTCTGTTTTGACTAAACCCTGCGTTAACCGGAGATTGTAACGTAGTCTGGCGTAGATCTGCTGAATTAAGATTGAACCTGCTTCTCCTCCATTACCTTCCCACATCTCTTCATTTTTTCCCGAATAAATCTTGGGGGTTTTTTTCTACAAAAACACCTGGTTGGTTTTTTTCTTCTCTGCCCCCCCAACTTGGCTCTAAGGGGTGTGTGTGTGAATTTAGGCAGGAAGCTAAGAGACACACACACACCCCGATTTTTGTCCCCAAACTTACCCCAAAGGGGTTTATGACCGGTTCCTCGCACTTTGCAACCAAATCAACGCCCATGTGATTCGCTTAACAACGGCAGCCGATTTGCGGAACGACCCCGACAAAAACAAGGCGGTAAAATTAAATGCGAGGTACTGAATGACCGTCTGCTTAGTAACAGAAGTTCTGTACCAATCGTAGTTGTAAGTTGTGGTGGGGAGTTCCACAGGGCTAATCAACTCGCCCCCACCGGTTCTTATTTTCTCTTGCCTCTCAAAGCCCCTCAGAGCACGCAAAATATATATATATATATATATATATAAATATAAAAAAATACAAGATTCTGAACGCATAAAGGCAAAATACGGGAAATTAAGATCCTCCCCCCCCTTTTTTTAACCACGGTTGTAAAGTGAATCACGTCCGTTAAGTGAATCATACCAAGCCCCCCCCAAATCAAAGCTCCTATTACAAACCAATTATAGTCTTTTAACTTGCAGCTCATTCAGTGACTGTTAAAAAATTACAATGGCCCGGAAAAATGTGACTTGGGATCATTTTTCACTCTTACGACCGGTGCGGCATCGCGCGATCAAAATCCAGCCGTTTGGCAACCGACTCGTATTTATGACGGTCGCAGACTCCCGGGTATGTCCCGCGATCCCTTTTTGCGTCCTTCTGACACGCCGAGTCCACAGGGAAGCCGGGTTCACTTTAATAACGGCGCGACTAACTTAGCAACGGCAGAGATTCGTTTAGTAAACCGTGGCGGGAAAAGTTGGAAAAACTCCCAGGGACAACCGTCTCGCTTAGCAACGGACATTTGGGGAGCTGTCGGGGTCGTAAGTCGAGGACTACCTGCCTAAATAAGGAACAAAGAAACAGACAAGTGGCTAAAGCAACACCTCCCTTCGATTTATTGAGTTTGATTCCCCCCGGAATGGATTAAAAAAAAGTTTCTGAGACAGCGGTACCGGAGCCAGCTTGGCTACAAAAAAAAATATTATTTTTTTTGAAAGTCTGTTGGAAGCCGGTACAGGAAAACCGTCCCGAGTTCCTCACTCCTCTTCCTCTTCTTCTTCCGCCTCATCCAGAGTGATGGCGTGTGGGCCGGCCTGGTGTGGGGTGTCTTTCTGGATGGACACAATCCCGGACAGGAAGGCGTAGCCCACCATGGCCACCAGCGCAACCAGGACGGAGAGGAACTGGTTGCGCCGCTTGTGAGTCTCCCCTTCGGCGTCGCCGACGTCCCCGGAGGCCGCTTTGTGGAGGTTGGGTGGGGGGTCTCCTGCAGAAGAAGCAAAACCGGTTCAAGGAACGTCTTCGATCCGGGGAGAAGCCATGCCAAAGGTCTGGCGCTTAACGGCCGTCGTACGAAGGTACGACGGACGGTGCGACCTGGGGCTACGTAGGACCCATTCCGAGTTCCGATGGGCATGTGATTGAATCTCAGGAGCTGGACAACACAACTGTGGATGCAACGTCCTGTGGTCATCCTTCCTTCCTTCCTTGGGGTTGGACTAGAAGGCCTCCAAGTTCCCTTCCAACTCTGTTATCCTTCCTTCCTTGTCTGACTTCCTTCCTTCCTCCCTCCCTCCTTCCTCCCTCCCTCCTCTCCTTCCTCCCTCCTCTCCTTCCTCCCTCCTTCCTTCCTTCCTTCCCTCCTTCCTCCCTCCCTCCCTCCTCCCTTGTCTGTTTCCTTCCTTCCTTCCCTCCTTTTCTGTTTCCTTCCTCCCTCTCTCCTTCCTCCCTTCTGTCTTCTTTCCTCCCTCCCTTGTCTGTCTCCTTCCTTCCTTCCGTCTTCTCCTTTCCTCCCTCCCTCCCTCCTTCCTTCCTCATCTCGCTCCTTCCTTCCTTCCTCCCTCCCTCCCTTGTCTGTTTTCTTCTTTCCTTCCCTCCTTCCTCCCTTGTCTGTTTCCTCCTTCCCTCGCTCCTTCCTCCTTTGTCTGTTTCCTTCCTTCCTTCCTTCCTTCCTTCCTTCCTTCCTTCCTTCCTTCCTTCCTTCCTTCCTTCCTTCCGGTTTTCAAGAGCAGACTGGACAACCCTTTGTCTGAAATGAGGATCTAGGTTTCCTGCTTGAGCAGGGGGTTGGACTAGAAGACCTCCGAGGGTCCCGCCCAACTCCGTTATCCCGCTACAGCTGCCCACCCGTAACCGAGAACCGCCCCCGAGGATCTTCCTCCAAGTGGGAGCAAACTCACCTCCGTCCCACGGGAAATAAAGGCTCAAAATAGACGTGCAAAAATTGCAGAGGTTTGGCAGTGATTTTAGATGCTGCTGGAATTTCTCGTTGGGAAGTTTGGCGTTAAGGAGGACGGCTAGGAGACTAAAGACGGAGGCGTCCAGGGAGGCAGGTCTGAAAATGAGAAGGCAAAACAAAATCAAGAGACTCGGCCCCGGCATGCGACAGTCCTCGACGTACGACCAAAGTTGAGCCCGCAATTGATGTGGCTAAGCGAGACAGCGAGTTTTGCCCCAATCAACCATCTTCCTTGCCAGAGAACAGTTCTTAAGTGAGTCACACGGTTGTTAAGTGAATCCTGCTTCCCCCTTTAACTTTGCTTGTCAGAAATGGGTGGGGAGGAATCACATGACCCCGGGACTCTGCGACCGTCACAAATGTGAGTCAGTTGTCTGAATTTTGATCATGATCTCCACATGACTGTGGAGATGCTGCATCGGCCATCGTCATCATCTTTTAATGACCCCTAATACCTTGCGGGGTGGAATCTGGGCAACTGAATGGAGCTAGCAGAGTGTTTTACTGGCCGGATGCCTTTCCCTGTCGCCAATGCAGAGTTTTGTTCAGCAGATAATATTCTCATTGTGGCCCGAGAGAGAAATATCTGCCTCTACCTTGGATCAAACTCACAGCCTCCCGATTGTGAGAGCTCCACCTCTAGGCCACCGCACCACTCAGATGCTGCAGCGGCCACGAGTGCGAAAAATGGGCCCAAGTCGCTTTTTTCGGTGACGTAATAACTCCGAACGGGTCACTAAACGAACAGCTGTAAAGCATGGATCACCCGCCTTTAGAATGGTTCGCCGTGTTCCGTAGTTGCCATTAGCAACCTTCGGGGCGTTCCAACCAACGGCATCACGCCATGCGATTCACTTAACGACCGTGTCGTTAAAAAAAGCCTCGTAAAAATTGGGTGCGGGTTCACTGAACGACCTGCAAAGTCCCGATCCCGATTTCGGTCGTATGTTCGGAGGAACATACCTGGAACAGGGAATTAGGACTCCCTGTTTTACGCGGGGTAAACTCGACTCCCGAGTTACTTACGAGTCGCCGAAGAAGAATTTTTTCCTGCCGAGGCGTTGAGAGAGCAGAGTGAGGCACTCGCAACCGTCTTTGTAAAGCTGCGGGTCTCAAAAAAAATAAATAAATAATGCATCATTGGGGTCACGTCTCCTCCTCCTCCCTCCCCCATTAGCACCTCCCAGCCTTTGGACAAGTCCCATCGTCCCCAGCCAGACTGGCATTCCCAGGCCCATCTAGTGGAGTTTGGGGGGGGGGGGGGAGGTTTTCAGCCTTGAGACCTCTCTAACCCACCCAAATCTTAACGTTTGAATTAAATGCCATCTTATTCTTTTAAAAGTTTTGCACTCCCAAGTATGCTACCATGGCCCACTAGGTGTAGTGGGCTAGTAGCCACTAGTAGCCACTAGGTGGCAGCTGTGCCAAATCCTTTTGCAGAGCGCCTCCAGGGCTAAGAGCAGTCTATCTGCTCCTTCCTTTTTAACCACTCGATGCCTCTCGCCCACCCGAATCTTAACGTTTTCATTAAACCTCCTCTTATCCTTTATTTAAAGATTTTTCCGCTCCAAATAGGCTGGCCTTGGCCCAACGGAAACCACTAGGTGGCAGCAGCGCCAAATACTTCCAGAGAGCCTCCCAGGCTAAGAGAAGTCTACCTGCTCCTTTATTTATTTATTTTTTAACCACTCTACGCCTCTCGCCCAGCCAAATCTTAACGTTTTAATTAAACGTCGTCTTTGTTCTTTATTTAAAGTTGTTTTTTTCTGCTCCAAATAGGTTGCCACAACCTCATGGGAGGGGGGAGGCAGCCATGCCCAATGCTTTCGCAGAGCTTCCCTGGCTAAGAGAAGTCTATCTGCTTTTCTTTCTTTCTTTCTTTTTTTTAACCAACTTTACGCCACTTTTAAGCACCTGTTCTGGGATATCCCTGCCCCGGGCGTTCCTTCCTTCTTTCACCTGTTTTTCCAGCTGTTCGTCATCGTCCTGCCAAATTTCCCCGCAGACCGTCTGCAAACGCTCCAGCTGTCGTTTCTGCATCCGGCTCGGCAGGAAAAAATTGAGCGGGAACGGAATGGCTTCGGCGTACCACTTCCGCGTGTGCTGCACGTAATTCTTCGCGTCCACCCAGAAAGTATGGATCTGTCGGAAAGGAGGAAAAATCCCAACGATGACTTCCCTCAACGGGCACAGCGGGAAAGTTTTAAAAAAACAAAAGAAAACCAAACCAAAGAGCAATGTTTCTAGTCCTCATGAAGGAAAGGTGTTTTGGTTTTTTCCCCCCAAATTGGTGAGGCTAGAATGGCATAAAACAATTTTATATCAAACACACACACACAAAAGAAACAGATCGGGAACAAAAAAGGACCGAGGACGGTTAATATGGACAACATTTATCAAACTAACCGCCATCAGTTCACAAAGCTTGCAATCTCGGCTTAGGGGCAAAACAGGCCACGAATGGCTGCTTCACTCAAACCAAAGTCAGCTAGTTGGAGCAAAAAAAAATAATAATATAGGTAGTCCATAGATTTACGGCCGCAACTTTAGTTGCTGAGCAAGGCGTGTGATTTTACGGCCTTTTTTTTTTTTTTTTGCCACCGTCGCTAAGCGAATCACTGCCGTTGCTGGGGCAGTTGTTAAAAGTGTGTGGTTTTACAGGCCTTTTTGCCACCGTTGTTAAGCGAATCGGGCAGTCGCTAAGCAAATCTGGCTTCCCTCATTGAACCTGGCTCGCGGGAAGCAGCAAATGACAATCACGTGACTCCAGGAGGCTGTAACCGTCGTAAAGACAGACCAGTGGCCGAGCACTTGAATTTTGATCACCTGGTCGTAAGTTGAGGAATGCTACGACGGTCGTAAGAGCAAGGACTGGTTGCAAGTGACTTTTTTTCAATGCTGTTGTAACTTCCCACGCTCCCTAAACGAATCTTGTAAATCGAGGATTAGCTGCAATGCAGGTCAACCCAGATCCGGCCCATCCCTCCAGCTCTTGAACTCAAGACTGTGACACCACCACCCTGTCTCCCCAAATTTCTTCTCTCTCTCTCCCCCCCCCCATACCCCCCCACACAAACTCACCAGCACGGGCAGGAGCTTCCTGTGTACCAGAGAGAGGAAAGCTAGAGTGTCCGCGCCTTGCAACGCCGAGAGGTTGTAATCTGCATTAAATTGCTAAATAAGAAAAAGAAAAGAAAAATAAGAAAGAATAGACTGGACTGGACTGGACTAGATTAGAACAGAACAGAACAGAACAGGAAAATAGGAATAGAACATAGGAAATAATAAGAAATAGGAAATGAGTAGAATAGAACAGAACAGAACAGAAAATAGGAATAGAATATAGAAAATAATAGGAAATAGAAAAGGAATGGAATGGAAGGGAAGGGAAGGGAAGGGAAGGGAAGGGAAGAGAAGAGAAGAGAAGAGAAGAGAAGAGAAGAGAAGAGAAGAGAAGAGAAGAGAATAAAAATATAGAATTTACAAGAAGACTTTACAATATAGAATAGATTGTATTAGACTAGACTAGACTAGACTAGAACAGAACAGAACAAAAAACAGAACATAGGAAATAATGTTCCTAGAACATAGGAAATAATAGGAAATAGGAAATGAATAGAATAGAATAGAATAGAATAGAATAGAATAGAATAGAATAGAAATATAGAATTTACAAGAATTTACAATATAGATTGTACTAGACTAGATTAGAACAGAACAGAACAGAAAACAGGAATAGAACATAGGAAATAATAGGAAATAGGAAATGAATAGAATAGAATAGAATAGAATAGAATAGAATAGAATAGAATAGAATAGAATAGAATAGAATAGAATAGAATAGAATAGAATAGAATAGAATAGAATAGAAATACAGAATTTACAAGAAGAATTTACAATATAGATTGTACTAGACTAGATTAGAACAGAACAGAACAGAAAACAGGAATAGAACATAGGAAATAATAGGAAATAGGAAATGAATAGAATAGAATAGAATAGAATAGAATTTACAAGAAGAATTTACAATATAGCATAGATTGTACTAGACTAGACTAGACTAGACTAGAACAGAACAGAGGAATAGAACATAGGAAATAATAGGAAACAGGAAATGAATAGAATAGAATAGAATAGAATAGAATAGAATAGAATAGAATCTGGAAGGGACCTTGGAGGTCTTCTAGTCCAGCCCCCTGCTCAAGCAAGGGAACCTATACCATCTCAGACAAGTGACTGTCCAGGGCTGGACTAGAAGGCCTCCAAAATCCCTTCCCGCTCTATTCTATTCAAACACGACCATCCCTCCGTTCATACCTGTTTCCTAAAATGGGTGATGATTTCTTGCGTATCGGAAATAACCCCGTCGGCTGTCTTGAGCGCCGGGAGCGATCCTGAGATGGAAGAAAAAGCAGGTTGGGTGATGGAGGGGAGCCCCATTTAAGCCCCCCCCCTCTGCCCCAGGCTCAATTCTCTCCGTCCCACCCATTTCCCCATCCCTCTTGAGGACTAGAAACCTGCGCCACTTCCCAAGCAATGAATAAAAAAAAAATCAAAACTTTCCCATGCAACGAAAACCAAAATTCCCTGGCAATTAAAATCGAAACTTTCCAAGCAATTCACAGGTTTTATTTATTTTTTTTCCTAACACCCCCCCACCCTAAAAAAATATAGCTTACCAGAGGGGCTTCTCCAGGGATTGGAGATTTTGTGAACTTTGAGGGGCGCCCCTGTGAATCGAGCGTAAGTCTGCAAGGCAATCAAAAGTGGGGGGGTAAAAAGAGGAAAATGAATTAAAGCATTTGGCCCTTTGTTGCAAAAAAAACCAGACCCGATCCTCTTAATAATCTTAAATAATCCAATTATTCTTCAATTTCTTCTTTAAAATTCTGTTTTGCAAATACCAAAGCAGAAATCTGATCTCTTTTCTTTTGGCCAGGGGAGGAAGGATGGAAGGAAGGGGTCCGGGCTCCCAGGATCCTCTCCCCAATTTTGCTGAGCCCATCACACCCCGGGACCCCCCCAACAGCCCATGCCCTGCCTGAAACCCCTTGCAGCTGCAATGCCCGACCCCTTGTGGGCACCGGGTTGGAGAAGAAGCCGGCGCCTTGTGCTTTGCAAAAAAAAAAAAAATAAGCGTTTTGCAAAAAATATATTCATAAGCGCTTTGGGAAGAATAATTTGCAAATATATATATATATATATATATATATATATATATATATATATATATATATATATATATATATATATATATGCTTTGGGGAAAAATATATATGTGCTTTGCAAATCACTTTGCAAAAAAAAATATAAGCGTTTTGCAAAAAATATATATATAAGCACTTTGTAAAATATATATATATATGTAAGTCCTTTGCAAATATATATATATATATATATATACAAGCGCTTTGGGAAAAATATATATATAAGCACTTTGGGAAAAAATATATATAAGTGCTTTGCAAAACGTATATATATATATAAGCACTTTGGGGAAAAAATATAAGCGTTTTGCAAAATATATATATATAAGCGCTTTGGGAAGAATATATATATATAAGCGCTTTGTAAAATATATATATATATATATATATGTAAGTCCTTTGCAAATATATATATATATATATACAAGCGCTTTGGGAAAAAAATATAAGCGTTTTGCAAAATATATATGTATAAGTGCTTTGGGGAAAAAATATATATAAGCACTTTGGGGGAAAAATATAAGCGTTTTGCAAAATATATATGTATAAGCGCTTTGGGAAAAAATATATATGTGCTTTGCAATATATATATATATAAGTGCTTTGGGAAGAATATATATATATAAACGCTTTGTAAAAAAATAAATATAAGTCATTTGCATATATATATATATATATATATATATATATATATATATATATATATATATATATATATATATATATATATATATATATAAATGTCTTCGGGAAAAAAATATAAGCGCTTTGGGAAGAATATATATATAAGCGCTTTGTAATATATATATATAAGTCATTTGCAAATATATATATATAAGTGCTTTGGGGAAAAATATATAAGCGCTTTGGGAAGAATATATATATATAAGCGCTTTGTAAAATATATATATATATAAGTCCTTTGCAAATATATAAATATAAGCGCTTTGGGAAAAATAGATATAAGCGGTTTGCAAAAAAAATGCGCTTTGCAAACATAAACGCTCTTCAAATAAACAAAAAACAAAAGCGCTTTGCAAAAAATATATAGAAGCCCTTTGCAAATTAAAAAAAATCGCTTTGCAAACCCCCCCCCCCAAAAAAAAAAACCAAAACCAAAAACGCTTTGCAAAAGAAAAAAAAGAAAAAAAGCCCGCTTTGGAGAGGTTTGCAAAAGGCGCCCCCACCCATCCACCCCCACCCACCTACCCCTTACCAAAACGGCCAAGCAATCGGGGTCCACGGTGGGCAACCCCCATCCGCCGGCCCAGCAATACAACTCCATGGGCGCTGCCATCTTTCCCCGCCTTGGCTAACCCGGAACAGCATTGCACGTGAGAACGAGAGAGAAAGAGCCAAAGAGGAGTGACTCCGATTCATGCAGCTCCAGACCTTTGGGGCTCTTCTGCCCTCCTCTGTCCCGGCTTGCAAAATGCAATCCCGGTGCTTCCTTTCCCTCGCTTCTTTGCTTGGGGCCCCTTCACACGTTCCAAGTAGACACGTGTTGGGTTGCAAAAGCGGGCGGCGAGGGGGTTTTAGCCCCGTGTGTCTTTCTGGATAAAACGGCGCCAGGGGTCTTAGGAAGCCTGTTGCGTGCTAAAGGGGATTTCTCTTCTCTTCTCTTCTCTTCTCTTCTCTTCTCTTCTCTTCCCTTCCCTTCCCTTCCCTCTTCTCTTCTCTCCTCTCCTCTCCTCTCCTCTCTTCCCTTCCCTTCCCTTCTCTCTTCTCTTCTCTTCTCTTCCCTTCCCTTCCCTTCTCTCCTCTCCTCTCTTCCCTTCCCTTCCCTTCCCTTTCCTTTCCTTTCCTTTCCTTTCCTTTTCTTTTTTTTGCAAGGGTCGTGAGAACCCTTGCAAATGCCTATGTTGTAAGGGGAGAGGCTTGGAGGTTAAAAATAAGAGGGGGTGGGGGTGGGTGGATTGCAAAACCCAGAATCCTGGGCTGCCTGCTCCTCCCCAATCTATTGCTCTTTTAAAAGTTCTAGACTGGAGCAAAGTTCAAGGATCGGAGCAACTTCTCTTTTTTAATATAAATTTTATGGAATGTTAACAATTCAACATTTTTCATTCAACTCTTGTGCGTGTGACTGGGACCGTTGACATATCGACCCATTATCGTTCTCCTATACTCTATGTAATTTTACTAAATTATATTACTAATTCGGATTTGAATTTCTAATTCTTACTAATTCCGCTATCTGTCGTTTCCCCATTTTTTCCTTATTTTCAACCCAATTATACCATTTCTCCCATAGGATAGAAAAATCCAAATCCATCCATCCTTTCAGTCCAAGGGTCATTTTGTCCCTCGGCACAATCCAATATTTTTCTAATTATTAACTCTTCGGAGGGAGTGATTTGAGCTTCTCCAACATTGCTGATAAGGGCAACTTTTAAGAGGGGTGGACGTCAACTCCCAGAATCCCCCAGCCGGCCTGCTTTAAGATGGGTGGACTTCAACTCCCAGAATCCCCCAGCCAGCCTGCTTTAAGATGGGTGGACTTCAACTCCCAGAATCCCCCAGCCAGCCTGCTTTAAGGGGGGTGGACTTCAACTCCCAGAATCCCCCAGCCAGCCTGCTTTAAGAGGGGGGGACTTCAACTCCCAGAATCCCCCAGCCAGCCTGCTTTAAGTGGGGTGGACTTCAACTCCCAGAATCCCCCAGCCAGCCTGCTTTAAGAGGGGGGGACTTCAACTCCCAGAATCCCCCAGCCAGCCTGCTTTAAGAGGGGGGGACTTCAACTCCCAGAATCCCCCAGTCAGCATGCTTTAAGATGGGTGGACTTCAACTCCCAGAATCCCCCAGCCAGCCTGCTTTAAGCGGGGTGGACTTCAACTCCCAGAATCCCCCAGCCAGCCTGCTTTAAAAAGGGTGGCCTTCAACTCCCAGAATCTCCCAGCCAGCCTGCTTTAAGAGGGGGGGACTTCAACTCCCAGAATCCCCCAGCCAGCCTGCTTTAAGAGGGGGGGGACTTCAACTCCCAGAATTCCCCAGCCAGATTCCCAGTAAAACCTTCCATCTCTATTATTATTCTGTTATTCTGCTTGAGCAGGAGATTGGTTAGAAGACCTCTAAGGTCCCGTCCATCTCTCTAATTCTGTTATTATTCTGTTGTTATTATTATGCTGCTTGAGCAGTGGGTTGGACTAGAAGGCCTCCGAGGTCCCGTGTCCGTCTCTGTTATTCTATCGTCTTCCTTTTCAACCCCTCCTCCACCGTATCCTGGCCAGATCTCTTGAAAACTTTATTGGACGTGGCGCGATCTTTCCGAAAGGGGAAAAAATTACAACGAGGAGAAACAAGGTTAGGAAATCGTCTCCCAGCGTAAAGGAGGCTGGGTCTGTGGGAATTTGCTCCCATCCAAACCGAGACAGATGGCCGAGAAAAATTCCATTCGGCCTTACATCATCTTCTATTTCCTTCGCCAGCCATTCCTCTCCGAGATAACCTCATTTGGAGCAGGCCCCAGAAAAGCCCTTCGGTCCTCATCCCATCCCATTCGGCAGAAGAATTAACATATAATTTCTTTTTTTTACAAAAAAAAAGATTAAGAGGGAGAAAACGAACAAAAAAGGAAATCTGACTTCATACGTTCAGCTGGCCGAAGGAATTCTTGTCAATGCTAATTCTGGTTTCCCCCCCAAAAGTCGATCGATCGATCGATCGCCTGAAGAAAAAGAGCCAGCTTTCGCGTTATAGGGGCTCCACTTAAATTTAAAAACAGAAAAATGGGTCTGTTAATTGAAGGGACGACTTCCCTAATGCAAAATTTGTCCTAAGGAAAGAGGCTTCAATTAACAGATATAGATGATAGAGAGAGAGAGAGACGCGATGATGGATGGATGGATGGATGGATGGAGAGAGAGAGAGAGAAGGAGAGAGAGATACAGAAGGCAGGAAAGAAGAGATAGATAGATAGACAGATAGATAGATAGATAGATTAGATGATAGATAGATAGATTAGAGACAGAGAGAGAGATACTGGTAGATAGATATATAGGAAAAGATTAGAGGGAGAGAGAGATACAGATAGATAGATAGATAGATAGATAGATAGATAGATAGATAGATAGATAGATAGATAGATAGATTAAATGATAGATTAGATGATAGATAGATAGGATAGATAGATTAGATGATAGATAGATAGATAGATACTGGGGAGAGAGAGAGAGAGAGAGATGGATAGATTAGAGAGAGAGATACTGGTAGATAGATATATAGAGAAAGATTAGAGAGAGAGATGATAGATTAGATGATAGATAGATAGATAGATAGATAGATAGATAGATAGATAGATAGATAGATAGATAGATAGATACTGTAGATAGATAGTTAAGATTAGAGAGAGAGAGAGATACCGGTAGATAGATAGATACAGAGAGATTAGAGAGACAGATAACGATAGATAGACAGACAGACAGACAGACATAGATTAGAGATAGGTAAGAGATGGATGGATGGAGATATAGCTATATATACAAGGGTGAAATGCTACCGGTTCACACCGGTTCGGGTGAACCGCTGGCAGTGGCGAGTGGTTTGGAGAATCGGTAGCGGCAGCAATATGAGGGTCCACCCACCTGCCCAGACCTTGTTACTTCCTGGTTTTAACCAGGAAGTAACCTTTTTTACCCTCTGCGCATGCGCAAGGGGTCCAACACGAGTGCACGGGCACAGCGCACACACTTCCGAACCACCCTTGTATATATAGATTTGTGATTTATATCGTTTATTTTATGTGTTTTTAATATGGCTGTAAACCGCCCTGAGTCCTTCGGGAGAAGGGCGGTATAGAAATTAAATTATAAATAAATAAATAAACATAGATGTTTTCTGAGGTTTTCGCGGGTGTTTGTATGTAGGTCTTTGGTTATTCGAGTTTTCTCCCACGTAAAATTGGAAGTGTCTTGGCGACGTTTCGATATATAGATATTTCAATTAACACACACACATATATATAGGATTAGTTGATAGAATATTGAGTAATTTAATATTTAAATTAAATATTTGTGATTTAATGTGATTTAAATCACATTATCTCTTAGAATAGGTAGAACAGAATAGAATTTTTTATTGGCCAAGTGTGATTGGACACACAAGGAATTTGTCTTTGGCGCATAAGCTCTCAGTGTACATAAAAGATACCTTCATCAAGGTACAACACTTAGAACACTTAGTGATAGTCATAGGGTACAAATTTAACACTTAATGATACAACACTTAGTGATAGTCATAGGCTACAATTAAGCAATCAGGAAACAATAGCAGTATAAATGGTAAGGATACAAGCAACAAAGTTACAATCATAAGTGGGAGGAGATGAGAGATGGGAACGATGAGAAGATTAATAGTAGTGCAGACTTAGGGAATAGTTTGACAGTGTTGATGGAATTATTTGTTTAGCAGAGTGATGGCCTTCGGGAAAAAACTGTTCTTGTGTCTAGTTGTTCTGGTGTGCAGTGCTCTATAGCATCATTTTGAAGGTAGGATTTGAAACAGTTTATGTCCAGGATGCGAGGGGTCTGTAAATATTTTCACAGCCCTCTTTTTGATTCGTGCAGTATACAGGTCCTCAATGGAAGGAACAAATCCACAAAATGCCACCATCCTAGCTCATTTCAAGAAGCCAGTCCTTAATTCAGTAGGGGGTTGGACTAGAAGACCTCCAAGGTCCCTTCCTTCCAGCCCGAGGCATTCTATGATAAATCTAATGTTCGGTTCGTACTTCCCACCAGTAGCACCAAGGCCGATCTGGAGTAAGTGTTATCCCCAGATTACCTTTCCAGATTTCTACTACATTTCCAGATTTATTTATTTTTTTTAAACTTTTCCAAATTTCTCCGCCAGCTCCGCGAAGGGAAAGGTTGCGAAATTTTCCGTCGAGTCTTTTGTGACCCACATAACGAAAATTCCTGCGGCCTGACGACATAATTGATGTATCCTTGCATAAGCCTGAAATAAAACCCCAGCCCTATTCTTTGCCAGTCACCCCTCTGAGTAATTCCTTCCGAGCTTCCAGAAAACTCCCTGCTACAAGATTTGAGGCGGGATAAATCAAAATAAACCTTGGGGCGTGTTAACACGTCGAAAAGGGAGATCATAATAAGGAGAAAAGGGTGGAATTCTAATTGCGATTTTTTTTTTTAATTTTTTTTTTGCACCAAGATGGTTGGGCTGGATTTGCAAAGGGAGCCCGCCCGGAATTAAAGGCTTTCGAGATGGGCGGCTGTATATCGATTGCAACAATAAATAAATAAAAGAAAAAAAATAAATAAAATCCAGATTTGCCTTCCCCGTCCCTGGGATTCTGCGATGAATGAAAAGCTCAGAAAAAGAGGAGGAGGAGGAGGCTGGCGTAAAGGAGAGATAAATTTAATTTCCAGAGCTTGAGAAAAAAACGAACGAGAAGGACTTGTAAACATCCTTTCTGCTCCCGATTCAGCTGCAATTTTCCTGGAGGAATTTTCTCCCGCCTGTCTGTCTGTCTGTCTGCCCTAGCCAGCTGTCCCCTTGCCCCCGAGCCCCCCACCCCCCACAAAAAAGCAAGGCCACTCAGATGCAAACTGGACCAGCCGTAGACTTTCCTGAAAAAGTTTTTCTCTGCCCAAAAAATTAAGGCTGTTGGAGAAAGGAAAATTAAAAAAAAAATCACACAGCATAATTGGAAAGGACCTTGAAGGTCTTCTACTCCAACCCCCTGCTCAGGAAGGAAACCTTATCCCCTTACAGACCGACGGTGTCTCAAATTCTTCTTGAAAACCTCCAGTGTTGGGAGCATCCACAACGTCTGGTGGCAAGTAGTCCCACTGGTAAATTGTTTAAATTATCAGAAGTTGCTAGGTTGCTTCTCTCCTTGATGAGTTTCCACCCATTGCTTCTCATCCTGCCTTCAGGTGCTTTGGAGAATAGCCTGAACCCCCCCCCCCAACACGTCTTCTTTTGGGGCAGCCCCTCAAATATTGGATGACTGCTATCATGTCTCCCCTGGTCCTTCTTTTCACTAGACATTTTGCAACCGTTTTGCCCCCCAAAAAGTCAGCCATCTCGGGACGCTATAGAAAACAGAATAACAGAGTTGGAAGGGACCTTGAAGGTCTTCTAGTCCAACCCCCAACTTGAGCAGGAGGCCTATATACCATTATGGACAAATGGGTATCCAGGGATGGAGCGCCCACAACTTCTAGTGGCAAGCCGTTCCACTGGTTAATTGTCGTCCCAGTCAGGGAATTTCTCCTTAATTCCAGGTTGCTTCCTTCCTTGGTTGGTTTCCATCCGTTGCTTCTTCTCCTGCTTTCTGGTGCTTCGGGAGAATAGATGGACCCCACCCCCTCTTCTTTGGGGCAGCCCCTGAGATATTGGAAAACTGAGATCATGCCACGCCTAATCCTTAATAGAAATAATAAGACGAGAGTTGGGAGGGACCTTGGAGGTCTTCTAGGAAGGAAGGAAGGAAGGAAGGAAGGAAGGAAGGAAGGAAGGAAGGAAGGAAGGAAGGAAGGAAGGAAGGAAGGAAGGATAACAAGAGTTGGAAGGAACCTTAGAGGTCTTCTAGTCCAACCCCTTGTGAAGGAAGGAAGGAAGGGGAAAGGAAGGAAGGAAGGAAGGAAGAAAGGGGAAAGGAAGGGAGGAAGGAAGGAAGAAAGGGGAAAGGAAGGAAGGAAGGAAGGAAGGATAACAAGAGTTGGAAGGAACCTTAGAGGTCTTCTAGTCCAACCCCCTGTGAAGGAAGGAAGGGGGAAGGAAGGAAGGAAGGAAGGAAGGAAGGAAGGAAGGAAGGAAGGATAACAAGAGTTGGAAGGAACCTTAGAGATCTTCTAGTCCAACCCCTTGTGAAGGAAGGAAGAAAGGGGAAAGGAAGGAAGGAAGGAAGGAAGAAAGGGGAAAGGAAGGAAGGAAGGAAGGAAGAAAGGGGAAAGGAAGGAAGGAAGGAAGGAAGGATAACAAGAGTTGGTAGGAACCTTAGAGGTCTTCTAGTCCAACCCCCTGTGAAGGAAGGAAGAAAGGGGAAAGGAAGGAAGGAAGGAAGGATAACAAGAGTTGGTAGGAACCTTAGAGGTCTTCTAGTCCAACCCCCTGTGAAGGAAGAAAGGAAGGAAGGAAGGGGAAAGGAAAAGAAGGAAGGATAACAGAGTTGAAAGGGACCTTGGAGGTCTTCTAGTCCAACCCCTGCTAAGGAAGGAAGGAAGGAAGGGGGAAAAAAGGAGGGAAGGAAAGAAGGAAGGGGAAAGGAAAGGACGGAGGGAAGGAAGCAAGGGGAAAGGAGGAAAGGAAAGAAAGAAGAGAAAGAAGGAGGGAAGGAAGGAAAGAAAGAAAGAAAGGAAAAAGAAAGGATTGCAAGCCGCTCCCGATCCGAGGGGAACTTTTTCCTTCGGTTTTTGCAGACGGAGCCAGGCAGCTTTTTTGCCAGCTGCCGATTTGCAATGAAAGGGCAGGACTGGTGACCCCCCCCCCCACCTCCTTCCCCCCCCCCCAACACCCGCAGCCACCAAACCCTCATCTGGATTTGCAACTGGCCGGAATCTGTTTATGTTTTGTTTGCAGGCCACCATAACAACGAGGGTTGGGTGGGGGCCCTCTGGTTTGTACCTCCTTGGAGTTGTTCCTGCTCTGGCGGGCGGGGTGCCAAACCACCCAGCCGAAGGTCTGGGGCTTGGGGGTGCCCCCCTTAACCCCTTCAGAAATGGGGCTCTTTTGACAGAGCCTAGATGCGAAATATCCTTCTTTTTCTTTTCGATATGGAAGTCTGGGTGACATGATAGCAGGGTCCCCATATTTGGTGGGGTGGGGGGGCTGCTGCCCCAAAGAAGAGGTGTGGTGGCAAGCTCTTCTCCAAAGTGCACCAGGAGCCAAGGGTGGAAACCAATCGAGGAGAGCAGCAACCTAGAAGAAAGGAGACATTTCCTGACAATAAAAAAAACCAATTTAATCAGTTAAGGGACTTGTCTGCAGAGGTTGTGGGTGCTCCCAGCGCTGGAGGCTTTTTAAGGACAGCCGCTTGTCTCAAACCGTAGGGGATCTCCTTGCTTGAGCAGGAGATCCCATACGGTTGACCTCCTTGGACTAGATGACCTCCAAGGTCCCTGTCCTTCCTTCCTTCCTTCCTTCCTTCCTTCCTTCCTTCCTTCCTTCCTTCCTTCCTTCCTTCCTTCCTCCCTTCCTTCGCAGGGCGTTGGACTAGACAATCTCTAAGGTTCCTTCCAACTCTTGTTATCCTTCCTTCCTTCCTTCCGTCCTTCCTTCCTTCCTCCCTAGGGGGTTGGACTAGAAGATCTCTAGAAGGTTCCTTCCAACTCTTGTTATCCTTCCTTCCTTCTTTCCTTCCTCCCTTCCTCCGCAGGGGGTTGGACTAGAAGATCTCTAGAAGGTTCCTTCCAACTCTTGTTATCCTTCCTTCCTTCCTTCCTTCCTTCCTTCCTTCCTTCCTTCCTTCCTTCCTTCCTCCCTTCCTTCCTTCCTTCCTCCCTTCCTCCCTTCCTTCGCAGGGGGTTGGACTAGAAGATCTCTAGAAGGTTCCTTCCAACTCTTGTTATCCTTCCTTCCTTCCTTCCTTCCTTCCTTCCTTCCTTCCTTCCTTCCTTCCTTCCTCCCTCCCTTCCTTCCTTCCTTCCTTCCTCCCTTCCTCCCTTCCTTCGCAGGGGGTTGGATTAGACGATCTCTAAGGTTCCTTCCAACTCTTGTTATCCTTCCTTCCTTCCTTCTGTCCTTCCTTCCTTCCTCCCTAGGGGGTTGGACTAGAAGATCTCTAGAAGGTTCCTTCCAACTCTTGTTATCCTTCCTTCCTTCTTTCCTTCCTCCCTTCCTCCGCAGGGGGTTGGACTAGAAGATCTCTAGAAGGTTCCTTCCAACTCTTGTTATCCTTCCTTCCTTCCTTCTTTCCTTCCTCCCTTCCTCCGCAGGGGGTTGGACTAGAAGATCTCTAGAAGGTTCCTTCCAACTCTTGTTATCCTTCCTTCCTTCCTTCCTTCCTTCCTTCCTTCCTTCCTTCCTTCCTTCCTTCCTTCCTTCCTTCCTTCCTTCCTTCCTTCCTTCCTTCCTTCGCAGGGGGATGGACTAGAAGACCTCTAAGATTCCTTCTAACTCTTGTTATCTTTCCTTCCTTCCTTTGGTGCCAAGCCTGTTCCTGTCTGGAGAATCTTCCAAGACATTGGGGATGGGGGTGGGGGTGGGGAAGAGGAGAGAATTAGGGTTAAATATTTTGGAAAATGGGGGTGGCTCGGAAAGCGAACCCCGAAATGATTGTAGGATTCAGGTTTAGGGAAGATTTTCTTGCAGGAAAGTAATTTCCATGTTTTAAATTTAGGGCGTTGATTCAAGGGGGCTTTTGGGGGGGAGGGAGGGGAGGAAAGGAGGAGGAGTGGAGGGTTTGTAGCCAAAGGGGTGGGAGCAAGGGGATAGATGCAGCCCTCCAACTCTTGAATTGCACCAAGAAAACAATGAGGTCATCTTCAAAAATGAGTAGAGGGCCAAGACAGGGAGGGAGGGAGGGGACCGGTCAGGGATTGGACAGCTCTACTGACCTATTAGAGAGGGGGTGATGGTGTGTGTGGGGGGGGGCAGAAGTCTGACCCACCCCTCTAGGTTAATTTTACTTTTTTAAAAAGAAAAATTGAGAGTTTGACTGGATGCATCTCTCTCCCTCCCTCCCTCCCTGGGGTAGACTACTCCTAAAAGGGGAGGCTCTATTCTCACGGTGTGGGGGGGCCATGGGACCGGGCGACGACTCATCCTGCTCCTCTGAAGACCCCACTCCTGCGGGGGGGGGTTTCCTACCCCCACCCCCAGGTTGTAAGTGGGGGTGGGGAAACCCCACTCAATTGCAGCAGACCCCCGCCTTCCTTTCTCCCTCCCTCCCTCCCTCCTGCCGGGCCAAAGAGATGCTCTTCCAAAGCCCACCCTCCGCCCTCCTTGCACACACACACACACACCCAGACTGACTGCCCCGGCCTTTGGAGGTTCTACTACTTCTCCCCTTCCAGAATGGGGGTCGGGGGCAGAGAAGGACAACCCTTTCAAAGGACACAAGCCCCACCCCACCCCAAAAAGGGGGGTCACAAGGAAAGTGTAGGACGCTCAGTTGGGTGGGTGGGGGGCTTCGAGAGAGAGAGAGGTGGGGGAAGGTCTCCTGCGTGAGCAAGGGGTTGGACTAGATGACCTCCACGGCTCCTTCCAACTCTTGTTACTCTCTGTTTCCGAAATGTTGGAATTCTTCCCGCCCGCTTCAGCTGACCTTGAAAGCCGGGGAGACCCCTCCCCAGGCGGGATGGGGGTGGGGGGGCTGGTGGGACCCCCCCGATCGGTTCCCCCCCCCCCCAGCATCCTCAAACCCCCCCCCCCAGCCTTCCCAGCGCTTGCAGGCTGGGCTGGGGAAGGGGAGGGCGTTGCTGCGGCCGCCGCGGGGCCATTCAAAGAGCGGTGGGGACGCCTCCCTCCGTCCCAGCCCCGCGCCGCCCCCTTCCTCGGGGGACCCCCGCTCGGCCGGCCGCCGCGATGAAGCCGCGGGCCACCAGCCTCCGCCGGAGGAGACCCCTGCCCGCCTCCGCCTCCCCCTTCCTCCTCCTCCTCTTGCTTTGGGGCGCCGCAAGCCAGGCTGCCCGGCGCGAGTTGCAAGGTAAAAGCGGGGTGGGGGGCGCCCGGTTGCAAATGCAAACTCTCTAAGGGGGAAAGAATTGTGGGTGGGGGGGGAGAGAAAGAGATGATGCCGTTCTTCCCCCGGCCCGGTTGAAGTGGGGAAGGGGGGGAGCGATGGTCCAGGCGGAGAAATGCAGACTTTTCCCGCAGCGGAGGTGGGTGGGTGGGCTGGGGGCGAGAGACCCCACCCACCCAGGGTTGGCTCTTTGGAGGGTGGGTGGGTGGGCTGGGGGCGAGAGACCCCACCCACGCAGGGTTGGCTCTTTGGAGGGGTGGGTGGGCAGAAGGCGCTGCCCCCATCCTGCAGGCGGAAAGACTGAGGCTGCCGCGGGGTCCTTGGCAGGCGGGCAGAGCGAGCGGAGGGGGTTGGGGGTGGGGGGGAAGGATTGGGGAGGGGGAGTTAAGGACTAATGGGGAAGCGGGGGGGGGGTCTCGAAGCAAGCGAGGCAGCCAAAGGAAGGCTTAGCTTGAGCGCGGGGCGTTTGTAAAATCCATCGTCTTCCTCCTCCTTTCTTTTTTAGTTGTTTCCTTCCCTCTCTCCGTCTCTCTTTCTGCCTTCCTTCCTTTCTTCCATCTTTTTGCCTTCCTTCTTTCTTTCCTTCCTTCCTTCCCTTTCTCCTCTCTCCCTTCCATTCTTCTATGTCTTTTTCTTCCTTCCTCCTTTCCTTCCTTCCCTTCTTCCTTCCTTCCCACTCCCTCCCTATTCCTTCCTTCCTTCCTTTCTCTCCTCTCCCTTCCATTCTTCCATGTCTTTTTCTTCCTTCCTTCCCTTGCTTCCCTTCTTCCTTCCTTCCTTCCTTCCTTCCTTCCTTCCTTCTCTTTTCCTCCCGCTTCCTCTCTCTTTCTCCTTCCTTCTGTCTCTTTTCCTTCCCTTCTTCCTTCCTTCCCTTCCTCCCCTCTCCCCTCCATTCTTCCATGTCTTTTTCTTCCATCCTTTCCTTGCTTCCCTTCTTCCTTCCTTCCTTCCCTCCCTCTCTTTTCCTTCCTTCCTTCCTCCCATCCTTTTTCCTCCCGCTTCCTCTCTCTTTCTCCTTCTTTCTGTCTCGTTTCCTTCTCTTCTTCCTTCCTTCCCTTTCTCCTCTCTCCCTTTCATTCTTCCATGCCTTTTGCTTCCTTCCTCCTTTCCTTCCCTCTTTTTTTCTCCCCTTCCTCTCTTTCCGTCTCTTTTCCTCCTTCTCCTACTTTCCATCTCTTTTTCTTCCCTTCTCCCTCCCTCTCCTTTCTCCTGTTTTTTTCCTTCACTTTTATAACCTAACACTGAACTTTCTCTGCCGATATCTTAACATTCAGGGATCCAGGAAAAAAAGGGGGAATCCGCTTTTGTGGCATTTGAATACAGTAGCGGTAATGATTTCCCCAGGAAGCTGAAAACAAAGTTTTATTGGATCGTTTCTGTTGAAGTAGCAAAAAGAAATCCAACCACACACACACACAAAAAAGAATTTTCATGTCCAATTCAGAGGATGCTCATGGAGGGCTCCCCCTAGTGGGGGAAGGTGAAACCGCACCTGGTGTTAAACTTCTGGCAGGAGAAACAGGCAGGGCTGGTATCAGTTCGGAGCCAGCTGGTTTCAGAGTTTTCCAGCACTTTCAAACGGATATTTTTAAAACCTCAGAGGCCCCGTTTTGCCATTTTTCTCCAAGAGCGTGCTCTTTAAAATCCAACCTCAGCCCGGGTGTTTCCTTTGTGGTACTTCGAGGCTGGCCTTGAAAAATCAAATTTTTTTGTCTCTGAAATTAAAAAAAAAAAAAATCCTTCATTCAAATAAGTCAAGAAAATGTTTTTCTGGTGATGTCAGTGCCCCCAAAAAGAAAAGACGCAAAATTTAGCCTATTGAGACTCCCAATTTTTATTTTTATTTTTAATCCTCTTGGTTGGGGAAACGATCCCAATCTTCTTTCCTTAAGAGCTGTTCCACGTTGGAAGATGTCAGATTTAAGAATTTTAAGAACTGCAGTGGGAAGATGTCCAGGCTGGGGGTTGTGTAGATTGGGGGTCACCAACCTTTTGGACCTCAGGGACCACTAAATTCGTAATTTTAAATCCCGCGGACGACTAATAAGATCTGCCTAATGATCAGCTAGGGACGCGGTGGCTAAGACGTTGAGCTTGTCGATCGAAAAGTCGGCAATTCTTCGTTTGAATCCCTAGCGCCGCTTAACGGGGTGAGCTCCTGTGACTTGTCCCAGCTTCTGCCAACCTAGCAGTTTGAAAGCACGTAAAAAAATCCAAGTAGAAAAATAGGGACCACCTTTGGTGGGAAGGGAACAGTGTTCCGTGCACCTTTGGCGTTGAGTCATGCCGGCCACATGACCACAGAGATGTCTTCGGACAGTGTTGGCTCTTCGGCTTTGAAACGGAGATGAGCACCGCCCCCTAGAGTCAGGAACAACTAGCACATATGTGCGAGGGGAACCTTTACATTTTAATGACCGGCTGGGTGGGCGTGGCTAGGTGGTCATGTGACTGGGTGGGCATGGTCAACTCGAGGGGTGCCTCGCTGGCCTCTACTCACCCCTTCCCTCCCAGCCCCTCCTCACCTGCCCGCCCGGGCTCCTTAGGGCCCCAACAGGAAGCCGTTGTTGGAGGTAAGCAGAAAGAATTGGCAAGACAGCTGCTTAGTTCAAATTGGATCTGGCTGAGAAGGAGGCTCAGCAGAAGCACCTCACTGAGGACTAGGAGCATAGGCTTTCCAAGTAGGTTTGAGGACCCCTGATTTAGTCCAATACAAAAAATGCAAATAATTTTTCTACGGACGACCAAAACTTTCTCACGGACCACTACAGACCACCAGTTGGTGACCGCTGGTGTAGATGACCTCTTAGGTTCCCTTTCCAACTCTGTTCTTCACAAAAGCGCTGGCTGTAAACTTGACTCTCTCTGCCCCCCTATTTTTTTCCCCTTTTGTAGTCATTGACCTCCTGACCGTCACCGAACCTCGACATATGACCAACGTGGCAAACAAAATCCGGACGGAGGTTTTATCTGTCCACGATATGTACCTTTTATCGACTTTTCACCTGCCCCCAAAACAAGGTGGGGCCCTCTTTGGCCTTTACTACAAGAAGGATAACAGCCGATGGTTTGAAGTCTCCGTGGTTGGCAAGACGAATAAAGGTGAGTGAGTGAAAAAGAAAAGGAAGGGAGGGAGGGAAGGGAAGAAAGAAAGAGGAAGGAGGGAGGGAGGAAGACAGGAAGGAAGGAAGAATGAAAGGAAAAGAAAGAGGAAAGAGGACCACCGGTAATAATGGAAAGGGGCTACTTCAAAGGAAACACACCGAAAAGTAGGAGAAAATTCCCACCTGCAATCCATCTCCTCTCTCCCCGCGCACAGTTCTCGTCCGATACTTACGTGCCGATGGGAAACTCCACTCGGTCAACTTGCAGAATTCCAACCTGTCGGATGGACGTAGCCACACGCTCCTCCTGCGGGTCAGCGGCCTGAAGGCCAGCAGCCTGTCCTTGGAGCTGTACGTGGATTGCAAGCTGCTGGACTCCCATACGGGGCTGCCCGAAATGGCATCGATTGACCAGGAAAAACCCGAAGCCGTCGAAGTGAGAACCGGACAGAAAACGTATCTTCGGATGCAGGTGAGAACGCAGCCCACCTTCTTACCACAATCGGTACAGTTGAGCGTATAAATCCAGGCTGGGGGGGGGGAAAAGGATAAGTTCAACGTTTCTGCATTGAAAATGTAGTATTTTTAGAGGAAACTCCTATTGTACCAGGATTTCCCCACCCCCCACCAGTCGAGCGTGCAGGCGGTGGGGAAAAACACAAGCAGGATACGTGTCTTTCCACCGATGGCTGTTCTTCCTCTCTTGATATTTTAGGGGTCTCTAGAATCGCTCAAACTGATCCTTGGAGGGTCCCTCAGCCGCGTGGGAGCCTTGAGCGAATGTCCGTTTCAAGAGGACGAATCCATGCAGAACACGGGTAAGGGTCAATCCTCAAAAAAAAAAAAGTCCCTCCTTTGGGTAGGATTTTCGAAAACCAGCAAGGCACTTCGTTTTCAACCAACCAATCAATCAGAATAGAGCTGGAAGGTACCTTGGAGGTCTTCTAGCCCAACCCCCTATTTAAGCATGAGATCCTATCCCATTTCAGACAAATGACTGTCCAGTCTTTTCTTAAAAACCTCCAGTGGTGAAGCACCCACAACTTCTGGTGGCAAGCCGTTCCACTGATTAATTGTTCTAATTATCAGGAAATTTCTCCTTAATTCCAGATTGCTTCTCTCCTTGGTTAGTTTCCATCTGTTGCTTCTTGTCCTGCCTTCAGGGGCTTTGGAGAATAGCTTGACCTCCTCTACTTTGGGGCAGCCCCTCAAATATTGGAACACTGTTATTCATGTTACCCCCTAGTCCTTCTTTTCATTAAACTAGACATCCCCAATTCCTGCAAGCATTCTTTGTATGTTTTATCCTCCAGCCCCCTAATAATCTTTGTTGCTCTTCTCTGCACTCTTTCTAGAGCCTCAACATCTTTTTCAGTGATTGAATGACCCCTGTAGATGCCATATGCTAAATAGATAGATAGATGATAGATAGATAGATAGATAGATAGATAGATAGATGAGAGAGAGAGAGAAGAAGGAAGGAAGGAAGGAAGGAAGGAAGGAAGGAAGGAAGGAAAGAAAAAAAGAAAGAAAAAAGGAAGGAAGGAAGGAAGGAAGGAAGGAAGGAAGGAAGGAAGGAAGGAAGGAAGGAAGGAAGGAAGGAAGGAAGGAACCTGAGTAGAGGCCCCAACTTCTAACAGGGTTCAATTTTTGGCGAGTTGATTGGTTCTTTGGAAACTTGCTCTCATAGTTTTTCATTGTCTTTCACCCTTCTCTCTCTCTCTCTCTTTTTCTTTTTCAGTATCCAACGTGATCAATTCTCTCTTTGGTGAGTTCAAATCGGGACCGGCTCTTGCTAAATCCCTTCCCCCCACCCCAGATAGCACTTTGGAGAGCTGGGTTTAGCACGTGGAGACCCCTCCCCGAGCTATGGGGAAGTGGTAAGACAGAAGGGGTCACGAGCTAGGTAAAAATGTGGTCGAAAAACAGAATTAACAAGAGGTGGTTGTTGTTGTTTTTTTGCACGTTGTGTGACAGGTGAGCAAACCAAAGCCCTGGTACGGCAGCTGACCCTTTTCAACCAAATTCTGATGGAACTCCAAGAGGACGTGAGAGATCAGGTACAATCGGAGGGTTAAGAAGAATGACACAAGGGGTCCTTGACTTACGATTACAAAACGAGCCCCAAAGTTCTGTTATTAAGCAAGACGCTTCTGAAGTCGGTTTTGCCCTTTTACGACCTTTCTTGCCCCGGGCATTAAGTGAATCACCGCCGTTGTTAAGTTAGGAACCCGATTGTTAAGCGAATCTGGCTTCCCTATTGACTCGACTTGTCACAAGGTCGCCAAAGGGGATCACGTAACACACACACACACACACACACACACACACACACACACACACATCATAAATATGAACCGGTTGCCCAGCCTCTGAATTTTGGTCACGTGACCACGGAGATGCTGCAACGGTTGGGAGAAACGGCCCTTTTTTCCCCCAGGGCTGTTGTCACTTCGAATGGTCACTAAGCGAAACTGTTGTAAGTCAGGGTGTCGACTCTGAAGCTGTCCTGACTGAGGCCATCTTTGAGTCTTCGATGTTGCCACAATGGAGATGAGGGCTAGGGAGGAGGGAATAGAGATAGCTGGTGTTTTGTAGCCAAAACAAAATACTTTCCCCTGGGAACCAAGGTCATTCTCGCACCTGGTCGGGGGGGAGGAGGAGCGACGTTACCAAGCAACTAGACTGCACCTTGATTGGACTATGTGACTGTTTGTTTGGGAAAAGGGGAAAACTTTTAATTAGGTGAAAACAGCAGGAACATTTAGAGTCAGTTTTCCCCAGCTTGTGCCAATATGATATCTATATCTTATCTATATATGGGTGTTTGTGTGTGTGTATGTTCCAGCATAACTCTGGAACGCCTCGAGCAATTTCAACCAAGCTTGGTACACAGATGAGTTACGCTCTGGAAAGAAATACTGTGGGAGTAAGACACCCCTAACACCTCTCGGTGTGTCTGTCTGTCTGTCTGTCTGTCTCTGTGTGTTCCAGCATAACTCTGGAATGCCTGGGCCGCTGAAATGAAAAGGAGTGAATTATATCTATAGTGTCAAATCACAGTACTTTTGAGAGTGATAGTGTGCCTTTTGGATTCAAGTTCTGTTAAGATACAGCCTGTTGTGCCTTAAAATGGCTTCTACTGTACAGCACAGTGGAGTTGCCATGGTAACGGCTTCACAGTTCTCCACAAGGGGGCTCCCTCTGGTATACCCAGACAACTCCAGGTTATCAGCTAGTATCCAAATTCTTTGGGGAGTTCTTTGTTGTTGTCCTTTGAGGAGTTCTGTTTGCTATGGATGTATTACTTGGAACTCTGACACGGGGACTACCAGTATTAATTCACAAAGAAACCAACTAGTAATTTCTAATTAAATGGGGGCTTAGCGCATTATGGTTTTATATATATATATATACATACATACATACATATATATATATATATATATATATATATATGTGTGTGTGTGTGTGTGTGTGTGTGTGTGTGTGTGTGTGTGTGTGTACACATACATACATACATACATATATATATTACATACATATATGTTTTCTGAGGTTTTCGCGGGTGTTTGTATGTAGGTCTTTGGTTATTCGGCTTTTCTGCCGCGTAAAATTGGAAGTGTCTTGGCGACGTTTCGACGAAGTCTCATTCGTCATCTTCAGGCTGGTGTTATCAGCTTCGTGCTTGCTCCTAGAACCAAAGACCTACATACATACATACATACATATATATATATATTTATATTTATATTTTCAGGTCAAGGAAATGTCTTTAATACGGAACACCATTATGGAATGCCAAGTATGTGGTGAGTTGAACCGAGAAGGTGAGAAGAGACGAAAGTCTTCCACCACAAAAGAGACGTGGATTTTGCTATAATAAATGTCCTTAAAATTCATTTTTCCATCTCCCTTATAACTGTCTGTTTAATGACCATTCGTAGAGACGAGGGTGCCAAAGGAAGGGGCTTCATGGCCAACCTTTGAAGTTTGATAAGAGTCTCTGAGAAATGGTTTATACAGATAATCCTTAACTTAACAACTGTTCATTTTAGTGGCTGTTCTGGCTTGTTTAGCGACCGACTTTCTGCATGTTAAATATAATAACCGATGGCTAACCGAGGGCTTTGGAGATTAGTTTTTTTCTTGGGGGGGGGTTTATCTATCAACGGCTTTTTCCATATACTAGTAATCCTTGACTTACAACAGTTTGTTTAGTGACTGAACAGCACTGGAAAAAGTGACTTAGGACCATTTTTCACAGTTACGACCGTTGTAGCGTCCCTGACCTCACGTGATCAAAATTCAAATGCTTGGCAACTGACTTCTATTTATGATGGTGGATAGGAGTGGTGCGGTGGCCTAGAGGTGGAACTCTCGCCTCACAATCAGGAGGCTGTGAGTTCGATCCTAGGTAGAGGCAGATATTCCTCTGTCTGGCCACGCTGAGAATATTATCTGGCGAATAAAACTCCGCATTGGCGACAGGAAAGTCATCCGGCCGGTAAACACTCAGCTAGCTCCATTCGGTTGCCCAGACTCCACCCCGCAAGGGATTATGGGGTCGTTAAATGATGAAGATGATTGGATGGGAGGGGGTGTCATGTTTTTCGACCTTCTGACGAGCAAAGTCAGTGGGGAAGTCAGTGGGATTCGCTTAGCAGCCGTGACAAGAAAGTTCGTAAAATGAAGAAAATTAACACTTAACAATTGTCTCTCTTTAGCAAAGAGAAATTTCGAGCTCAGCTGTGGTCGTAAGTCGAGGACTACCTGTAAAGGAAAAAGCTCGGGGAGGCGTGGCTTCTTGAGGACTAGAACCTTGCCAGATCGTTGTCTCTACCATTCGGGTTATTATTCCAACCTGTGACGAATTGAAACCTTCCTTCCCATAGGGTTTCACGAACACCGGTCCCGTTGTAATCCAAACCCATGTTTCGCCGGCGTTGATTGCATGGAGACCTACGAATACCCGGGGTACCGTTGCGGGCCCTGTCCCCCTGGTTTTGAAGGCAACGGCACCCATTGCGCTGATATTAACGAGGTAAAATTTGTTTGGCTCCTGTGATTTGGTCTCGTCCCGTCACCACATCTCTTTTGATTTTAGACGAAAACCTCTCTTCGCACCATCCGGTGGGGAAACCATCCTGTTGTTATATAGAACGCGCAGAAAGTCCACAAACGGTTTCCGATCTCTTCTAAACTTCTGTAATCCATGGCCTCTAATCAACGCCGTGAATTTTGCAAAGTGCCATTCTACAAGTCTGCCAAGTACAATACTACGTATCTGTTCTGACCTAGGTTTCCCCAAACCACGAAGCAGACTCCTTGTCCCGACAATAAACCTCTTTTTATTAAGTTACTGTGAATTCCTCTCGTTCACACCCAGCAAAGTCTTTCAAGGGAGAATTTACAGTCGCAGACCTTATCGGGCTTGGAGAGCTGCCAGGCCCGATATCTTCAAAACTTGGCAAGGAGTCACGAACCAACTAAGTAAACTAATTGTCTCCTGCAAACTCCACTCCCCTTTCGCTCCTCTTTTATTCCCTCTGGGAGGGGACATTCATTATCCACCTGTGGCTTTACTCCTGAGTCGACCTTTGTTCTTTAGCCGTTCCCTTCGTCTGGCAACTCTGCCCATGCACACACTGGGAACAGGCTCCAGCTGTTCTTCTGCCTCACTGATGTCCGACTCCGAAGGCAGCTGATAACTGTCAGACGGCCCTGGCCCCCTCTCTGCCTCCGATGCAGAGCCTTCCTCAGACTCCAGGACTGGCCCATGTTCGTCCCCAACCTCCTCACTCTCCGAAACTGCTACCAGCTCTGCTGGCGGGCCACAACAGTATATTAAAATACATGTAGATGGGTACACCTAATTCTTTTTTTTTACATTTTTGGCCTGATCGCAGTGTTTGTTTGCAAACCCGTGTTTTGCCGGCTCCAGATGTCTCAACATCGCACCCGGGTTTCGTTGTGAGCCGTGCCCGTCTGGCTACAAGGGCAATCTCGTCACCGGAGTCGGGGCAGATTATGCCAAAGCCAGCAAACAGGTGAGTAACTGAAATTCCAACTTACAAAAGCTTGTGTGTTTTTCCTCTTCCGACTCAAACCACAGCCCTTTGAGGTAGGACAGATAAAGAAGGAGGAGAAGCCGTGGAAATTCCAGAACGTTCCTTTTCTGTCAGGTAGACTAACAGAAGCTTGAAATCTTTCGGGTTTTTCTGTCTTATTTTATTTTTGCACCCTGTCTTATACAGGTAAATCAATCCTCGGCTTAACGACCACAGTTGGAGGCTGTGGCTGAGTGAGACATTGGTTAAGGGAGCTTGGCCCCATTTTAGGCGTTTTCGTGCCACAGTTGTTAAGCAAGTCGCTGCCTTTGTGAAGCCCGTAATACGGTCGTTAAGTGAATCTGGCTTGCCCCCCATTGAATTTGTTTGTTGGAAGGTCACAAAGAGGGGAATCAGCCAGCCCCCGGGCTGGGACCCTGCAACTGTCATAAGTACAAGTCAGTTTCCAAGCACCTAAATTTTCATCACCTGGCCACAGGGATGCTGTACCGGTCATAAGTGTGAAAAACGGTCATAGGTCACTGTTTTTTCAGTGCTGTTGTTAACTTTGAAGTTAGTCACATGAATTTGGCTCCCCGGGACGTTTCTTGTCAGGAGGTCGCAAAAGGGAAACACAGTCGTAACGCGAGGACTACCTGCGTTATCCACTAAGGCTAACTGATCTCTGTTTACCACAGATTTGCACGGACATCGATGAATGCAACGACGGGAACAACGGAGGGTGTGACCCCAATGCAATTTGCACCAACACGGTGGTGAGTAGCTCCGTCCAGGAAAAGCAGGGGAGGGGGCTTACACAAATGTGTGGGTCCACACAATTCCAACCCAATCCCAGTCTGATAATATTCCATTCCTTGCCGGGGAGAAAAAACACCGGAAAGTCCCATTTCCAACGGCTTGTACCAAATCTAAAATGAGAACTCAAATCTCTTGTGTAAAGATCGTAACCAGCTAGATTTAAATGCAGGGCTTGTCTTTTTTAAAAATGTTTTTAATTTACGCATTTTTCCTGAATCTACGTTAGCCGGGATAGCTCAGGCTATTAAGAAGCCTGTTATTAAGAACACAGTAGCCTGCAATTACTGCAGGTTCGAGCCCAGCCCAAGGTTGACTCAGCCTTCCATCCGTTATAAGGTAGGTAAAATGAGGACCCAGATTGTTGGGGGGGCAATAAGTTGACTTTGTAAATATACAAATAGAATGAGACTATTGCCTTACACACTGTAAGCCGCCCTGAGTCTTCGGAGAAGGGCGGGATATAAATGTAAACAAAAAACAAAAACAAAAAAAGTATTCAGTAAACGGTATATTGTCTGTGTCTTTTTACATACACGTAATAATAACAACGCGTGCCATAGGCTCGCCATCATGGGTCTAGAGCAGGGGTGAAATGTAAAATTTGTTACTACTGGTTCTGTGGGCGTGGGGCAGGGTGTAATGTGACTAGGTGGGCATGGCCAACTTTTTTTTTTTTACTTTTAAAAGCATGTTTTCTATAAGGTCTTCAGCGGAAGAGGTTGTAAAAAAATGCTTTTAAAAGCCTGTGATGATCAGGCAACTCAGCTGGGATCTCCAGAGGAGTCTTTTTAAAATTTTTTGTTTTACAACCTCTTCGACTCAAACCACAGCCCTTTGACGTAGGACAGATAAAGAAGGAGGAGAAGCCGTGGAAATTCCAGAACGTTCCTTTTCTGTCAGGTAGACTAATAGAAGCTTGAAATCTTTCCGGTTTTTCTGTCTTATTTTATTTTTGCACCCTGTCTTATACAGGTAAATCAATCCTCAGCTTAACGACCACAGTTGGAGGCTGTGGCTGAGTGAGACATTGGTTAAGGGAGCTTGGCCCCATTTTAGGCGTTTTCGTGCCACCGTTGTTAAGCGAGTCACTGCCTTTGTGAAGCCCGTAACACGGTCGTTAAGTGATTCTGGCTTGCCCCCCATTGAATTTGTTTGTTGGAAGGTCACAAAGAGGGGAATCAGCCAGCCCCCGGGCTGGGACCTTGCAACTGTCATAAGTACAAGTCAGTTTCCAAGCACCTAAATTTTCATCACCTGGCCACAGGGATGCTGTACCGGTCATAAGTGTGAAAAACGGTCATAGGTCACTGTTTTTTCAGTGCTGTTGTTAACTTTGAAGTTAGTCACATGAATTTGGCTTCCCCTCCCGGGATGTTTCTTGTCAGGAGGTCGCAAAAGTGGAACACAGTCGTAACGTGAAGATTACTTGCGTTATTCACTAAGGCTAACCGATCTCTGTTTACCACAGATTTGCACGGACGTCGATGAATGCAACGACGGGAACAACGGAGGGTGTGACCCCAATGCAATTTGCACCAACACGGTGGTGAGTAGCTCCGTCCAGGAAAAGCAGGGGAGGGGGCTTACACAAATGTGTGGGTCCACACAATTCCAACCCAATCCCAGTCTGATAATATTCCATTCCTTGCCGGGGAGAAAAAACACCGGAAAGTCCCATTTCCAACGGCTTGTACCAAATCTAAAATGAGAACTCAAATCTCTTGTGTAAAGATCGTAACCAGCTAGATTTAAACGCAGGGCTTGTCTTTTTTAAAAATGTTTTTAATTTACGCATTTTTCCTGAATCTACGTTAGCCGGGATAGCTCAGGCTATTAAGAAGCCTGTTATTAAGAACACAGTAGCCTGCAATTACTGCAGGTTCGAGCCCAGCCCAAGGTTGACTCAGCCTTCCATCCGTTATAAGGTAGGTAAAATGAGGACCCAGATTGTTGGGGGGGCAATAAGTTGACTTTGTAAATATACAAATAGAATGAGACTATTGCCTTACACACTGTAAGCCGCCCTGAGTCTTCGGAGAAGGGCGGGATATAAATGTAAACAAAAAACAAAAACAAAAAAAGTATTCAGTAAACGGTATATTGTCTGTGTCTTTTTACATACACGTAATAATAACAACGCGTGCCATAGGCTCGCCATCATGGGTCTAGAGCAGGGGTGAACTGTAAAATTTGTTACGACCGGTTCTGTGGACGTGGCTTGGTGGGGTGGGGGTGTAATGTGACTGGGTGGGCGTAGCCCACTTTTTTTCTTTTTTCTTTTTACTTTTAAAAGCATTTTTTCTACAACCTCTTCGGCTGAAGAGGTTGTAAAAAAAATGCTTTTAAAAGCCTGTGATGATCAGGCAACTCAGCTGGGATCGCCAGAGGAGTCTTTTAAAATTTTTTTGTTTTACAACCTCTTCGGCTAACAGTGTATGTATTCTCAGTAAGGGACACGGCGGCTCAGTGGCTAAGACGTTGAGCTTGTCGATGGAAAGGTCGGCAGTTCAGCGGTTCGAATCCCTAGCGCCGCGTAACGGGGTGAGCTCCCGTTCCTTGTCCCAGCTTCTGCCAACCTAGCAATTCGAAAGCACATTAAAAAAATGCAAATAGAAAAAATAGGGACCACCTTTGGTGGGAAGAGAAGAGCGTTCCGTGCGCTTTTGGCGTTGAGTCATGCCGGCCACATGACCATGGAGACGTCTTCGGACAGCGCTGGCTCTTCGGCTTTGAAACGGAGATGAGCACCGCCCCCTAGAGTCGGCAACGACTAGCACGTATGTGCGAGGGGAATCCTTACCTTTCCCTTATGTATTTTCATCCCAAAATATATATTTTTTGCCTTAGACAGAGCAAGGCCCTTGTGTTTTTTTTTCCTAATTAAAAAGGATAAAGCCCTCAAAATGTATATTTTATGAGTCTTCAAATCCCATTCGCTCTTCGGGGTCCTTTGACAGCCTGACAAGGTAGGACGGTTTCATGAAAGCCACGAATGCTAGGTAAGTTTTTTTTGGTCCTTCTTCATTTCATTGGCATTCCCCCCCCCATTTTTTTCCCCTTAGGGGTCTTTCAAATGTGGGCCGTGTAAATCTGGTTTTGTGGAGAAGGAGCCGGGCAACTGTACCCCCCAGAAGGCGTGTGAAAGTCCGAGTCACAATCCTTGTGACGTCAACGGGTACTGCCTCTTCGAACGCAACGGTGATGTTTCCTGTTCGGTAAGAATTCTCGTGTACTTTCCTGAGGCTTCGGGTGTGGAAGGCCGGTGGCTAGGTGGGAGAGGAAGGTAGACTACTCTTAACGATGGAGGCTCCATTTAGCAGTTCGAGCCCTTTGGAGGGTAGGAGGAGCTGATGTGTTCTCTCCGGGTGTGCAAACTCTCCCTGGAAAACAGTTGTGTGATTTCAGTCAGCCTCCTTAATAAAAATCGTTTTGTGATTTGATTCGGCACCCTTAATAAAAATCATTTTTTATTTCAATCGGCACCCTTAATTAAAAATCACTTCGCGATTCCAATCTGCATCCTTAATTAAAAAAACATTTTGGAATTTCAATCGGCCTCCTCAATGAAATCCTTTTCTGATTTCAATCGACACCCTTAATCAAATTATTTTTATTTCAATTGGCACCCTTAATAAAAAAAAAACCGTTTTGTGATTTTAATTGTCACCCTTAATAAAAAAAAAATCATTTTGTGGTTCCAACCTTCATCCTGAATTTTTTTTAAAACAACATTTTGCAATTTCTACGGCCTCCTTAATAATATTGTTGTTTTTTTCCCCCTTTGCCTGTCTAGTGCAATGTGGGTTGGGCCGGCAATGGAAATGTGTGCGGGCGGGACACTGACATCGATGGCTATCCGGACGAACCGTTGCCCTGCATCGACAACAACAAGCATTGTGCACAGGTAAAACAGGAAACGGTGGCTCAGTGGCTAAGACTTTGAGCTTGTTGATCAAAAGGTCGGCAGTTCGGCGCTTCGAATCCCTAGCACCGCGTAACGGGGTGAGCTCCCGTTCCTTGTCCCAGCTTCTGCCAACCTAGCAGTTCGAAAGCACTTAAAAAATGCAAGTAGAAAAATAGGGACCCCCTTTGGTGGGAAGGGAACAGCGTTCCGTGCACCTTTGGTGTTGAGTCATGCTGGCCACATGACCACGGAGACATCTTCAGACAGCGCTGGCTCTTTGGCTTTGAAACGGAGAGGAGCACCGCCCCCTAGAGTCGGAAACGACTAGCACGTATGTGCGAGCGGAACCTTTACCTTTACCTTAAAACAGGAAAAGTACAAAGAGGATTAAGGGAGGCTCAAACATATGAAGAACGGTTGCAGGAATTGGAGCTATCTAGTGTAATGAAAAGAAGGACCGGGGGGGGGGGGACATGATAGCATCTTCCAATATTTGAGGGGATGCCCCCAAAGAAGAGGGGGGTGAACTTATTCAAAGTCAGGACAAGAAGCAATGGATGGAAACTAATCAATGTGGAATGAAGGAGAAATTTCCTACCCGAGCAGGGGGTTGGACTAGAAGACCTCCAAGGTCCCTTCCAGCTCTTATTCTGATTCATTGATTTCAGCACCTTGGACAACAACCTCTACACTTATCATTCTGTTATTTTTAAAGAATATACTTCAAGGACTGGTTAATATTTTTTTTTTTGGTAAATAATTTTTATTTCCATTTTTCAACATCATATTTATATACAATCTATCATCCATCATTAATCATCAATCTCCATTTATTACTAATTCAGGCCTGCCCGACTGCCACTTCCTTGCTACACAACTTCCCTCTCTACCCTCTACTACTTTCCCTAGGACTGGTTAATATTTTGTCCCATTTTTTCCCCCTCTTTTTTTAGGACAACTGCCGTTTGACCCCTAACTCAGGACAGGAAGACGCAGATAATGATGGTATCGGTGACCAGTGTGACGATGACGCCGACGGTGACGGGATCAAGAACGTGGAGGTAGGCCAGTATTCAATATCCTATACCAGGGGTCAGCAACCTGCAGCTCCAGAGCCGCATGTGGCTCTTCGATCCCTCTGCTGGCGGCTCCCTGTCCCTCAAAATCTGCGTCACAACCACCAATGTACAACACCCGCCGGCACGCGATTTATTGAGCCAACTGGTAGGCCAACTCGTGCCCCTGTCTTATTCTACAGGATAATTGTCGCCTCCTCCCCAACAAAGACCAGCAAAACTCGGATACAGATTCATTTGGGGATGCTTGTGATAATTGCCCCAATGTTCCGAACAATGATCAAAAGGACACCGACCACAACGGAGAAGGGGATGCGTGCGACAACGACATCGATGGGGACGGTAAGACCATCAACGTCTTTACAGCTCAAGGGAAGGGTTGGTCCTGTAGCCATCCAAGGATTTAATCTTCCATTGAGGGGTCTCTGAGCTTGGTTAAGAGAGCAAATCCCTCCTCCTCCTAGTACTGGTGATGTAACCTAGTCAGGTCATGAAATGTCTGCAAGGAAATAACCAAGCTCAGAGAGCATCAAAGATTCTACAGTAGCCTCCTCCTCCTCCTCCTCCTCCTCCTCCTCCTCCTCCTCCTCCTCCTCCTCCTCCTCTTTCTTCTTCTTCTTCCTCCTCCTCCTCTTCTTCTTCTTCTTCTTCCTCCTCCTCTTCCTCCTCTTCCTCTTCCTCTTCCTTTTCTTCCTCCTTCTCTTCTTCTTCTTCCTCCTCCTCCTCTTCTTCTTCCTCTTCCTCTTCCTCCTCCTCTTCCTCCTCCTCCTTCCAGCAAACCCACTCCTTTCTAGCACTGATAATGTTATCTAATTGGGCAGTGAAACATCTGCAAGGTAACCACCAAGCTCAGAGAACACCAGGAAACCCCCAGTACTTCTCCAAAGTCACATTGGTCACTAAATGAATGGTTGTTAGTCAAAGGGTGTGCCCAAATAAACTTGATTGGTTGATTGGTTCATTTGACCAACCCAACAGACTCTGGGTGGTGTACTGTGCTGGAAAATGTACCTTCCTTGTGGGAAAATTTCGAAAGCTTCGATTTGTAAATTTTCTTGCCGGTAAAGTACATGTGTAGAGTTTGCTACGAGCAAGGAGACCGATGTCGAAAAAGACTCAGACACGGGGAAACTGAAGAGCTTTGCTAATTCCTGTTTTTCCTTCTCTAGGGATTCCCAACGGGCTGGACAATTGTCCGAAGGTACCCAACCCGCTGCAGACTGACCGTGATGAAGATGGTGTCGGGGACGCGTGCGACAGCTGTCCAGAACTTAGCAATCCAACTCAGGTTTGATCCTCCAGGAAGTTACGAGAGTGTGTAGACTGATTTTTATCTTGGAATCGTGGGATTCGGGGTGTTGTAATTCCGTAAAAGCTGGGGATCCTCAAATGCCGGCCTCTCCCAAATGTTACACCATCTCTAGATGCTTGCTTGTTCACCTGACATCCCGGTCTCTTTCAGACAGACATGGACAGTGATCTGGTGGGAGACGCTTGTGACACGAATGAGGACAGGTAACAACGAACCATATTCCGATGCTTGAAAAACAAAATGCAAATCCCGTTTTAAGAAAGGGGTTTTAAGAAGGGACTCTGTCCCTTCCAGATGACAAGCTACCATAAAACTAGGTTTGAGGGGTTTTTTTGTGTCAAGGTTTTAATGGCCTATATCCGTGATTGCGAACCTATGGCATGTGTGCCATAGTACACTCTCTGATGGCACGCGAGCTGTCGCTCCAGTTCAGCACCGCTGCGCATAAGTATGCGCCTCCTGCCACCCAGCTGATCTTCGGGTCTCTGCCGTGCATGCACAAGGGGGCGTACACACCTGTGCGGGGGCAGGGCACACGCATTGCATTTTGGGAGTTTAGGCACATGCACAATTATTTGCGCATGCATGCATGCTGTTGTGTTCTCCTTGCCTCCGTCCGAACGATGGCTTAATTAGCCGGCTCTTATCAGCTTTGGCAGCAAAAAAGCCAGCGTCTGCCAAGAGCCCTCGATAGCTGCCAAGACGCTGGTGAGTCACAACCTTCAGCTCTAGTCAATCCGTGGATTTGCCTGATACAAAGAAACACACCAGCTCTTGCTGCCTTTTATATCCTGTGGGGTGTGGCTCCATGACTCAGCACTTTTTTTTGTTTGTTTGTTTACATTTATATCCCGCCCTTCTCCGAAGACTCAGGGCGGCTTACAGTGTGTAAGGCAATAGACTCATTCTATTTGTATATTTTTACCAAGTCAACTTATTGCCCCCCCAACAATCTGGGTCCTCATTTTACCTACCTTATAAAGGATGGAAGGCTGAGTCAACCTTGGGCTGGGCTTGAACCTGCAGTAATTGCAGGCTGCTGTGTTCTAGTAACAGGCTTCTTTACAGCCTGAGCTATTACGGCCCCTTCCTAGGCCTGCCCCTTCCCCTGCTTCTGCTCTTCCCTTCTCTCCTGCCTACAAAACCTGGGATTGAGCCAAGCCTGACTGCTGTCAGCTGGTTCTGCAGGCGTGGCCTGGAGGGGGAAGCGTCAGGAGAAGGAGGCCTCGTTATCTCTTTCGCCTGGCCTGCTTCTGGCTCCTGGAGCTGATCCAGGGAGGCCGGTGCTTCCGAGATAAGTCCTAACGGCCCTTCCCCCTCACTGTCCAAATCATTTTCTGGCAGCAGGCCCGGCTCCAAGGCACTTTCGGGCATAGGGCCAGGTTCGGGGACAGGAGCCCCAACACATGCACTTTGGGCACTTGGTCCAGAAAAGGTTAGCCTATATATTTGACTGGAAACACAACATTATCGGAAAGGATGGGAGACACAGCATAGTGGCTTAGAAAGGAACGTTGGAAAAGAACCGGTGAGGAAAAAGTTAAATGGAGAGAGGATGAATGCTCTCAAGCCTTCGTCAAGGAGCATGGGATTTGTAGTCCTAAACCCCTGCAGGACACCAGGCTGCCTCTGCGGCTCTTACGACAGAGGTCATAAAAACACTGCCGTTTTAGGTATACAGGTGTAACCGCAACTGAACCCCAAATTTCTGTGGCTAAGGGAGACCTTGGTTAAATGCGTTTTTGGCCATTTGTAAAATGGCCAAAAACCTTTCTTGCCACATTTGTTCGGTGAATCGCTGTGGTTAAGTTACGAACAGAGTGAAATTAACCATGATCATAAGTCAAGGACTATTCTCTTTCTCTCTGTATATATACATTTATTAAAATGTTTTTCCATTGGATGGAAGAGGTTTTGTTTAATTTGCACCGCTTCCCTCTTGTCTCCGCCAGAGATGGCGACGGCCACCAAGACACCAAAGACAACTGTGCGGAAATTCCTAACAGCTCGCAGCTGGATTCAGATAACGACGGGAAGGGGGATGACTGTGATAACGATGATGACAATGACGGGATCCCTGATTACCTGCCTCCTGGGCCCGACAATTGCCGCCTGATTGCTAATCCCAACCAGAAAGACGTCGACGGTAACTATCCTTGTGGGAAGTAAAGAGATCTTATATTTTCCCCAGAGAGCTCGTGGTTGTACGTGTACCGTTGGAATGATTTCCGTCCTGTAATGCACTGGTGGTATTCGGCCGGTTCTATCTGGTTCGGGCGAACCTGTAACGGCTGCTGTGGGAGGCTCTGCCCACCCGCCCAGACGTCATCACGTCCCGTTTATCCACGTTTTTGATGCTCTGAACATGCACGGAAGACCCTGTGCATGCGCGGAGGTGGTCACATTTGTGAACCGGCAGCAAAGGTAAGTCGATACCACCCCTGCTGTAATGGTTTAGGTGAGTGTCGGCAAACCTATGGCATGCCTGCCGGAAGCAGCACGCGGAACCATCCCATGAAGAATGTGTAGACCTCACTGGCTCCTCTTGCGCGTTCCTATGATCACATGCGCGCCGGTCAGCTGGCCGTCACGTGCGTGGGAGTGTCATTCCGGCACACAAGCGCAGGCCAGCACCCAACCTTCTGGGAGACGTCTGCGGACAGCGCTGGCTTTTCGGCTTTGAAATGGAGATGAGCACCGCCCCCTAGAGTCGGGAATGACTAGCACACATGTGCGAGGGGAACCTTTACCTTTACCTAAATAAACGTGTAACTCGGAGGGAACTGGACGTCTTTGTTTCTTTTTTCGGGCCAAGCAAACTTAGTTTACCTGAGTGACACCTTTGGCGAATGAGTTCACACGTGTTTTATTGATCTGTGTAGGCAACGGCGTGGGGGACGCCTGCGAGGAGGATTTTGACAACGATACGGTGGCCGATCCAATAGACGTGTGTCCGGAGAGTTCTGAAGTGACATTGACTGACTTCCGGGCCTACCAGACGGTCATTTTGGACCCTGAGGGAGATGCTCAAATTGATCCCAACTGGGTTGTCCTTAACCAGGTAGAAGGAGAAGAAAAATGGACGATCATCCATCGGGCAACCCATTCTGAAGTTGCTAAGATGTCCACAGAGTTGTAAGGTCTCTTAAAACATGTCTTCCTGATTGTCGAATTTTATTTTCAGGGTATGGAAATTGTCCAAACCATGAACAGCGATCCGGGCTTGGCTGTAGGTAAGCCGTCTTATGTTAGCTTATTTGTTTTGGATTGCATCAGGAGGCGCTTTCATGGTTTAGATCCCCAAAATGTCCTTACGACAATTTGACAAAGACAATTTGACAAAGACAATATAGATAGTGACGGTTTTGCAATGACGATGGTGCTGAACGAGTAACTTTGCAACCGGTCAACCTTCACCGGTCTATAAAACAGAAGGAAAATCATACACACAGTTGTGGTATGAATAGTGAAATATTCGGGCAAATAATGGCCGGATTGCTGGTCCCAATTGCTGCTAAATGAGAACAGCCTGTAATGCATCCCTTGTTGATTGCGAAAGCGAAAGTGAAACTATTCCAGCTCATCTCTTTCACTCCTGACCTCTGGTACCAATTGTCACTAAACAAGGACCGCCTGTAACGTGTCCATTGGCCGATTGGGAAAATGAAAGTGACAGTAAATAACAATTCCAACTCCTCCCTTTCATTCCTGACCCCTGGTCCCAATTGTCCCTAAACAAGGACCGCCTGTAACGTATTCATTGGCCGATTCTGAAACTGAAAGTGAAAGCAAATGAAGATTCCCAGATCCTTTTTCATTCCTGACCCTTGGGTCCCGACTGTCACTAAATGAGGATGATTTAATGGCCGATCATGAAACCGAAAGTGAAAGTAAACAATGATTCCAGCTCTACTCTTTGATTCCTGACCTCCCTGAATGTTTAAAACCCCCCCTTTCATTCCTGACCCCCTTAACCTTACTCCTGACTCCGTGGGGCAGGATACACGGCGTTCAACGGGGTGGATTTTGAAGGCACTTTCCACGTCAACACCGTGACCGATGACGATTATGCCGGCTTCATCTTCGCCTACCAAGACAGCGCCAGTTTTTATGTGGTCATGTGGAAACAAACCGAACAGACCTACTGGCAGGCCACACCATTCCGGGCCGTGGCGGAGCCCAGCTTGCAGCTCAAGGTGAGCGATATTCCCCCAGTTTGGCATGAGAGGGGACGGGGGGGTGTCACCCAAAGGTCATCTAGCTTTACCCGCTCCGGAAAGAATCTCTCTGCACCTTTCGCTTCCAAACTCTCAGAATTCTTTTATGGAATGGTGTGGTGGCCTAGAGGTGGCGCTCTCGCCTCACAAGCAGGAGGCTGTGAGTTCAATCCTAGACAGATCCTAGATTTCTCTCTCTGGGTACAATGAAAATATATCTGCTGGAAAAAACTCCGCATTGGCAACAGGAAGGGCATCCGGCCAATAAAACTCCCTGCTAGTTCCATTCAGTTGCCCCGATTCCACCTCGCAAGGGATTACGGGATCATTAAATGATGGGGAGGGGGGAGAATGAATCCTTTTATGACCCAATTCAAAGCCCAGCTAAATACAGGGAGTGTTGTGGAGAGTGAGGAGGTTGGGGAGGAACGTGGGCCAGTCCTGTAGTCTAGGAAAGGCTCGGACGAGGGCTCTGCATCGGAGGCAGAGTGGGAGCCAAGGCCATCTGGTAGTTCTTTGCTGCCTCCGGAGTCTCCGGAGTCTGACATCAGTGAGGCAGAAGAACAGCGGGAGCCTGTTCCCAGTGTGCGCATGGGCAGAGCTGCCAGGAGACAGGAACAATTAAGGAAACAGGGTCGACTTGGGAGTAAGGCTTGGAGATGATTGGCCCCTCCTATAAGACATAAAAGAGAAGCGAACGGGATGTGAGCTTTTACAGGAAGCAATTAGTTCATCTGATCGGTAAAAGTTCTGTTTGACTCTGTGCCAAGTTTGGCCTTGTCCTGCGTGTGGCAATTAGTTCTCTGGCAGCTTTCCAAGGGAGATAAGGTGGGTGTTTGTAAACATTCCATTGAAAGACTGTTTGAGAAGCTTTGCGGACTGTGAATGACAATAATTCACAGCTGTATGAATTAAAGAGGTTTGCTGGGGCTAAGATTGTGCTGTATACTTTCTAAGGAAGCCTAGGTCAGAACAGGTAGTCCTTGACTTATAACCGCATTCGAGTCCAAAATTTCCATTGCTGAGCGAGACGTTAGGTGAGTTTTGCCGTATTTTGTGCCACTTCTTGGCACCGTTGTTAAATGAATCTCTCCAGTTGTCAGAGACACAGTTGTTCGGTGAATCTGGCTTGCTCGTCGGAAGGTTGCGACCGTCATAAGTTACGGGTTGCTCGCCAAGCATCTGAATTCTGATCACGTGACCGGGGGCGCGGGATGTGCAGCAACGGTCGTAAGTGTGGAAAACATCACACTGAGTTGACACATCCTAAATCTGCGAAGGTTGGAAAAGTGGGGGAGAAAAAATATAATTTGTTTTTCTCTCGGCTAAATCGATCCTTCGAATGCAAAACGTTGTTGGTTTTTCTCGTCCCGGCAGGCGGTAAAATCGGAAACGGGGCCCGGTGAATACCTGCGCAATGCCTTGTGGCACACGGGCCACACGCCCGGCCACGTCAAGCTGTTGTGGAAGGATCCACGCAACGTGGGTTGGAAGGATAAAACCTCTTACCGTTGGCGTCTCTTACACAGACCCCAAGTAGGGTACATCCGGTAAGACTCATCCTGGTTTTAATTTGCAATTCTATGGCAGCCAAGCTGCACCCGGCAGTTTTTCCCCCCCAAAAAAACCAAAAAACAAAAGCAAGGTTTTCATTTAGTGTCCTGCACAGGCAAGGCTAATGGAATTTTCCAAGCCCACTTAATGGCCAGATGTTCCTTCTGCATCCGGAAAACTCCCAATTCATGGCCAAATGTGTCTTCTGCATCCAGAAAACACCAGTTCATGGTTAAATGTTTTTTCTGCATCCAGAAAACTTCAATTTATTTATTATTTATTTACATTTATATCCCGCCCTTCTCCGAAGACTCAGGGCGGCTTACAGTGTGTAAGGCAATAGTCTCATTCTATTTGTATATTTACAAAGTCAACTTATTGCCCCCCCAACAATCTGGGTCCTCATTTTACCTACCTTATAAAGGATGGAAGGCTGAGTCAACCTTGGACCTGGTGGGACTAGAACCTGCAGTAATTGCAGGCAGCTGTGTTTTAATAACAGGCTTCTTACAGCCTGAGTCACACCGCGGCCCAATTCATGGTTAAATGTTACTTATACATACAGAAAACCCCAATTCATGGTTATATGTTTCTTTTGCATCCAGAAAACACCAATTCACGGTTAAATGTTCCTTATGCATCCAGAAAATCCCAGTTCATGGTTAAATATTCCTTTTGCATCCAGAAAACCCCAATTCAGGGCCAAGCATTCCTTTTCCATCCAGAAAACTCCAATTCATAATGAAATGTTCCTTCTGTATCAAAAAAAAACAACCCAATTCATAGTTAAATGTTTCTTTTGCATCCAGAAACCCCAATTCATGGTTAAATGTTTCTTATACATACAGAAAACCCCAAGTCATGGTTAAATGTTCCTTTTGCATCCAAAAACCCCCCGTTCGTGGTCAAAAATTCCTTCTGCCTCCAGAAAACCCCCAGTCAGCTGTGAAGTCTTTTTTGAAGACTTCACAGCTGAAGTCTTTCCAAAAAAAACACAAACCAAAACCCGGCTTATTCTGATATAAGCAAACCCAAATAAAATTTACAAAGGCCATAAAACGAGATTCCTTTTTTTTTTCTTTTTCATTTCTTTCTTTCTTCTTCTTCTTTTTTTTTTGAGAAGCGCGGAGCGAGAAGCCAGGGACGCCTACCCCCTGCCAAAAAAAATATATCCTCGCCAGCCGCTTCCGAGTTTTCCCCTCCAAGTTGGCACCAAATATAGCTGTATTTCCGCTTTAAGCCCAGGCTGGTCCCACCGTCCAGAAATTTTGGTCTCTGTGTTTGTGCCGCTCCATCTCTCGTTCTCACACGCCCCCCCCCTCTTTGCTCTCTTCCCACAAACCCCCCTCCCCTCCCCTCCCAAACCACCCCACATCCACAGCCCCCCCACTCCCCAGGCATTGTCTAAGTTGTCATAGCAATCCCATGCGGCCGGGGAATGCGCTAATGCACTCCGAAGCCGGACAATGGAGGAAAGGTCACAGCAGGGCGGGCAAAGGAAGAAAAAAAAAAAAGGAAGAATGAACAAGGCTGGGAATTTGACCCCCCCTCCTCCTCTTTCGCCCCCTTTGCTTAGCAAGACTGTGGGGGGAGGGGGGAGAGAGAGGGAGGGAGGGGAGAAGGACAAGCGTTGAATTTCCGACACTCCATCCCCTTCTTCAGAAAGGAAAAAGGGGTGCCCTCTTTTCCAAAATAAAATGGAATTAAAATTGATCCTGGGCTTGATTTCGAAGTGGAATTAGTAGCCGGATTCGGAATGGTTGGTTGGTTTTTGTTTGGTGCCCTGAGCAGACGAGACCCCTGTGGTTTTCTAACCCCAATTGATGGCTAAATATTTCTTCTGCATTCTCCCCCAAACCTCAATTGATGGCTAAGGATTCATTCTGCACCCAGAAAACCCCAATTAATGGCTAAATGTTTCTTCTGCATCCCCCAAACCTCAATTGATGGCTAAGTGTTCCTTCTGCCTCCCCCAAACCCCAATTGATGGCTAAATGTTTCTTCTGCCTCCCCAAACCCCAATTGATGGCTAAATGTTTCTTCTGCCTCCCCAAACCCCAACTGATGGCTAAGTGTTCCTTCTGACTCCCCCAAACCCCAATTGATGGCTAAATGTGTCTTCTGCATCCCCAAACCCCAATTGATGGCCAAGTGTTCCTTCTGCCTCCCCCAAACCGCAATTGATGGCTAAATGTTTCTTCTGCATCCCCAAACCTCAATTGATGGCTAAGTGTTCCTTCTGCCTCCCCCAAACCCCAATTGATGGCTAAGTGTTGTTCCTTCTGCACTGGGCGCTCGACAGAAGCATCATAAGCATTGCCTTCCTTCCCATTTCTGCTTCTGTCCCCCCCATCTCCCCTCCCCAGGGTGCTGCTCTACGAAGGACCCCAGCTTGTTGCCGACTCCGGGGTGGTCATCGACACCACAATGCGGGGAGGGCGCCTGGGCGTCTTCTGTTTTTCTCAAGAGAACATCATTTGGTCCAACCTGCAATATCGGTGCAACGGTGAGTGGTTTGGCGCGAATCCTCCCGGCTTGGAGACCGTCCAGTTGGGGGGGGCGGGGGATGGGCTAGATGACCTCGCAGGTCCCTTCCGGTCCCTTTCATTCCAAGAGCCTCTCTTTGCAGTGGGGTTGGATTGGATGAACTTGCAAGTCGTCTTCTTCCGTTCTAGGATCCTGTCACGTTCATGGTTTCTCTCCCGGGAGAGGGTTGGCCTGGATGACCTCTAGGTTCCCTTCCAGCCCTTGCATGCTAGGCTCCCTCCACTGCAGCCGTGAGAGATAGGATGGGCATGTCTGGTTTTGGGCAACAGATCCCAAAATAAGATACAGGCGGCCCCCAACTTACAGCCATTCATTTAGTAACCGTTCAAAAGGACAACTGCAGTGGTGAAAGTGACTTACGACCATATTTCACACTTAACGGCCGTCGCAACATCCCCAGGGTCACGTGATCGAACTCCAGAGGATTGGCAACTGGTTCGTATTTATGACAAGTGTAGCGTCCTGTGGTTACGTGATCCTCTTTTGCGACCTTCCAACAAGCCAAGTCAACCGGAAGCCAAATTCACTTAACAACGTAACGTGTCAGTGAACAATGGCAGCGATTCATTTAACAACCGTGTCCAGGAAGGTCGTAAAATGGGGGCAAAACTCCCTGAACAAATGCCTCGCTCAGCCACAGACATTTTGGTCTTGGTTGTGGCCATAAGTCGAGGATTACCTAACATCCACATTTAACCAGTGCCACCAGAAGTTGTGGCCGCTCCGTCCCTGGAGGTTTGGTTCTCCTGCTTGAGCAGGGGGCTGGACTAGAAGACCTCCAAGGTCCCTTTCCAACTCTGTTCCTCTGTTCTGTTTTGGTTCAAACAATATGAGCCGTATCCCTGCTTCAGCACGGGGCTGGGCTAGAAGACCTCCAAGGCCCCTTTCCAACCCCATGGTCCTATATTCCATAGAACTAAACTTCCTAACTGAGAACAATTAACCAGCGGAACGACTTGCCACCAGAAGTTGTGGCCGCTCCATCCCTGGAGGTTTGGTTCTCCTGCTTGAGCAGGGGGCTGGGCTAGAAGACCTCCAAGGTCCCTTCCAGCTTTATTCTATCTTCTGCCTCGATCACCAAGCCTCAAATTTACTCCATTTTTTTTTCTCTCTCTCTCTAGATACGGTCCCTGTCGACTTCGAACCGTACCGGCGGATTTTACTAGAACAACCTTAAAAAAAACACGAAACGTCGCCCCCCAAAAGATTTTGAGGTGGGGGAGATATTTATCCCACCCGTTTGGAGAACCACCCAATTCTACGCCGGATCGAATAAAAAAAACTCTGCAAACGAGCCACGCTTCGTGCGTGTTTGCGAAGGGTGCAGAAGTCCCAAAGGCACCGCACGACACAACATTGGGGTTGTTTAGAAATTCGATTTGGGGGGTTACAGATTAACAGAGTTGGAAGGGACCTTATAGGTCATCTAGTCCAACCCCCCCCCCACTTCCTCCGCTCAAGCAGGAGACATCTACACCGTTTCTGACAAATGGCAGTCCAATCTTTTCTCGTTGTTCTTCCCTCCATCCATAAAACCTTTTTTAAAAAATAACTGTGCCTTGTCGTATTTTTGGGGACTCAGGCCGGGCGCAAATAAATGAAATTTTTTTTAATAGGAGAGATTTAAAAATGGCTTTGGAGCGGCCACGTCGAATAGAAGTTGGGATTTCGAGATTTCTCCCCAAATTGGTTATTTTTTAAGGGGCGAGGGGTGGGATTTGAAAAGGGGGCTTCTTTGCAAGACCCCCCAAATTTTTAATTTTAGGTAAAGATTCCCCTCGCACATGTGTGCTAGTCGTTCCTGACTCTAGGGGGCGATGCTCATCTCCGTTTCAAAGCCGAAGAGCCAGCGCTGTCCAAAGACGTCTCCGTGGTCATGTGGCCGGCATGACTCAACGCCAAAGGCGCATGGAACGCTCTTCCCTTCCCACCAAATGTGGTCCCTATTTTTCTACTTGCCATTTTTTAAGTGCTTTCGAACTGCTAGGTTGGCAGAAGCTGGGACAAGTAACAGGAGCTCATCCCGTTACATGGCGCTAGGGATTCGAACCGCTGAACTGCCGACCTTTCCATCGGCAAGCTCAGCGTCTTAGCCATTGAGCCACCACGTCCCGTTTAACGTTTAGATGCCCCCAAATGGTGTTTTCTCGCTGCTTGCAAATCTAATTTTGGGATTTTCTTTTGTCCAAAGAAGTTTAGGGAAGTTTTCCTTCTCCGGTTCAAGAATTCAGATCCGATCGATTTGAACCGGAAACGCAGTTAGGAATCTTAATTTTGCATCTGGATTTGGAAGCATTTTGGACCCGTGTGAAGAGAACGTCCGCATAATCAAAAAACTCTGAATTTTGCTTGAGGGCCCCCCCTGCTTTTAAATCGAGGCAGCCCTTGACTTAGAACAGTTCATTTAGTGACCGTTTGAAGTGACAACGGCCCTGAAAAAAAGCGACTTGGTTAGGGCCCTTTTTCACACTTAACGACCGTCGCAGGAACTCCCTGGCCACGTGATTGATATTCAGAGGCTTGACAGCTGACTCATATTTACGACGGTCGCAGGCGTTCCGTGATCGATCCCCCTGTTGCGATCTTCTCACAAAGTCATTGCAGAATCCAGATTCACTTAGCGACCAGGTTACTAACTGATCAACTGCAGCGACTCACTGAACAACGGTGGCCAGAAAGGCCTGTAAAATACCGAACGACTTGTCTCGCTGAACGACATAAATTTGGGGCTTGGCAGTGGCTATTTGCATCTGCATGTAAATCAAGGCGAGATCGTTAATTTTGGGAATCTGCCGCGGATTAAATTCATTCTTGTCGTCGGCCTAAAACCGATCCCCCCTTTTGTGACCTTCCGTCAAAGCCACGTTCCTCTACAAGCAGAATGAAACAAGACCTGGGAGAAACCCCCCCCCTTCCCCAATTCAATCCAATCCTGGCTAGTTCTCGGACCACAAGCCTGCTGACTCGTCCCCCCCCGATTCTCGGCATCCAGCTGTCCAGCCATGCGAAATTCCCACCTGACGTTGGCCTCCAGGTGTGAAACGGGCCTCTCAGGTGTGCGGCCAGGTGTGAATCCAGAACAGGGGGAGGCCAGGACAAGTGCAATATTAGCATCCCGAAAAAATCACAACATTGCACTTGGTCCCAACCCTGCCCCGAAACTGGAACCAAAGTCTCGCTCGGGACTCGCGCCACTGCTAACGCCGGAACTCTGCAAAGTGGGAAAAAAAAAGTTCACAGGGGTTACCTGCCCTGCTTCGAAACCCACCCACCCCCACCTCTTCCCCCCCCCACACCCCCTGTCGGATTCCTGAGCTAGCTACCCACCCACCCACCGGCGCCCGGGAGCTGGCAAGTTAGTTCACTAATCGGCCCGCTTGACCGACCACGACGTTGCTGTGGAGATGTGGTGTCCCGGCAACGCTCAAGTGAATGCCACGCTCGCGGGCGGCAAGGGGTCTCAGGGAGGGAGGGGTGGCGTGGGGGGCAGTAGCCCTCTCATTCATGCCAGAAGGCCTACCAGGGTGGTGCCCACCTCCCCGGGACCGAGCGGGCGATGCCCCTCGTTGCAAAACACCTGTTGTTGGGTTTTTTTATGGTATTTGACACCTGTTGCAAAGAAAATCTGGCTTCGCTGTCAAAAAATAGACCCCTGGTTTTCTCCTTTGCCATGTAGATGGTGGAGGAAGGGGGATCGCTGACCCCACCACCAGCCCCCCACCCTGGTTTGTCCCCCCCCTCAAATAGGGGGGCCACCCCAAAGAGATGAACTTCCCTGTTTCCTTTTTCTAAAGTTGGGGATTGGGGCTACTTGCTTTTCAAATCGGTGCGCATCGTCTCCTCCAGGATGTGGCTGATCCTTTCCTTGGCTGGTCTTGGGTTCGAACCCCTGCCTGGTCCCGAACTTGGAGAAGGGGGAGGCCTGCCACCTCCCTTGGAGGGCGCACCGAAGTTGCTAGGGAAGGCGTGCCTGGCAACAATACCCATGCTTTTGACTCCGGCGTCCATTCAAGCAGAAAAATGTGGCGCTCTTAAAAGGGCAATGAGCAAAGTTTCTGCGGGAAGACAATCCAGAGGGCGGAAAGCGGAGTGGTGAAAGGCGAGGGGGCCTCTGAGCATGTTGCGCGTGTAAATCCGAGTGAGCAATTTGTCCTTTTGTGCAAGCTCAGCTCTCCAAATATTTTTTGGGCTCCTCTGAGCATCCTCTTTACATTTGGGAGCTTCCAAGCTTGGGGTTACGTTCGCAGGACATGCGGCGCTCAAGCCATCGGGCCATGTCGCGTAGATGGCACAACAACCCTGTGGAGTAGGCTGGTTTAAGAGGAAGGGAGCCTGCACGACTGAGACAGTGGGCGAGAAGCTGGGGTCCCCCCACTCCCGCTCCAAATTCATTCCTTTCGCTCCTTTTTTTCCTTTTGTTGTTTATATCTCTCTCGGCATTGGCGTTGCTGTGTTTTCGGCTGCAAATTCGCCCTGTAATTCTTATTTCTTCCAATAACAAAGAAACGGCTGCCGCTGTAGGAATTGTAGATAAATCAATAAAGTAGATTGGGAATTTAAAATATTAAGGATTAGAAATCGTGGGGGATTTTGAGATACACTCCTGGGATTGATTAAATATAGTTACTATCTGGCATTATTAGTAATACCTCCACATTTGGAATGCTGAAGTTATGGTGGAATAACGAGTAATTCTTAAAATATTAAACAATAGTAATTCAATAGAGGATAAGCAAGACGTGGTGTAAAGGAATGTTATCTATGTTTAAATGAATTAATGGGAAAAAGGATAAAGGATTATGAAGAGAGAAAATGGTATTGTTGAAGTTGGAAGATGAGGATTATACATATTAATTTGCATTATTATTGTTAGCGTTGTTTAAAAAAGACTTGACCCAATACACTGTCCACAAAATATGTATGGAATTATTATACTAATATAATAGTATGTTAGTGTAATAATTCCATACATATTTTGTGGACAGTGTATTGGGTCAAGTCTTTTTTAAACAACGCTATATATATATATATATATACATATATATAGGTCTTTGGTTATTCGGGTTTTCTCCCGCGTAAAATTGGAAGTGTCTTGGCGACGTTTCGAAGTCTCATTCGTCATCTTCAGGCTTCAGCCGTGCTTCTGGGAGCAAAGCTGAAGCCTGAAGATGACGAATGAGACTTCGTCAAAACGTCGCCAAGACACTTCCAATTTTACGCGGGAGAAAACCCGAATAACCAAAGACCTACATACAAACACCCGCGAAAACCTCAGAAAACAAATATATATATATATATATATATATATATATATATACATATACATACACATACACACATACACAAAACAAATATATATATATATATATATCGCTGGCTGGGGATGAGATATCGCTGGCTGGGGATGAGCCAGCAGGTGGCATATCAACCCTGCAAAATACGAATAAAACCGAATACCAAATTGGCATTGGGCAGGTCGACATAGCTGAACTGAGAAATTTGGATCCGGATTAAGGAAAATCTTAATTTTATAAAAAAAAAAAAAAGTCACGTGATCCCCTGATTTCTGAAATTTGAGAGGGGTTTTAGCAGTAGTAACCATGAGTAATAATATTATATCTATTTGCACCAAAATGTATGATACCCAGATATCACATTATTCATGCATTGGTATGTATAAATAATATAAAATAAAAAAACTTGGGGAGAAATTTTTTTTAGCTCTTTGGGTATCTTTTCCTGTTTCCAGTTTTGTGCATATGTTACCCACAGATGAAGAAGTGATAGGGGAAGTTTTAGAGCAGGGGTGTCCAAACTTGGTCCCTTTAAGACTTTTGGACTTCAACTCCCAGAGTCCCTCAGCCAGCAAAGCTGGCTGAGGAACTCTGGGAGTTGAAGTCCAAAAGTCTTAAAGGGACCAAGTTTGGACACCCCTGTTTTAGAGTGTGCCGAAATGGACAAGTTAACAAAAGAAATTAAAGAGAAAGTAGAGACAGATATATTATATAATCTGGAATAAATGGTATGAACGGCTTGAGTCTAGAAATCAAGGACCAAAAAAATAAAGGGTAGAAATTAGAATGTACGGAATGTATTAGAAATGTACAATATGTAAATAATAAATATATAAGAATCTAGAAAAGTAAAGCTGTCCGTATTAGATAATTTAATGTAAAGAAAGAAAAGGGGAAAAGAAAGAAAATAAAATAATAAATGAGATGGGGGGGGAGGAAGGTATAAAAGCGAAAGAAGACCACTAAGAAACGCTGTTTAGAAATAGGAAATATTTATATGTTACATGTTGTGTGTTTGGCAGATTGTGTATCAGATTAAAACAATAAAAAAAAAATTAAAAAAATGTTGAACTCCATTGTGGCTGTAAGTTGAGGACTAGCCTGTGTGAATAGAATTGTTATTGTTGGGCCGTTGGGTGTGTCAGGCTCCAAGCAGGAATCAAACTCGCGACACACACACGCCCCGGGTGATGTCGAAAAGGAACTATGTCTGCTTCAAGAAAAAAAAATAGATTTTCTTTCCTTAACTTCTTGTTTGATCTTTTCATATATATTTTTTTCAGGCCTTGAAGGGTGTCGGCTGGTTCGGGTAGGATAAAGAACAAGGAAGTCCTTACCCGAAAATTATTCGGTGGGAAAGATTTGAGAATTATAACTAACCTTTCTCGATGATAACTTCGCTCCTTGATTGGTGTTTGCAAACTTTTTACCCAGTTCTGTACTTTGCAAATATGAGAAACGGCTCTGCAAACTTTGCTGGGAACTTATATAATGCATCTAAAGCGCGCAAATAGCCTTTACTGTTTTCAATTTTAATTTAAATCTTTTAAATTCATTGACTTTTTTTAAAATAAAGGCTTTACAGTAGTGGCCAAAATTGTGGAAAACCTTTTGGGAAAAGTGTATTTTTGAGGTTTGATGGCAAATAACACCACTTTTTTGGGGGGAGTTTCAAGATAATCCTATTCCATTGCTGGAATGGCCCGGGAATAGCCCAGACCTTCACCCAATTGAAAATCTATCGAGCTGACTAAAGAAACTGTTTAGTCAGAAGTGACCCAGCAATAAAACCCAGTTAATAGAAGCCATCATTCAATCTTAGTTTCACATTAGAACAGCTGCAGAACTCAAAGACTTGGTTGACTCCATGGGAAGACGTTGTAAGGCCGTCATTCATGCTAAAGGTGACCCAGCTAAGTATTAACTGACATAGTGATCAATTTTTTATATATCTCATTTTTTCTAGGGTGATCATTTTTGTATAGTTCGTTTTTTTTCTACCTGTTTCACTTTTCTCCTTTATATTGTAACTCCTGTTCTAATAGCCAATCCTTCCTAAAAGTTATTGCATGACATTCTTGATGAAATTATCTTTCCATCGATATGTAATTTTATGGTACTACTCCCCCCAAAAAGTGACGTTATTAGCTCGTTTTAGAAAAATACACTTTTCCCAAAAATTGTTTCCACAATTTTGGTCACAGCTGTAAACGTATTGGTACAAACAGACCTAGCACAGTTCGTTCAGCGACCGAAGTTACAACAGCACTGAAGAAAAAGTGACTGACGGCCAGTTTTCCACACTTAACGACCTAGGTGGCTCAGTGGCTAAGACACTGAGCTTGTCGATCAAAAAGGCCCGCAGTTCGGCGGTTCGAATCCCTAGTTACAGATCTCCGGCGTGAGCGAGGGGGTTGGACTAGATGACCTTCAGGGTTCCTTCCAACTTGGCTACCGTTCAATCCCCTTTTGCGACTGTCATTCGCCGCAGTGGCGAGACAGGGGGTAAAACTGGAGTAAAATTCACGTAACCCCAACGTCTCGCTTCGCCCCGCCCTTCCCCACCCACCCCCCGCAAAAAAATTGGGGCTGAATGACTGCGGTCGTTAAAACGAGGACTGGCTTTACTTCCAGAGGAGGGGAAGAAAAAAAAAAAGAGGACAAAGAGCAAAGAGCAAAGGAGGACGGCTCCGTTTCCTGGAAACGTTACTAAGCGGGGCCGTAGTAATATTTTCACATCCAACAGTTAGCAATTGTATTCTTCGACCGCAGACCATGTCAATAATGTAAACAGAGAGAAAAACAGAATACAGAAACCCAGAAGTATAAACAAACTTTTTAACAGCAACTACAACGGCCAAATTGGGGCGGTTGGAGGGGGGTGGGTGGGAAACAAAACATCCCAACTTTGTATTATACCCTCTAGGTGGAAAACCGACGGGGTACGTCTTACGGGACCCCCAAAAGCATGCAATTACGTAGCAGAGAAACATCCATTTTGCCTGCTGGGTTTTGGGGGGTTTTTTTTGCAGCTGCAGTTTAGGGTTCGGTTCCAGGGGAAAAAGTTTTGGTTGTGGAGATTGTGGGAAGATGTCTGCGGGCTGTCTGGGAATTCAAGGTTGGGGTATCTGGATTCTGGGGGATTCTGGGAATTTAGGGTTAGGATAACTGCATGCTGGGGGATTCTGGGAATTTAGGGTTAGGATAACTGCATGCTGGGGGATTCTGGAAGTTTAGGGTTAGGATAACTGCATGCTGGGGGATTCTGGGAGTTTAGGGTCAGGATAACTGCATGCTGGGGGATTCTGGGAGTTTAGGGTCAGGATAACTGCATGCTGGGGGATTCTGGGAGTTTAGGGTTAGGATAACTGCATGCTGGGGGATTCTGGGAGTTTAGGGTCAGGATAACTGCATGCTGGGGGATTCTGGGAGTTTAGGGTCAGGATAACTGCATGCTGGGGGATTCTGGGAGTTTAGGGTCAGGATAACTGCATGCTGGGGGATTCTGGGAGTTTAGGGTCAGGATAACTGCATGCTGGGGGATTCTGGGAGTTTAGGGTCAGGATAACTGCATGCTGGGGGATTCTGGGAGTTTAGGGTCAGGATAACTGCATGCTGGGGGATTCTGGGAGTTTAGGGTCAGGATAACTGCATGCTGGGGGATTCTGAGAGTTTAGGGTTAGGATAACTGCATGCTGGGGGATTCTGAGAGTTTAGGGTTAGGATAACTGCATGCTGGGGGATTCTGAGAGTTTAGGGTTAGGATAACTGCATGCTGGGGGATTCTGGAAGTTTCTGAGAGTTTCTGGGAGGGATTTGGGAGTTTAGGGTTAGGACATAAATCGAAGATGCAACTTTTCCCTCCGACCGAGTCAGCTGTCTTTGAGAAGGAAGCCTTGTTCCATTCCCTAATTACTAAAGCTATGTGCAAATCTATTTAAAGAACAATCAGCCCTTCCCTTAAACGCTGACAGATGAAGAAAGAGGGAAGAAAAAGAAAGAGTCACAAAACAGGAACAAAAAAAAGGATGCCATTGGAAAGGGGGAGGGGAAAAAAAACCCAGGATGCTAAAAACCCAAAGAAAAAAGAGACGAAAAGAGGAAAAAAATAATATCTTTTAGACTTGGCTGTTGTGCGAATGGCCAATAGAAATATTCGTTTTGCGCATTGTGGGGAAACTGTTTTTGCTAATCCAGATTTTTGGCATGTTTGATGAAACCAAACAGCCTCAAGATGTAATTTTTGGGGATTTCGGCACGCTATGGAATAGTCCTCAACATATGACAATTGGCGTTGCTAAGCTAGGTGGTTATTAAGTGAATTGTGCCTGATTTTACGAGCTTGGCAACTGACTCGTATTTATGACTTTCACGAACTTCTGACGAGCCAAGTCGAGGGGGATGCTGGATTCGCTGAACAACCGGGTGACTGACTTAACAATTGCAGTGATTCGCTTAACGACCGTGGCAAAGAAGGTTGTAAAAGAGAGCATAACTCCCTTGACAAAGGCTTTGCTCGGCAGCTTAGGAAATGTTAGGCTTGATTACGGTCGTACGATGAGGACTTCCCGTCCAAGGACCAGTGAGAAGTCATCATAACTTCGAAACAGACGGTTGCTAAGCCGAGGAACGCCTACATAACTTCTATCTCTGAATCCAAGCGGGTTTTGAAACAGGCCCAAATTGGAGGCACATCGTGTTACCAGCCCTCATCGTCAACCTGTCCCTGAACATCAAATATAAAAACAGATCCTGCCCACTGCTTGTTCCTTGCCACCGTTTCAAAGAAAGGACGCCCGAAAATCAATAACAGAGTTATAAATTCCAAAGAGACGGGCAGCTCTATATATACCCAGGTGCGTTCCCGCGGCTTAAAATAGCACCAGATTCTTCAAAAACCTTTCCACCGATTTAGACGAGCGAGCAAGCTCTCTTGCGAACTTCGACTTTTGGCACCGTGTTTTATGTCTGGTTTGGAAGGCTTTTGATCAAAAGCCTTTTCACCCCGGGATCGAAATCTTTTCTTCTGCATTTAAAAACAATAAAATAATGAAAAGAGATCGATATATATATATATATATGTTTCAGAAAGGTGGTGCCGGGGAATATAGGCGGCGAAAGGGAAATGTTTCAATGGGAAACGGTACGGTGCCACGCCTGGAGTTGCGCAAGGAAAGAAACGTGATTAACTGTGAAGCTATTTCTGGAATCATAGAAACCCATCAAGGTGTAAAGATGACGTGAGGTCAGTTTTATGATTAACAGGACACGGAGTCCTGGCACGGAGACAAGTTTCAGCTCAGAAAAGACCCCCCCACCTCCCAAGAATTGACAAGAAAAAAAACCAAACGCACAAGTACAGTAAAGGTTTGTGATGGCAAAGCTAGGGCACACATGTCAGAGGTGATACGCAGAGCTCTCTCTGTGGGCATGTGTGCTGTTGCCAGCTGCTGTTCTGGTTTACGGCTGGCCAACTGGCCTTCACGAGCGTCACAGCACCGGAAAACGGCTTGAAAACGGTCCAAAAAACAGCCAAAAAACAGACTGTTTTCTGGGCCGTTTTCAGGCTGTTTTTCGGACCGTTTTTGGTAAAAACGCCCCAAAAACGCCCTGAAAACAGCCAAAAAACAGGCGTGTGTGTTTCCAGTGCTGTGGCACGCACAAAGACCAGCTCACCTGTGCACATACCAGATACCCGAAGACCGGCTGGCCGGTGCACACATGCGCATCCATGCACATTCCGGTTTGGGCACTCGCTGCCTAAAAGCTTCACCATCACTGCCGTAGGTGGTACCTTGCTCAATAGCAGTGACCGTGAGAGGGATCTTGGAGTCCTAGTGGACGAGCATTTAAATAGGAGCCAGCCATGTGCAGCAGCTGCCAAAAAAGCCAACACAGTTCTGGGCTGCATGAACAGAGGGATAGAATCAAGATCACGTGAAGTGTTAATACCACTTTATAAGGCCTTGGTAAGGCCACACTTGGAATACGGCCTCCAGTTTTGGTTGCCACGATGTAAAAAAGATGCTGAGATTCTAGAAAGAGTGCAGAGAAGAGCAACGAAGATGATTAGGGGATTGGAGTCAAAAACATAGGAAGAACGGTTGCAGGAACTCGGTATGTCTAGTTTAATGAAAAGAAGGACTAGGGGAGACATGATAGCAGTCTTCCAATATCTCAGGGGTTGCCACAAAGAAGAGGGAGTCGGGCTGTTCTCCAAAGCACCTGAGGGTAGAACAAGAAGCAACGGGTGGAAACTCATCAAGGAGAGAAGCAACTTAGAACTAAGGAGAAATTTCCTGACAGTTAGAACAATTCATCAGTGGAACGACCTGCTACCAGAAGTTGTGGGTGCTCCATTACTGAAGTTTTTTAAGAAGATGTTGGATAACCATTTGTCTGAAGTGGTGGAGGGTTTCCTACCTAAGCAGGGGTAGGACTAGAAGACCTCCAGAGTCCTTTCTAACTCATTATATTCTATTCCTACTCTACTCTACTCTACCCTACCCTACCCTACCCTACCCTACCCTACCCTACCCTACCCTACCCTCTTCTCTTCTCTTCTCTTCTCTTCTCTTCTCTTCTCTTCTCTTCTCTTCTCTTCTCTTCTCTTCTCTTCTATTGTCTATTCTAATTCTGAATTCTATTCTATTCTATTATTATATTCTATAGTTCTTTTCTATTCTATTCCTATTATTTTCTATTCTATTCTATTTCTATTCTATTTCTATTTCTGTTCTATTCTATTTTCTATTCTATTCTATTCTAGTCTAGTCTATAGTCTATTCCAATTCTGAATTCTATTCTACTATTCTATTCTATTCTATTCTATTCTATTCTATTCTATTCTATTCTATTCTTTAAGAACATACGATTCTAACAGAATAACAGAATAAATGAACGGTTGCAAGCCAAGGACTACCAGCAGTTCACTCAGTGACCATTCCAAGTTGCGACAGCGCCGAGAAAAGAGACTTGTGACCTTTTCCCCACACTTAATGACTTTTCAAACTTTTATGGAGAAGTCGAAACACCGTGGCATTGTCTATTCCTCCATCCTTCTATGGAATCCGCTGTTTTTGGGAACAAAAATCCACAGGAAATGAGAACTTTTGCAAAACAAAAAAATGGGAAAGGGTTAGAAGGAAATACACCAAGAGAGAATTTACTGCTGGGGAATAGCCACAAAAAGAAAGAAAAAAGAAAAAAAACAGAAAAAAAGAGAGAGAAACAGACAAACAGAAATGGGTGTATCAATGATGCATAACTGAGATATCTTAAGGAAAAAATTGTATTTGCTTTGGGTGGGTGTGAATTTGTACAAGTGTAATCTGAGAAATTCCTTTTGTTAGGTTGCCAAATTGGCCAGCTTCAAAACAGAGGCCAGCCCTGATTAAACAGAGCTGGATGACTAAAGATTAAAAAGAAATAATACCAAAAGTGAGGAATATCCACCAAAGAAACGAAACTGAAAGTTAAGAGATGCACAAGTCGCAGCACATCAACCTCATGCTATGAGGATTTAGGATTTCGGGCGTCCAAAACCCAACGAAACAGACAACAGAACCATTTCTTAGCAACAAGTTAATGTAATTAAGGAGAAATTTCCTGCCTGAGTGGGGGTAGGGGTGTGTGGGTTGGGCTAGAAGACCTCTAAGGTCCCTTCCAACTCTGTTATTCTGCTTTCCTTACTTCCTTTCTTCTGGCAAGGAATTCTGGGAGTTGAAGTCCACCCATCTTAAAGCATGCTGGCTGGGGGATTCTGGGAGTTGAAGTCCACCCATCTTAAAGCAGGCTGGCTGGGGGATTCTGGGAGTTGAAGTCCACCCATCTTAAAGCAAGCTGGCTGGGGAATTCTGGGAATTGAAGTGCACTTCATTTGAAGCATGTAGGCTGGGGAATTCTGGGAATTGAAGTCCACCCCTCTTAAAGCAGGCTGGCTGGGGGATTCTGGGAATTGAAGTCCACCCATCTTAAAGCAGGCTGGCTGGGGGATTCTGGGAGTTGAAGTCCTCCCATCTTAAAGGAGGCTGGCTGGGGGATTCTGGGAGTGGAAGCCCATCTATCTTAAAGCTGCCAAGAAATAACTTTCTACTGGGCTGTTTGAATTGACCGAAAAGAAGAGCTTAAGGTGTTATATTTTTCTTGTTTTTCTAACCCCAATTTTTTCTCTTAGGTGCCACTCCTGAGCTGTCATTCTCAGGATCTGCACTTTTACTGACTCGCTGGAATTTCCTTTTTATGCTTGGTTGGGTTTTTTTTTTTTTCAACCTCCCCACCCTGTAGGTTTGCATAACATGCAAAAGGAACGGTGAAGGCCTCCCCCCATCTGTGCCCAACATTGGGTGGGGGGGGATGTGACCCACTGGGAGCCAGCTATAGGCAAAAGGGGGGAGGGAGGAGAGGTGGAAGAGGTGCTGCAGGGAGGGAAGGAAGGAAGGGGAATTAAAGGGAAGGATTGAAAGAAAGTGGCGGAAGGAAGGAAGGAGACAAGTGAAGGAAGGATGGATGGATGGATGGATGGATGGATGGATGGATGGAAGGAAGGAAAGAGACAAAGGATGGATGGATGGATGGATGGATGGATGGATGGATGGATGGAAGGAAGGGTCATTAGATGGAAGGAAGGATTGAAAGAAAGTGGAGGGAGGAAGGAAGGAGACAAAGGATGGATGGATGGAAGGAAGGAAGGAAGGAAGGAAGGGGAATTAAAGGGAAGGATTGAAAGAAAGTGGCGGAAGGAAGGAAGGAAGGGGAATTAAAAGAAGGAAGGAGACAAAGGATGGATGGATGGATGGAAGGAAGGAAGGAAAAGGAAGGAAGGAAGGGGAATTAAAAGGAAGGATTGAAAGAAAGTGGAGGAAGGAAGGAAGGAAAGGAAGAAAGGAGAGAGACAAGCGAAGGATGGATGGACGGATGGATGGATGGATGGAAGGAAGGAAGGAGAGAGACAAGTGAAGGATGGATGGATGGAAGGAAGGAAGAAGCATTAGAGGGAAGGAAGGATTGAAAGAAAAGGGAGGGAGGGAAAGAAGGACAATTAAAAAGGAAGGAAGGAAGGAAGGGGAATTAAAGAGAAGGATTGAAAGAAAGTGGAGGGAGGAAGAAAGGAAGGAAAGGAAGGAAGGAAGGAAGGAGAGAGACAAGTGAAGGATGGATGGAAGGAAGAGGAATTAGAGGGAAGGAAGGATTGAAAGAAAGTGGAGGGAGGGAGAGAAGGACAATTAAAAGAGAAGGAAGGAAGGAAGGAAGGAAGGAAGGAAGGAAGGAAGGAAGGAAGGAAGGAAGGAAGGAAGGAAGGAAACCAGTGGAGAAATATTAGGCGGATCATTACAGGTAGACCTTAACTTCCTGACCATGAATTCCTTCCAGGCTAGAGAAACAACAAAGTTCCTAGAGGCTGTGAAAGGCCTTGATAAAACTTCCCTTGAAACTGGGAAGGTGGAGACCTTGGGAGGAGGTGGAGGACCGTGCTGGCCCCAGATGAGGGCGGCTCCCCTGACACACACACCCCACCCATCCCCAAGGCTGCTCCCTTGCAGGAGAGCCAGACACTCACGGGACCCTCCTTGGGCTGATAAGCCGCAGCCGTCAGGACCTCAGCGGCCTTGAATTGCCCAACGCTCAGGGTCACCCTGGGGTCTCCCGTCCTCCCACTCCCGGGAGGAGTTCAGGACGTTCCAGAAGGAAGGAGAGGTGGAGTCTGGGATTCCCCAGAGAAGGAGGGGGAAGGAGAAATGTCGGGGGGGGGGGAGGGAAGAAGGGGGAATTGGGAAGGTAGGAGAAGGAGAGAGAGGGGAACAGAACAGGAAAAGGGACCTTGGAGGTCATCTAGCCCAACCCCCTGCTCAAGCAGGAGACCTTATACCAGTCCAGACAAGTGGTTTGCTCAATCTCTCCTTAAAAGCCCCCGGGGATGGAGCGCCGACAACGTCTAGTGGCAAGCCGTTCCACGGGGTCACGGTTCTCACTTGTCAGGAAATTCCTCCTTCGTTCTAGCTTGATTCTCTCCTTGGTTAGTTTCCACCCTTGTTGCTTCTCGTCCTGCCTTCGGGGGCTTTGGAGGAGAGGCTGACCCCCCCACTTCTCTGGGGCGGCCCCTCTGATATTGGAAGACTGGTATCCTTAGAGGGGAGAGGAAAGGAGGGAGGGAGGGAGGGAGGGGAAGAAGGAAGGAAGGAGGGAGGGACGGAGCAGAAGGGAAGGGAGGTTAAACGATTAAACAGTAACAGAGCTGGAAGGGACCTTGGAGGTCATCTAGTCTGACCCCCTGTTCATGCAGGAGACCTGTACTAAGGATTCGAACCAATGACTTTTCTGATAGACATGCTTAGTGTCTTAGCCACTGAGCCACCTAGTCAGGCACCTAGCTACCTACTCATAAGGAAAGGAAGGAGGGGAGGAGGGAGGGAGGAAGGAAGGGGGAGAGAGGGAGGGAGGAAGGAGAAGGGGGGGAGAGAGGGAGGGAGGGAAGGGAAGGAAGGAGAAGGGGAAGGGAAGGGGAAGTGCTAATACCACTTTATAAGGCCTTGGTAAGGCCACACTTGGAATATTACATTCAGTTTTGGTCGCCATGATGTAAAAAAGATGTTGAGACTCTAGAAAGAGTGCAGAGAAGAGCAACAAAGATGATTAGGGGACTGGAGGCTAGAACATATGAAGAATGGTTGCAGGAACTCGGTATGTCTAGTTTAATGAAAAGAAGGACTAGGGGAGACATGATAGCAGTCTTCCAATATCTCAGGGGCTGCCCCAAAGAAGAGGGAGTCAAGCTATTCTCCAAAGCACCTGAGGGTAGAACAAGAAGCAATGGGTGGAAACTCATCAAGGAGAGAAGCAACTTAGAACTAAGGAGAAATTTCCTGACAGTTAGAACAATCGATAAGTGGAACAGCTTGCCTGCAGAAATTGTAAATGCTCCAACATTGGAAATTTTTAAGAAAATGTTGGATAGCCATTTGTCTAAAATGGTGTAGGGTTTCCTGCCTCGGCAGGGGGTTGGACTAGAAGATCTCCAAGGTCCCTTCCAACTCTGTTATTATGTTATGTTATGTTAAGAAGGGAAGGGAAGAAAGGAGAAGAAGGAAAGGGAAGGGGAGGGAGAGAGAGAGAGGGAGCGAGGAAGGGAAGGAAGGAAGGAAGGAGAAGGAAGGAGGAGAGAGAGGGGAACAGAACAGGAAAAGGGACCTTGGAGGTCATCTAGCCCAACCCCCTGCTCAAGCAGGAGACCTTATACCAGTCCAGACAAGTGGTTTGCTCAATCTCTCCTTAAAAGCCCCCGGGGATGGAGCGCCGACAACGTCTAGTGGCAAGCCGTTCCACGGGGTCACGGTTCTCACTTGTCAGGAAATTCCTCCTTCGTTCTAGCTTGATTCTCTCCTTGGTTAGTTTCCACCCTTGTTGCTTCTCGTCCTGCCTTCGGGGGCTTTGGAGGAGAGGCTGACCCCCCCACTTCTCTGGGGCGGCCCCTCTGATATTGGAAGACTGGTATCCTTAGAGGGGAGAGGAAAGGAGGGAGGGAGGGAGGGAGGGAAGAAGGAAGGAGGGAGGGACGGAGCAGAAGGGAAGGGAGGTTAAACGATTAAACAGTAACAGAGCTGGAAGGGACCTTGGAGGTCATCTAGTCTGACCCCCTGTTCATGCAGGAGACCTGTACTAAGGATTCGAACCAATGACTTTTCTGATAGACATGCTTAGTGTCTTAGCCACTGAGCCACCTAGTCAGGCACCTAGCTACCTACTCATAAGGAAAGGGAAGGGGAGGGAGAGAGGGAGGGTGGAAGGAAGGGGGGGAGAGAGGGAGGGTGGAAGGAAGGGGGGGAGAGAGGGAGGAAGGGAAGGGAAGGGAAGGGAAGGAAGGAGAAGGGGAAGGGAAGGGGAAGTGCTAATACCACTTTATAAGGCCTTGGTAAGGCCACACTTGGAATATTACATTCAGTTTTGGTCGCCATGATGTAAAAAAGATGTTGAGACTCTAGAAAGAGTGCAGAGAAGAGCAACAAAGATGATTAGGGGACTGGAGGCTAGAACATATGAAGAATGGTTGCAGGAACTCGGTATGTCTAGTTTAATGAAAAGAAGGACTAGGGGAGACATGATAGCAGTCTTCCAATATCTCAGGGGCTGCCCCAAAGAAGAGGGAGTCAAGCTATTCTCCAAAGCACCTGAGGGTAGAACAAGAAGCAATGGGTGGAAACTCATCAAGGAGAGAAGCAACTTAGAACTAAGGAGAAATTTCCTGACAGTTAGAACAATCGATAAGTGGAACAGCTTGCCTGCAGAAATTGTAAATGCTCCAACATTGGAAATTTTTAAGAAAATGTTGGATAGCCATTTGTCTAAAATGGTGTAGGGTTTCCTGCCTCGGCAGGGGGTTGGACTAGAAGATCTCCAAGGTCCCTTCCAACTCTGTTATTATGTTATGTTATGTTAAGAAGGGAAGGGAAGAAAGGAGAAGAAGGAAAGGGAAGGGGAGGGAGAGAGAGAGAGGGAGCGAGGAAGGGAAGGGAAGGGAAGGGTAGGAAGGAAGAAGGGAAGGGAAGGGAAGGAGGGGAGGGGAGGGGAGGGGAAAGGAAGGAAGGAAGAAAGGAAGGAAGAGAAGGGAAGGGAAAGGAAGGGAAGGGAGGGGAGGGGAGGGGTGGGGAGGGCACCAGAGTGAGAAGTCCAATCTGAATGCAAAGGGCAGAAGTTGAACGGCAGCCAGATCAGCTGCGTTGGTTGGAGTCACACCCAGCCTGATTCCTTCTGCAAACGGGCTCCTTCTTCTTCTTCTCCTTCTTCTTCGTAGGCATCCCTCAGCCACTTCCGCCCTCCCTCTTCGCAAACAGGACTAGCGGCTCGCAAACCAGCTGCGCCTGATTATTCCAGCCAGCATCGTGGGAAAGCAGGACCTTCACCCCTCCGCCCCAAAATCTCTGGACTGCCAAGATGGAGACCTTCCCCCCCCCAACCCCGAGACAATGGGGATGCTATTGAACCCCGAAAACTTTCTTTGGGGATGTCCAATGGGCATTTCAGGGGTGTGTGTGTGTGGGGGGGTGTCCCATATGCCACCGGCCTTTGAGGAAGGACCAGGGAGGGAGGGAGGGATGGGGAAGGGATGGCCAGCGAATGGAGAAGAGGATAGATGGGCTGTCAAAAATTGGAGAAGAGAAAGTTCCTTCTCCCTTCGTCGTCGTAAAATTCCCAGGGTGAGAGAAAAAAAAAACGGGAAGAGCTTATCGGGGCCGCGTAATGAGCCGGTTGGCATGGGATGATGAGGGGCAAAGGCAGCCACGGCCTTCTCTGGGTAGGAGGGAACCTCCATGTTCAGGGGCAGTCTACCTCTGCTTAAGCAGCTTTCTAGAGCAAGCCCCACTTTTCAGGGCTGTTGGTTGTTTTTTTTGGTCCCCTCGCCCACCACCATCATCCTGGGCTGCTGGCGGGGGTGTGTGTGTGTGGGAAAGAAACCCCCTGTTAGATCCTGGGCATTGTTTTTTTGTAAGTTGTTTTTCCGTTAAGTTGGACTTTGCCTGTACTTAATGTGAACCGCTTCGATCTTGATTGCAGAAAATATGACTTCTGTAACAGAGTTGTTAATGCTTGGAACGCACTACCTGACTCTGTGGTCTCTTCCCAAAATCCCCAAAGCTTCAACCAGAAACTGTCTACCGTTGACCTCACCCCGTTCCTAAGAGGTCCGTAAGGGGCGTGCGTAAGAGCACAAATGAATGAGCACGAATGAGACTTCGTCGAAATGTTGCCAAGACACTTCCAATTTTACGCGGGAGAAAACCAGAAAAACCAGACATATATATATATGTTTTCGGAGGTTTTCGCGGGTGTTTGTATGTTAGGTCTTTGGTTATTCGGGTTTTCTCCCGCATAAAATTGGAAGTGTATTGGCGATGTTTCGACGAAGTCTCATTCGTCATCTTCAGGCTGGTGTTTACAGCTTCGTGCTTCTAGGAGCAAATTGCACCAAGCTTCTAGGAGCAAAATTGCACGAAGCACAAAGCTGTAAACACCAGCCTGAAGATGACGAATGAGACTTCGTCGAAACGTCGCCAAGACACTTCCAATTTTACGCGGAGAAAACCAGAAAACCAGACATATATATATATGTTTTCGGAGGTTTCGGGTGTTTATGTTAGGTCTTTGGTTATTGGGTTTCTCCGCATAAAATTGGAAGTGTATTGGCGATGTTTCGTGAAGTCTCGTCATCTTCAGGCTGGTGTTTACAGCTTCGTGCTTCTAGGAGCAAATTGCACCAAGCTTCTAGGAGCAAAATTGCACGAAGCACAAAGCTGTAAACACCAGCCTGAAGATGACGAATGAGACTTCGTCGAAACGTCGCCAAGACACTTCCAATTTTACGTGGGAGAAAACCCGAATAACCAAAGACCTACACACACACACACACTATAATATTCATTGTTCTTATCTACACATTTGTATTTGTTTATATTTACATCTCTTTTATTTAACGTTGCTCAGTTACTTTAAGTTTCAGCGGTATTCAGTTAAACAGTTCTTGTTCTGGTTTCTATTTTCGAGCCAATTGTACATTTTATTCAGGGGTGAAATACTCCCGGTTCGGACCGGATCGCCCGATCAGGTAGTGATGTTGGCAGGTGGTTCAGAGAACCGGTAGCAAAAATCCCTGCCCCCCACTTACGGCCAGCTGAGCCCCATGATCATCAGAGGCTTTTTCCCCTCTGGCGATCCCAGCTGAGTTGCCTGATCATCACAGGCTTTTAAAAGCATTTTTTTTACAACCCCTTCGCCGAAGAAGTTGTAGAAAAAACGCTTTTAAAAGTTTTTTTTTAAAAAAAAGTTGGCTACGCCCACCCAGTCACATTAGCCCCCCCCAAACCACTCCCACAGAACCGGTAGTTAACAAATTTTACATTTTTTAAAAAAATGTGCATTTATATCCCGCCCTTCTCCGAAGACTCAGGGCAGCTTACACTATGTTAGTCTTCATCCTATTTGTATATTTATATACAAAGTCAACTTATATACAATTTCACCCCTGATTTTATTGATTATATACAATTTCACCCCTGATTTTATTCCATATTTCATAATAATCCGAATCCTCTCTCTCTCTCTCTTTCAACTCCATAGTCATTTTATCCATCTCGGCGCATTCTAGGATTTTTCCTAAGGACTGTTTTGTCGGAGGGGAACGTTATTTTTTTTTGTTTTCTTTCCAGTTTTTTGGCGAATGTGTGGTTCTTCCTGCGGTAAGTCTGGGCAGTATAATGTCATCATTAAATACACATTAAGTGCCCATTAAGTTCTTTTCAGTGAAGCTCAAGGTGTGCCTCTTTCAAACCAGTAATTCGCTAAACAAAAAAAAAATAACACAACCAAACGAATGGGTTGAAAGCCAATGGAGCTCTTTGTCTGAGGAGCAACGATCCGGTCCTTGGAATTACGACGGACGGGCCCGTCCGCTTGGAGCATAAGCCTCCTCGGTCTTCTTGGCTGGATCCTAATCAGGAATACCGGTGGTCCTCGACTTATGGCTGTTAATAATAATAATAATACTATTTTAATTTTTATACCGCCCTTCTCCCGAAGGACTCAGGGCGGTGAACAGCCGGATAAAACAATACAATATATTACGATAAAAACACTATTAAAAAACTTATTCAATATGGCCTAAATTTAAAATAAAATACATAATATAAAATAAACCCCAGTAAAATCCAATTAAAACCCCTATTTAAGCCAGTCCTGCTCGGAAGAACAAATATATCTTCAGCTCGCAGCGGAAGGTCCGGAGGTCAGGAAGTTGTCGAAGTCCTGGGGGAAGCTCATTCCAGAGGGTAGGTGCCCCCCCAGAGAAGGCTCTCCCCCTGTTACAACTTAGTCGACCCTTTGAAGCTACCATGGGACTGAAAAAAAATGGGGGTTAGGAGGGTTTTTCACACTTAACGACGGTTGCAGGGGTCATTCAAGGGATCAAAATTCAGACACTTGGCAGCCTGCATGGACTTAGGACAGTTGCAATGTCCTGGGGTCATTTGATCTCCTTTTTGAGATCTTTTGACAAGCCAAGTCTCCATTCTTTCCTTCCTTCCTTCCTTCTTTCCTTCCTTTCCTTCCTTCCTCTTTGCCTTCCTTCTCTCCCTCCCTCCCTCTTTCTCCTCCTCCCTTCTTTTCTTCCCTCTTTCCCTCCGTCCTTGTACCTTGATGAACGTATCTTTTCTTTTATGTACACTGAGAGCATCTGCACCAAGACAAATTCCTTGTGTGTCCAATCACACTTGGCCAATAAAATTCTATTCTTTCCTCCCTTCCTTTCTCCTTTCCTTCCTTCCTTCTCTCCCTCCCTCTTTCTCCTCTCTCCCTGCCTTTCTTCCATCTCTTTTCCTTCCTTCCTTCCTTCCTTCCTTCCTTCCTTCCTTCCTTCCTTCCTTCCTTCCTTCCTTCCTTCCTTCCTTCTTTCCTTCCTTCCTTCCTTCCCTTCCTCTTTTCCTTCGTTCCTTCCTTCTCTCCCTCCCTCCCTCTTTCTCCTCCTCCCTTCCTTTCTTCCCTCTTTTCCTTCTTCCCTCCCTTCCTTCCTCTTTGCCTTCCTTCTCTCCCTCACTCCCTCTTTCTCCCCCCTTCCTTTCTTCCCTCTTTTTCTTCTTTCCTTCTTTCCCTCCTTCTTTCCTTCCTTCCTTTCCTCCCTTCCTTCTCTTCCTCCCTCTTTCTCCTCTCTCTCTCTGCCTTTCTTCCATCTCTTTTCCTTCCTTCCTTCCTTCCTTCCTTCCTTCCTTCCTTCCTTCCTTCCTTCCTTCCTTCCTTCCTTCCTTCTGCTTCTTCCTACCCTCCCTCTCCGTCCCTCTCTCCCTCCTTCCCTTCCTGATTCACTTAACAACGGTATTACTAACTTAACAACTGCAGCTTAACAACCGTGGCAAGGAAGGTTGTATATCAGGGCGAAACTGACTTAACGGCTTAGCCACAGAAATTTTGGGCTCAATAGTAGCCATAATCTGAGGGCTGCCTGTAGCTCTTGACTGACAACTGTTCGTTTAGTGACCGTTCAAAGCTACAAGGGCACTGAATGAAACGTCTTACGACGGGTTCTCACGCTTTCCCGTGGTCATGTGATCCTGCTTTGGGCACACGGCAACCCGCAGGTATACAACGGTTGCAGGGTCACGTGACTACCGCTTGCCAAAGGCCCAGCCGGCTTCGCTTAAGGACCGCACGATTCATTTAACGACCCCACGATTCCCCGAACAACCGCGACGATCGTGTCCGACAAGGTTGCAAAATCGAGCAGGATGGAGCGAAGCGCCGCCTCGTTTAGCGACGGGCATCGGCTTTGGTCGTGAGTCGAGGATGACCCGAAGGGATCCAGAATTTTTATGCTTCCTTATCCAGATTTGTGGATAGAGGGACCGATGGAGCCCACTCCCTACACACACACACACGCACATATACAAACCTAGACAAAAGACACACGGATACACACAAATAATGCAACAAATTCGAGTGGAAAAACCACAAAGAAAATTGAGAAGTCGGCCCGTTTGCTGGTGTCAGATCTCCTTCCCTGAACCAGCCCCCTGGGGTGTGGCCTGCCTGCCTCTTACCTGAGCTCAGGTGCTTCAGTTATATACCTTACCCTCCCCAACCTTCCCTTTGCACTAATCCTGAAGCAAAGAGCAAGACGGGACGATCACTAGATCCCTCTAGAAACTGGATCATGGCTAGGATTCTCCTTCTCCTTCTCATCAGCCTGGGGTTGATCCTTACAGGTGAGTGGCTTGCAAAGATAGGGGAGGGGGGGGCGTTTAGGGGAAGGAATTGGAGGGAGGGGCTGCTAGGTGGGTAGAAAGGAGCGGATCTCCCCCCCCTGCCCACCTAACCTGGAAAACAGATCTGGGGACAATAGATTCCTTCTCCCTTACTGTCTTTTATTTTTAATTTTTTTCTGAGTATTCCGTTCCGCTCGATTTAATCTTAAAGCCGTTCGGGATCCCAGCGTGGGAATCGGTTCCAGATGGAGGCATAAAAGATCTTGGCCACCAAGAGGCAAGGGCTGATTTTTGGTGGGGGTGGAGGTGGGGAGGGGCTAAGGAGGAGAAATTGGGGAGGGGGGGGTCCCCCGTTTTGACCTGGCTTTGAAAATGTCCTTCCTTGCGTGAAAACGCTGCATTCTTGGCCAAAGTTTTCTCCCCCACCCTCCCACCCCCAATTTTTCCTTTTAGACACGCTTAAAAAGCTTTCCGGCTACTTGACACACCTAGTTGCTTGAAAGTGGCTAAAATATATATATATTTTAAACACCCCGCCTCCTTCTTGCACACCTGTGCTGCGCCCACCCACCTGTCTCTAAGTGGGATCTTTTGCAAAAGACGGCAGAGTTTTGCAAATCATTTGGGGTGGGGAGGGGCTAAGGAGGAGAAATTGGGGAGGGGGGGTCCCCCGTTTTGACCTGGCTTTGAAAATGTCCTTCCTTGCGTGAAAACGCTGCATTCTTGGCCGAAGTTTTCTCCCCCACCCTCCCCCCCCCCATTTTTCCTTTTAGACACGCTTAAAAAGCTTTCCGGCTACTTGACACACCTAGTTGCTTGAAAGTGGCTAAAATATATATATATTTTAAACACCCCGCCTCCTTCTTGCACACCTGTGCTGCGCCCATCCACCTGTCTCTAAGTGGGATCTTTTGCAAAAGACGACAAGAGTTTTGCAAATCATTTGGGGGTGGCGGGGAAAACTTTTCCTCCGATTCTCATTTTTTCGAGAAATTTTGCGAAGTGGTCAGTTGTTCTAGAGAGGTTAAGTCCTCGATTTAACGGCCGCAATGGAGCGCCCTGCCATTTCTGCCGACGAGGGAAACGACATTACGCCGATGGGGTTCTCGCCCCGCTTTACGGCTTCTCTGGCCGCCCTGAAGGGAATCGTTGTGGTTGTTAAGTGACTCACAATATCGTTAAGCAAGTGTGGACTCCCCGTTGTGTTGGCCGGTTGCGTGACACACACACACACACCCCGCTCTCGGGGACGATACGACCGCCGTAAATACGAGTCGGTGGTCCAGGGTCTTGAATTTTGATCACGGGACCACGGGACATGCCACTGTCGGTCATTAAGCGAACGGTTAATGGGAACTACCTATATTATGTTTTAAAAATGGATTTATTATTTTTTTTAAAAAAGGGGCTTTGAGATCAACGCGAGGAGACTAGATCCAAATTGAACAGAACTGAGAAATTTGGGGGGGTTTTGGGTGGAAAATAAAGCAGAATTGAAAAAGAAGTCATAATTTGGGAGTGGGCAGATGGCTGGACTAGATGACCTACGAGGTCCCTTCCAACTCTGTTAATCGAATCGAATCGGGAGCTGAAAATATACAATTTCTGCGGTGGAATGCCCCGAATCAAGAATCTGCTGTCTTCCCACACGGCGTTTTAATTCCTTTTTATCTGAATTCCTGAGCACAGGATAATAGCACCCCACAAATTTTATTTATTTATTTATTTTTCAAATTTATATACCGCCCTATCTCCCTAAGGACTCAGGGCGGTTCACAGGCAGTTAAAATACATATAAATACAGATTAAAAAACAACAATTAAAAAACTTATTCTATTGCCGAATTTAAAAACAATATAAATAATAAAAAACCCCTTAAAACCAATAACTTTAAAATCTAATCCAGTCCCGCGCAGATGAATAAGTGCGTTTTAAGCTCGCGACGAAAGGTTCGGAGGTCCGGAAGTTGACGAAGTCCTGGAGGGAGTTCGTTCCAGAGGGTGGGAGCCCCCACAGAGAAGGCCCTTCCCCTGGGTGTCGCCAGACGGCACTGCCTAGCTGACAGCACCCTGAGGAGTCCCTCTCTGTGAGAGCGCACGGGTCGGTGAGAGGTATTTGGTAGCAGTAGGCGGTCCCGTAAATAGCCCGGCCCTATGCCAAATTAAAGATGAAAGCAAACGAGAGCATAATTTAGCATCCGAAGCTGCCCTGTCGGTCCAAATTTTTTCTTTTCTTTGAGCCGGCACCAACGAGTAGGCGTTGTACGAAGCCTCTTGGTCTGATCCGGGCTAATGATTGAAGAGAAAACAGAAGAGGGTACAGAGAACTAACAGAGTTGGAAGGGACCTTGGAGGTCCTCTAGCCTGACCCCGTTCAGAACACGGGATAACAGAGCTGGAAGGGACCTCTGAGGTCCTCTAGTCTGACCCCCCCTGCTGAAGCAGAATAACAGAGTTGGAAGGGACCTCGGAGGTCTTCTAGCCCAACCCCCTGCTCAGAATACAGGATAAGAGAGTTGGAAGGGTCCTCAGAGGTCTTCTACTCCAACCCCCTGCTCAGAGAGGAGATTCTGTTTATTTATTAAGAATTTTCATCTCATAACCGACGATTCTGGTCAGCTTACAGCGTCATATCGTTCCAATATAAAATTTGAGGCTACATCCAATTTAAGAGAACAGTTTCTCCCTCAAAACTTCGGGGCAGTTAGATATTTCTCCTCCAGGGGTGTAAAAATTACTCCGAGTCTTTTCAAAAGTTGGGTGGGAACTCTTAAGAAGTCCGTCGCAAGCTTCAAGAAGCCCCATATCGGCTCCGTCTTGCCACGGTGGCTCCCTAACCCCGCAAGTCGTAAAGGCGGAATAAAAATTTAATCGATCAATCCATCCATCAAAAATAAGAGATAGACTTCTGGCGCTTTCAAGATCTGCGATCAGTAAACCAACTGTTTGTAAATCGAGGACTACAGTGTACCATCCACATCTCTCTCTCCCCCATATCACCTAGACAGGTCGTCCTCGACGTCGGACCAATTTCCGTTGCTAAGCGAGACATTTGTTCAGTGAGTCGTGTCTCATTTTACGACTTCTCTGGCCACCGTGGTTAAGCGAAGCGCTGCATTTATTAATAATCAGGCCGTTTGGCGAATCTGTCTTCCTCGTTGACTTGGCAGGTCAGGAGATCACAAAACACACACACACACACACACACACACACAAAACACACACACGGGGATGCTGCGAGCCCGTCGCCATGCATTCAAATTTTGAGGCCGCAACCGTCGTTAAACGATCCTAAGTCACTTTTTTTCCCGTGGTAACTTCGAACGGTCACTAAGCGAACGGTCGTATGTCGAGGACTTTCTGGACAGGGGAGGAGAATTTAATTCTGGATTTGTTTCTGTCGGGAAGGCCTGCCAAGTTTGGCGGCTGTGATCAATCTGGCCGCGTTGGCTGCTTTGAACTAGTGTGGAAGTCGGAGAAACTAGAAAATGCAGGATACGTAAACCAAGGAGGAAGTTACTCACAATAGCAGCCTGTGTGAACTCTGTCCTTTCCGGTCTAGAAAGCACGAAACGGACAGATATATATACACCTACGCAGCAGTTCTCGACTTACAACAGTTTGCTTAGTCACCGTTCGAAGTTACAAATTCACTGAGAAATGTGACTTAAGGAGCGTTTCCCACACAGCGGTTTATATTTGGAGGCTGGACCACGGACTCGCATTTATGACGGTCAGAGTGTCCCGGGGGGGGGTCACGTGATCCCCTTTTGCGACCACCCAACAAGCCAGGTCGATAAGGGGAAAGCCAGATTCACTTAATAACCGGGTGAGATATGAAACCGCCGCAGCGATTCATGTAACAACGGTGGCAAAGGAAGAGTCTTCACACGGGGCGAAACTCACTGAACAAATTCCTCACTTAACAGCATACATGTTGGGGTTCAATTGTGGTCGTAAGTCGAGGACTATAGGTGATATATAGATATACAGATGATACATAGGTAGTCCTCGATTTAGAACAGTTCATTTAGTGACCGTTCAAAGTTGCAACAGAGCGGGAAGATATAAATGAATGACTATTTTTCACACTTAGGATGGTTGCTGCGTCCCCAGGTGATTAAAATTTATCTTTATAGTCTCTTCAGGCTCCGCAACGGAGATCAAACCAACACCCACACCTGACAAGAGTCCCAACACAACCACCGTTGGGCCTACAGCCAATAGGACGACCTCAGGCTCCACAACGCGGGTCAAACCAACACCCACACCTGACAAGAGTCCCAACACAACCACCGTTGGGCCTACAGCCAATAAGACAACCTCAGGCTCCACAACGCGGATCAAACCAACACCCACACCTGACAAGAGTCCCAACACAACCACCGTTGGGCCTACAGCCAATAGGACAACCTCAGGCTCCACAACGCGGGTCAAACCAACACCCACACCTGACAAGAGTCCCAACACAACCACCATTGGGCCTACAGCCAATAAGACAACCTCAGGCTCCACAACACGGATCAAACCAACACCCACACCTGACAAGAGTCCCAACACAACCACCATTGGGCCTACAGCCAATAGGACAACCTCAGGCTCCACAACGCGGGTCAAACCAACACCCACACCTGACAAGAGTCCCAACACAACCATTGGGCCTACAGCCAATAAGACAACCTCAGGCTCCACAACACGGATCAAACCAACACCCACACCTGACAAGAGTCCCAACACAACCACCATTGGGCCTACAGCCAATAGGACAACCTCAGGCTCCACAACGCGGATCAAACCAACACCCACACCTGACAAGAGTCCCAACACAACCACCATTGGGCCTACAGCCAATAAGACAACCTCAGGCTCCACAACGCGGGTCAAACCAACACCCACACCTGACAAGAGTCCCAAAACAACCACCGTTGGGCCTACAGCCAATAGGACGACCTCAGGCTCCACAACGCGGATCAAACCAACACCCACACCTGACAAGAGTCCCAACACAACCACCATTGGGCCTACAGCCAATAGGACAACCTCAGGCTCCACAACGCGGGTCAAACCAACACCCACACCTGAAAAGAGTCCCAAAACAACCACCGTTGGGCCTACAGCCAATAGGACAACCTCAGGCTCCACAACGCGGGTCAAACCAACACCCACACCTGAAAAGAGTCCCAAAACAACCACCATTGGACCTACAGCCAATGGGACGACCTCAGGCTCCACAACGCGGGTCAAACCAACACCCACACCTGAAAAGAGTCCCAAAACAACCACCGTTGGGCCTACAGCCAATAGGACAACCTCAGGCTCCACAACGCGGGTCAAACCAACACCCACACCTGACAAGAGTCCCAACACAACCACCGTTGGGCCTACAGCCAATAGGACAACCTCAGGCTCCACAACGCGGATCAAACCAACACCCACACCTGACAAGAGTCCCAACACAACCACCGTTGGGCCTACAGCCAATAGGACGACCTCAGGCTCCACAACGCGGGTCAAACCAACACCCACACCTGAAAAGAGTCCCAAAACAACCACCATTGGACCTACAGCCAATAGGACGACCTCAGGCTCCACAACGCGGGTCAAACCAACACCCACACCTGACAAGAGTCCCAACACAACCACCATTGGGCCTACAGCCAATAAGACAACCTCAGGCTCCACAACACGGATCAAACCAACACCCACACCTGAAAAGAGTCCCAAAACAACCACCATTCGGCCGACAACCAAACAGACACCCCGACATCCCACAACGGAGGCCAGATCATCAACCTCTCATTCGACCTCCATGACGAGAAAGCCGACTCCACCGCCATCTACTCCCACTTTGTCAAGGACAACAATACGTCCTGTAAAGATCTTTTATGCCAACTACCACATCGAGAATAAAGATTTCAATTCCAGCTTAGAGGAGCCGAGCAGCCCTTATTATCAGGAGCTGAAGAAAGCCATCGGAACGATGGTGAGTATTGCAAGGCGGGGAAAATCCCTAAGTGTCAGTCGGACCATTTCTACACAGTGACATTTTGGGGGGTTGGATGGGGGGCGCAGTTATTTTGTGGCCAGCCAGGATGTTGTGGATTTTCCATCCAGCTATGGAAAGCCCACCCACCGTCTCTCTACGGCAGGGGTGTCAAACTCAATTCCATTTAGGGCCGCATCAGGCTTGTGTTTGACCTCGCGGGGCCAGGCGGGCCCGGCCAGGATTCACGTGGCCGCCTTCATATCACTTGTGTCCATTGGTGGGATTCAAATTATTTTACTACCGGTTCCGTGGGTGTGGCTTGGTGGCCGTGGCAGGGGGAAGAATACTGCAAAATCTCCATTTCCACCCCACTCCGGGGGGGCGGGGGGGAAGGATGCTGCAAAATCCCCCTTCCCTCCGCATTCCATTTTCAGATTCGTTTGGGCCCCATCAGTCTTTCCCCATTCATCTCTGATCACCCAGCCTGAACTGGGTACCCTAAACTGGGATAACAGCCGTAGATTTGAGGAGAGGCGGGTTTTGTTTCAAATCAGGGTCAGGTTTCTAGTCCTCATTGCTCCCCAAATTAGTTTTGGATAAAGTGAGAAGGGACGCTCGAGCGCAGAGGATAATTGTTGGTTCTCTCGGATTTGCAAAAATGTGCACAGCTTCGCACATTTCTCACCTGAGTTAAAACGCCTGTCACAGAATCTATTTGGGGGATGTCAGTCCTAACGGACAGAAAGGATGGGCAAGAAACCATCTAAATGAGGGTCTCTCGAAGTTGGCAACTTTAAGAGGTGAGGATTTCAACACACAATCTATTCTCAGCTCCAATGCTGGGAACTGACAGACACACATCTTAAAGCTGCCACGAAATACTAAATCATCATTTAAAAGTGGTGGGAAATTAGCAAAACGGTTATGTTTTGAATGCCAAAGATGCTATGTCTGTTTCTAACCCAATTTCTTCTTTTCTCTTTCTCTTTCTTCTTTCTTTCTTTCTTTCTTTCTCTTTCTTTCTTTCCCCTCTCCCTTCCTTCCTCCCTCCCTCCCTCCCTCTTTCGTTTTTCTTTCTTTCTTTCCCCTCTCCCTTCCTCCCTCCCTCCCTCCCTTTTTCTTCCCTTCTTCCCTTCTTTCCCCCTCCCTCCCTCCTTCTTTCTCCTTCTTTCTTTTTCTTCTTCCTTCCACCCTCCTTCCTTCCTTTCTTTCTTTGCCCCTCCCTCCTCCTTCTTTCCTTTTTCTTTTCTTTCTTTTTCTTTCTTTCTTTTTCTTTCTTTCCCCTCTCCCTCTTCCTCCTTCCCTCCCTCCCTCCCTTTCTCTTTTTCTTTCCTTCTTCCCCCCTCCCTCCTTCTTTCTCTTTCTTTTTTCTTTCTTTCTTCCTTCCACCCTCCTTCCTTCCTTTCTTTGCCCCTCCCTCCTCTTCCTTCCTTCCTCCCTCCCTTTCTTTCTTTCCTTCCTTCTTCCTTCTTTCCTTCTTCCTTTCACTCTATTTCTTCCTCCTTTCTTCCTCCTCCTCCCTCCCTCCTTCCTTCCTTCCTTCCTTTTTCTTTCCCCTCCCTCTTCCTTCCTCCCTCCCTTTCTTTCTTTCCTCCTTTCCCCCTCCCTCCTTTTTTCTTTCTTTCTTTTTTCTTTCTTTCTTCCTTTCACCCTATTCCTTCCTTCCTTTCTTCGCCCCTCCCTCCCTCCTTCCTTCCTTCCTTCCTTCCTTCCTTCCTTCCTTCCTTCCTTCCTTCCTTCCTTCCTTCCTTCCTTTCCACCTATTTATCTTATCTAATCTTCTTCCTTCCTTCCTTCCTTCCTTCCTTCCTTCCTTCCTTCCTTCCTTCTTTCCTTCCTTCCTTCCTTTTTCTTTCCTTCTTCCTCCTCCCTCCTTCTTTCTTCCTTCCTTCCTTCTTCCTTTCACCCTATTCCTTCCTTCCTTTCTTCGCCCCTCCCTCCCTCCTTCCTTCCTTCCTTCCTTCCTTCCTTCCTTCCTTCCTTCCTTCCTTCCTTCCTTCCTTCCTTCCTTTTTCTTTCCACAGTACAACAACTTGTACAACTGTACCGGTTGCGGTTATGCAGGCTTTGACATAATCTCATTCAGGTATGGAAAAAAAAGAAAGAAAGAGAAGCTCTCAAAATTCAGGGGTCGCAGATCAAAGGCAGCTGCAGGCTTCAGCAGCCTGGGTACCACAATCCCCCCTTAGAGTCGTTCAATTAACTCCAAGGCTTTGCACGCCAAAATACCATGAAACCAGCTGCCCAAATAAGCTTTTTTTAATTTTTGTTTTTTTTACCAGAGTGAGCCCCGTTGGTGCCCTTTCAAAAACAAAAACAAAAAAATTTGCTTTGCTAGTTTAGCACCACGGCAAGTTTTGGTGTGTCACCCTTCAGTTTGTGCTGCTTTTCATTTTGCAATGGGATTTTATTTTGTTTGTTCTCACACTGTTCTGACTCCTTTATCAGTAGAAGTGGGCGGAGGGGGGGGGAGGAATTTTTCTGGTTACGTATTAGAACTCTGCTCAGTGCAAGGAGAAAGAAAGAAAGAAAGAAAGAAAGAAAGAAAGAAAGAAAGAAAGAAAGAAAGAAAGAAAGAAAGAGGGAGGAGGAGGAAGGAAGGAGGAGGAGGAGGAGGAAGAAAGAGAGAGAGAAAGAGAAGGAAAGAAGGAAGGAAGAAGGGAGGGAGGGAGGGAAGAAACAAAGAATGAAAGACGAAAGAGGAAAGAGGAAAACAAGGAAAGGAAGGAAGGAAGGAAGAAAGGAAGGAAAGAAGGAAAGGGAGGGAAGGAAGGAAGGAAGGAAGGAAGGAAGGAAGGAAGAAAGAAAGAAAGAAAGAAAGAGGAAAGGAACGTAAGAAACAAAGGAAGGAAAGAGGAAAGGAAGGAAGGAAGGAAGGAGGGAAGGAAGGAAAGAAAGAAAAAGAAAAAAGAGGAAAGGAACGTAAGAAACAAAGGAAGGAAAGAGGAAAGGAAAGAAGGAAGGAAGGAAGAAAGGAAGGAAAGAAAGAAAGAAAGAAAGAAAGAAAGAAAGAAAGAAAGAAGTGGGAGAGAAGGAAAGATTTAAGTCAAAAGCTATCTATTTAAGAAAGAAGAAGGAAGGAAGGAAGGAAGGAAGGAAGGAAGAGGAAAGGAACGTAAGAAACAAAGGAAGGAAAGAGGAAAGGAAGGAAGGAAGGAGGGAAGGAAGGAAAGAAAGAAAGAAAGAAAAAAAGAGGAAAGGAACGTAAGAAACAAAGGAAGGAAAGAGGAAAGGAAAGAAGGAAGGAAGGAAGGAAGGAAGGAAGGAAGGAAGGAAGAAAGAAAGAAAGAAAGAAAGAGAAAGAAAGAAAGAAAGAAAGAAAGAAGTGGGAGAGAAGGAAAGATTTAAGTCAAAAGCTATCTATTTAAGAAAGAGGAAGGAAGGAAGGAAGGAAAAATTTATACCTATTCATTTAGAGAAGGTGAAGAGATAATGAAACTGTTCAGTTTGTCACAATGAGGGCAGAAAATCGCTTTCTTCACTTCTCTCTCTCTCTCTCTCTCCTTTTTCTTGCACCTTCTGTTTTTCTTTTTAGTTTATATTACCTTTTTTCTTCTTCTTTGCTTTCTTTCACCTTTTATTCTCTTTCTCTTTTTTCTTGCACCTTCTGTTTTTCTTTTTAGTTTATATTACCTTTTTTCTTCTTCTTTGCTTTCTTTCACCTTTTATTCTCTTTCTCTTTTTTCTTGCTGTTTTGCTTTCTTTCACCTTTCGGTCCCTCAGTTTGTCTTTCGTTTTTCGTTTTTCTCCTTCCTTGCTTTTTCCTGCCTTTTATTCCTTTGTTTGCCTTTTATTTTTGGCTTGTATTCTCTTTTTCTCTTCTTCCCCTTCTTTCTTTCCTGCACCTTTTAGTCCTCCCGGTTTTCTTTTCTTCGTGCTATCTTCCTCTTTTTCTCTTCTTCGCTTCCTCGCTGCTTTTATTCCATGTTTTTGCTTTTTAGTTTGCATTCTCTTTGGTCTATCGTAGCTAAAACCCTGAACAAAAATATTAATTTTTAAGAAACAAAGCGTGCAGTTTGAAGAGAGAGAGAGAGAGAGAGAGAGGGTAGTTGGCTCTACCCATCTCCTGTTTCTTATTTAATTAATTTTTTAATTTTTGGTGAAGTATTTGTTCTATTTTTACTGTCAACAATTCAGAGTAAATGTCTTATTGGCGTGAATTTCTTAACTTCCTTTTCACTTTTTTTATTTTATTGCATATAAAAATTCCATTTCTACGTAAACTGTGTGTCTGGCTACAAATAATTTTAAGAAATAATAACCATAACGTTTACAATAATATTCATTACATTGATATTATTATTATTAATAATAATAATAATAATAATAATAATAATAATAATAATAGATACCTAGGACGCTGACAGCAACCCATATCAACCATTAGCACCAATCAATGCTATTTTTGATGTACTTTTGAATGTTCAGTTGACTAAGTTTCATTTTTAATGAATAAAGTTAATAATAATAATAATAATAATAATAATAATAATAATAATAATAATAATAATAATATTTGCATATCTATTTTAACAATCCTTAGTCCTTCTCTTATATTTCCATGTTTCTAACTTCTGTTTTCATTGGTTAACCGTTGATAAAATGAATCCCTTGTTAAAAAAATATTCAGTTTCCTCTTTTTCCTTAATCTGAAGTTAGTCAACTAACTAACTATCCATTTCTGCACATTCTAATTTTTTTTTAAATTACATTTTCATCTGTAGAGATCTCTTCTACTTCTCCATTGTTGTACACATACAATTCTAGCTACAGTTAACACATGTAAAATCAGATATGCGCTCCCTTTATTGTACTTTTTCTGGTACGCCCAACAAAAATATTTCTTTTTCTAGTGGTTTATTTATTTATTTATTTTTAAATAATTTTTATTAAACAGATTTTTAAAAACAAAACAAAACAAAAAAGAAATATTAACACTTTCTTCTTTTCAACAGTTTTGTGTCGGTGATCAATACTTATACATTTTCTCTCTCTTATCCTAATGTAACTTTTATAGATATATTTCTAATATATCATATATATATTACTATAATATATTATATTATTCTAATTATTTTATTTACACATATACTTAGATACACACGCGTACCCAATTTCCTTTCCACAATTTGTTTCTTCCTATTTGTTCTTCCATTTCTACTCCTAGTTTATCCATTATTTAATCTTTCCTTGCACTTTTATTATTCTTTTCCCCCTTTTCCTCCAACCATTTATACCACCTCTCCCATACGAGATAATTTTCTGTTTTCTCTTTTCCTTGTATCTCCTTCGTAAGCTTATCCATTTCTGCACATGCCGTGATTTTTCTAATTACATTGTCTTCAGATGGTATATTGTCATTTGAATATGAATGAATATTTTAATTTGTATACCGCCCTTCTCCTGAAGGACTCAGGGCGGTGAACAGGCAAATAAAATACAGATACACACAATAGTTAAAAACATCCCTTAAAAAACTAATTTAAATTTGCCCAAATGTTAAAATAACATACTCCCCCATAAAATTACAAAACTTTAAAAACCCATCAAATTCAATTAAAATTTTTCCAGTTCTGTGCATAGACTAGTATTCGTGCTGCCGTAATTATGTGGATAATTCAATACCGTATTTCTTTTTCATATGATATCTCTTAACGCTCTTTTCTTTTAAACCAACAGCCAAGGTTCGGTGGCAGTGCAGTCAAAATTATATTTCGAAGGAACAAACATTAAATCAGAAAGTGAGCTCGAGAAAATTTTGAGAGAAGCAGGCCCGGCATCCACAGCAGATCTACTGTTAAGCAAAGTGGAAGGTAAAAAGAGGACGGCAAATTTAAACAAAACATACAAGTTGTCCTTGGAGTTTTGCGGTGGCCTAGAGGTGGAGCCTCCCGCCTCACAATCAGGAGGCCGCGAATTCGATCCTAGGTAGAGGCAGATATTTCTTCCTCTGGGGATATTATCCGCTGAACAAAACTCCTCATTGGCGACAGGAAAGGCCTCCGGCCATTCAAACACTCTGTGCTAGCTCCATTCAGTTGCCCAGACTCCAGCCCGCAAGGGATTATGGGGGTCGTTAAAAGAGGATGATACAAGTTATCCTTGGCTTACGACATTTAGTAAGGGGCATTCATTTAGTGACCATTCGAAGAGCAATGAAATTATCAATGATGGTCGTAAGTTAAGGACTACCTGTATACAATTTCCTCTCTTAATATTATTAGTAATGTTAATTTATTAAAAGAATGGAAGGGAAGGGAAGGGAAGGGAAGGGGAGGGGAGGGGAGGGGAGGAGAGGAGAGGAGGGGAGAAACAGAAGAAAAGAGGAGAGAATGCACAGAATACAGAATAAAGAATAGAATAGGATAGGATAGGATAGAATCAGTGGTGGGATTCAGCCAGTTCGCACCACTTCGGGAGAACTGGTTGTTAATTTTCTGAGCAGTTTGATGAACTGGTTGTTGGAAGAAATCATTAGGGTAGAGAACCGGTTGTTAAATTACTTGAATCCCACCACTGAATAGAATAGAATAGAATAGAATAGAATAGAATAGAATAGAATAGAATAGAATAGAATAGGAATAGAAATAGAAATAGAAATATAGAAGAGAAGTGAATATAGAATATAACAGAATAGAGAATAGAACAAAGAATAAAATATAACAGAATACAGAATAGAAAATAGAAGAGAATACAGAATGTAACAGAATAGAGAAGAGAAGAGAATAGGAATAGGAATATAGAAGAGAATATAGAATATAACAGAATAGAGAGTAGAATAAAGAATAAAATATAACAGAATACAGAATAGAAAATAGAGAGAATATAGAATATAACAGAATAGAAGAGAGAATAGGAATATAGAAGAGAGAATATAGAATATAACAGAATAGAGAGTAGAATAAAGAATAAAATATAACAGAATACAGAATAGAAAATAGAAGAGAATACAGAATGTAACAGAATAGAGAAGAGAAGAGAAGAGAATAGGAATAGGAATATAGAAGAGAAGAGAATATAGAATATAACAGAATAGAGAATAGAATAAAGAATATAATATAACAGAATACAGAATAGAAAATAGAAGAGAATACAGAATGTAACAGAATAGAATAGAATAGAATAGAATTTTTATTGGCCAAGTGTGATTGGACACACAAGGAATTTGTCTTGGTGCAGATGCTCTCAGTGTACATAAAAGAAAAGATACGTTCATCAAGGTACAACATTTACAACACAATTGATGATCAATATAGCAATATAAATCATAAGGATTTATGATTTAGAAATAGAAAATAGAAGAGAATAGAAATAGAAAATAGAAATAAGAAAATAGAAGAGAATACAGAATGTAACAGAATAGAGAAGAGAAGAGAAGAGGAATAGGAATATAGAAGAGAAGAGAATATAGAATATAACAGAATAGAGAATAGAATAAAGAATATAATATAACAGATTAGAGAATAGAAAATAATAGAGAATACAGAATGTAACAGAATAGAGAACAGAACAGAACAGAACAGAACAGAACAGAATAGAATAGAATAAGCAGAGTTGGAAGGGACCTTAGAGGTCTTCTAGTCCAACCCCCTTGCTCAGGCATTGACAACTTCTGGAGGTTATGGGATTGCTCAAAAAAACCCAAAAAAAACAAAAAACAGCCCGCTAGAACCATAACTCTTGTTTTTTCTCGCCGTTTTCCTGCACGATTTCCACACAAACCTGATTTTTTCCCCCTATTGCTTCCTTCTTTGCAGTGAGTAGCAGCCCCATCCCTCCGCCCTCGGAGACCGTCCCAGGCTGGGGCATCGCTCTTCTGGTTCTGGTCTCCGTCCTCGTATTTTTCCTGCTCCTCGCTCTATTGTGGCTGGTGAGTCCCTGTTTTGGGGGGTGGGTGGGAACGTGGGGGGGGGGTTCCCCTCCTACAACGGCCGTAAGTGTTGAAAAACCTTCCTAAATCTGTACCGTTGCAACTTGGGGTCACGAAACAGACGGTCATAAGTCGAGGGCTACCTTACTTTACAACCGTCACTGAGCCCGTCCTGCCTGCGGTTAAGCGGGACGTGTGTCCGGCGAGCCTCGCCCCATCTTACGACCTTGCTTGCCGCTGACGTTAAGCGAATCACGGCACAGCGGATCAGTTAGCCACCCGGTCATTAAGTGAATCCGGCTTTCTCCTTGACTTGGCTTAGTCAGAAGGTCGCAAAAATGGGATCGCGTCTCTCACACACACACATCGTAAAATGGGAATCGGCCGCCGAGCCTCCAAATTTTGATCAGGGCAAAGACGCCGCGAGGGTCGTAACTGCGAAAAAAAACGGTCGTAAGTCGCTTTCTTCCCAGCGCCGTTCAGGGGTGAAATTTAGCCACTTCTATCCGGCTCAGGCGAACTGGTAGCGGCGGCTGCAGGGAGGCTCTGCCCACCCGCGTGGATGTCACGACATCGCTTTCTCGCAACGATTTTAAGCCTCTGCACATGTGCAGGAAAGGCTTTGTGCGTGCGCGGACGATGGTTTGCGAACCGGTAGGGAAGATAAGTGAATTTCCATCCCAGACCGTTGTAACTTTGAACGGTCACTAAACGAACTTGTTTTTAAGTCCAGGACTACCCGTAGTTAATTTTCAGAAAGTCCAGGCCACTCGTGAGCCCCCCCCACACCCATTAATTGTTTTCCTCCTGCGCTCTATCGCAGCTCATCCGCTTCTGCCGACGGAAGCAACGGGGAAGCATGGAACTGCTCAGTAGCCGGGATTCGTACCACCCAATGAACGAGTACCCCACCTACGCCACCCACGGCCGCTTCGCGGGCCCCAGCAACAAGCAAAACCCTTACGACGAGGTAAGAGCGCCCTGCGGAAACCCCGAACCAGAAGCCTCGGGGAAAACTGAGCTCCGAACCATATTGGATTAGGGGTGCCCGTCCCTGAGAATATATATCTGCTGAACAAAACTCCGCATTGGTGAAAGGGAAAGGCATCCGGCCAGTAAAACTCTTGGCTGGCTCCGCTCAGTTGCCCAGATTCCACCCGGCAAGGGATTATGGGGTCGTTAAATGGCGAGGATGATTAGGGGTGCCTGTAGTGGGTCATATCTTCGCCACCTTGAGATGGGGCGGAGGGTCTGCCCTCCGACCGGTGGGAAAGGCGCAAAGGCCAGGACAGCTACAGGAACTAGAGGTTACAGCAGCCGTGGATGGGCTTGCAAAACTATCTTTTTCTTTCTTTCTTTCTTTCTTTCTTTCTTTCTTTCTTTCTTTCTTTCTTTCTTTCTTTCTTTCTTTCTCTTTCTTTTTTTCTTTCTTTCCTTTCCTTTCCTTTCTTTCTTTTTCCTTCTTTCCTTCTCTTTCCATCTCTTTTTCTTTTCTTTTTTTTATCTAACTTGATTTATTTTTCTTTCTTTTCTTTCTTTCTCTTTCCTTCCTTCTTTCTTTCATCTGTCATTCTTTTATGTTTTTCTGTCAGTTCTTTCTTTTCTTTCTGTCTCTTTTTCCTTCCCTTTTTCCTTCCCTTCTTTATCTAACTTGGTTTGTCTTCTTTCTTTCTTTCTTTCTTTCTTTCTTTCTTTCTTTCTTTCTTTCTTTTCTTTCTCCTCTCTCCTTCCTTCCTTCCATCTTTCCCCCTTCCCTTCCTTTCCCTTCCTTCCCTTCCCTTTTTTCTTTCCTTCTTTATCTAACTTGATTTGCCCTTCCTTCCTTCCTTTCCTTCTTTTCTCCTCTCCTTTCTTCCTTCCTCTTTCCTCCTCTCTTCCTTTTCCTTCCCCTTTTCCTTTCCTCTTTATCTAACTTGTCTCCTTCCTTCCTTCCTCCCTCCTTTTCTTTCCCCCTTCCCTTCCCTCTGATCCTACGTCCCCCCATATAATGAAAAGTGTGTGTGTGTGTGTCTCATTTCTCATTGGCCCTCCTCTTCCTTCCAGACCCCAGGCAAACTTCAGGGCACCCACTATTACCCCCAGGCGGAACTGATGCCCAGCTGAGTGGTGCCATCTCTCCCCAGCCTGGCAGAGCCGGCAGGGGAGGACAGCCCAGCCTGGATCCTCTGCAGCCGGCCAGTGGCGGGGCCGATCTAAGCCGAACTGGCCCCGTCCGTGCCATTACGTGCTTGATTGCGCTGCGTAAACATTGGCGGTTGTGCAAATATTCAGCTCAGCTCAGCTCAGCTCCCTCCCCAGGTCTCCAAGAGGGACTTTCCCAGACTGGCAGAGGGTTTGTTTGCCCTTGATTATTGGGGCAAGGGGGGGAGGGGGGCGCACACACGACACCCAGGCCTTCAGCTGGCCCGGCTGTTTCCGCGCCCCCCCCCCTTGTGACCCAACACTGTTTACACACCACACCGAAGCATCTGGAGGTTGCCTAAGCTTTTCAACACAACAGTTGCGTTAAGTTCTCACCCAGGGCTGGGGGTGGGGGGGAGTTGGGGGGGAGGGAGGGAGGGAGGGAAGGGGAGGAAATCTCAAGGAGAGAGGCCCAGGCAGGTTTCTAGTTCTCATTGGGAAATTCAGGTTCCCCCCTCCCCTTTTTTTTGTGTTTTAAGCCTCCTGACAAGAGAAATCCAGGGAGGTCAAATTTGGCCTAGGAGGGGTTTCCTGGTTTTCGTAGGGAAATTAGTTTTGTTCAATAGATAGCTTTTTTCTTAAATCTTTCCTTCCCTCCCTCCTACTTTTTCTCTCTTTCCTTCCTTCCTTCTTTCTTTCTTTTTTTCCTTCCTTCCTTCCTTCCTTTTCTTTTCTTCCTTCTTTCTTTCTTTCTTCTCCTTCCTTCCTTTCATCCATACCTCCCTTCTTCATCCCTCCCTCCCTTCATTTCCTTCCTTCCATCTTTTTTCTCTCTCTCTTTCCTTCCTTCCTTTCTCCTTTCTTTCCTTCTTTCTTCTTTTTATTCTTTCTTTCCTTCCTCCTTCCTCCTTCCTTCCTTCCTTTCTCCTTTCTTTCCTTCCTTTTTGTTCTTTCTTCTTTCTTACTACTTCTTCATTCCTTCCTTCATCCATACCTCCCTTCTTCATCCCTCCTTCCCTCCCTCCATTTCCTTCTTTCCTTCCCCTTCCACTCTTTCTTTCTTTCTTTTCTTTCTTTCTTTCTTTTCTACTTCCTTCTGCCCTCCATCCCTCTCTTCCCTCCATTTCCTTCCTGCCTGCCTGCCTTCTAACTTTTGGTATTTCCCCATTTGATCTTCCATTATATGAGCCAAGGGTTGAACTAGAAGACCTCCAAGGTCCCTTCTAAGCCTTACGATCCTATTCTGTGTTCTCTCTCCCTTCCTTCCTTCCTTCTTCCTTCCTTCTTCCTTCCTTTTTCATTCTGTTCCTTCCTTTCTCCTTTCTTTTCTTCTTTCTTACTCTTTTCCTTCCTCCTTCCTTCCTTCCTTCTTTCTTTTTTCTTTTGTTCTTTCTTCTCCTCCCTCCCTCCCTCCCTCCCTTCCTTCCATCCTCCCACCCTCTTTTCTTCATCCCTCCCTCTCTCCATTTCCTTCTTTCCTTTCTCCCTCCCTCGCACCCACTTGATACTTAGCCGAGGGCTGCTTGTGAATAGAAAGCAACACAAAAAATATCCCAAAATCTCGAACCAATTTTGTTTCCTTCACCTTAATCAGTGACCCAATCGTAGCACCCACACAATTCCGAAGGCCTTTCGCCAGGTGACCCGGGCTCCTCCCTCCGAGTTACCTTTCCCCCCCAACTGTGATAAGCTCCCCCCCCTTTCCCCCCCGCCCTCGTTTCTCCACCCACAACTTTGGAGCAATCTTTTATAATATGCAAACCGGTATATTTGCTTTAGGTAGATTATTATGTAAAAACAAAATGTTATTTGACCAATTCATTTTTCTAGCCATTGGAAAACAGCAAGAGTCCTTCGCGGCTGGTCCTGCCTGCTTAAACACTGCCGCACCTTGCCAGAGAATTTGGGACGTTTTATTTATTTTTGGTGTATTTATTTAATCTTTCCTTCCTTATTTATTTTACATAAGTAACCGAACCGGCCATTTCTGCCCTGTCGTGTTTTTCCCCCCCCTGCACTTTCTGCAAACAGCTTGGGACCAAAGGCAAAGTAGGCAGGCAGGGAAGGATGGGCTTTGTAATCCCTGCTTTCCCATCCTCGCCCAAGCCAGGATTTTTTTTTTAATTTGCATTTATATCCCGCCCTTCTCCGAAGACTCAGGGCGGCTTACACTGTGTCAAGCAATAGTCTTCATCCATTTGTATATTATATACAAAGTCAACTTTTATTGCCCCCAACAATCTGAGTCCTCCTTTTACCTACCTTATAAAGGATGGAAGGCTGAGTCAACCTTGGGCCTGGTGGGACTCGAACCTGCAGTAATTGCAAGCAGCTGCTGTTAATAACAGCCTGTCTTAGCAGTCTGAGCCACTCAAGGACCCTTATTTCTAGAATAAACCAGAAACGGTGGCTTTAAGAGCCCTCCCTCTCCGCTGCAGACGACGGGCCTTCGTGCAAACAGTAAAATCCACCAGAGAACTTCAATTCCCAGAATTCTTAACAAGAAAGGGCCAGATTACAGATGAACAGAGTTGGAAGGGACCTTGTCGGTCATCTAGTCTGACCCCACCCCCCACCCCCGCCCAAGCAGGAGACCCCACACCGTTTCTGACAGATGGCAGTCCAGTCGCTTCTTGAAAGCTTCCAGGGATGAAGCTCTCATCACTTCCAAAGGCAACTTCTGTCCCATTGAATATAGAATCACAGAGTTAGAAGGGACCTTGGAGGCCATCTAGTCCAACCCCATCCTGCCCGAGCAGGAGACCCTACACCGTTTCAGTCCAGTCGCTTCTCGAAAGCCCCCAGGGAGGTTGTGAAGCTCTGACAACTTCAGTAGGATTTGCACCAGCGTGAAAGCGGGTGTGTGTATGTGAGCAGCACCCGTCAAACCAACCCGGGTTTAGAGTAATGTGTGAATCGTCAAATACCTGGATGGAGATTGAGACCAGGGTTGGGGGATGGGGGGAGAGACAGCTACAAATCGGGGGGAACCCCTCCAATCTCTTTTCTGCTTCTTCCTTAGGGGCACCCCAAAAACGGCACGAAGCCCTTCTCTTATACCAACCCTGCCATGGCAAATGAAGAATTGTAGGGGCGCTTTTCCTACAGCTGGACTTTAGAGGGAGGGGTGAATTGGAAAAGAAATTGAACTTTTTTTTTTTTGGACCACCGAGCCCCAGTGAAAAAGTGGGATGATTTTTCGGGGGGGGGGGCGGCTTCCGAAGAATTGCTCGCCTCCTCCGTTGACCAGGAACAGAATTACGGATGGAGGGTGGTGGTGAAGAAGGAATTCGTTGCCCTTCCTAGACAATGAGGACTAGAAACTGGGGAGCGACTTATTGACCAAGCTGGGCGATTTTACTTTCCAAAAAAATAAATAAATCTCCATGCCGGTGGAACTCCCCGCCACAAGCATCTCGACAGGAAGTCAATGCGACGAATTTGCTTTACGGAGTGACTGTTTTGCTTGATTAATTTATGGCCAATTTATTAATTTATGGAGACGGGCTGGGAAGTTTCGTAGCTGGAGAAGAGGCTGAGTGCGTCTCCGGAGAAGAAGAATCGAAGGCGGGAAGTTTTTTTTAGGGTTCGCTCTGCGATTTTGGGTCGATTTTGGACGTAAAAGAGAGGAAGGAGAGATTCTGGGCTTTCCCCGTTTCTTTCTTCCCCTCTCTTGAAAAAAATAAAAATAAAAAGAGTTCCGGAGAAGCCAACTTTGGAGACATGAAGGAATGGAATAAATGAAATGCAAATTTTAATTTCTATCGCGTGTTTTTCTTTTTCCAAATGTTCCTGGTTTTTACCAAGCAACCCTTCCTAAGTTCTTAACTGGAACGCAAATCAATAGGGAACAAAAAACACTCACCATCGCAGAACCCTGAAAGGGGGAAGGGAGCCTGAGAGGTCATCTAGACCAACCTTGCCATGCTCAAGGCAGAAGGGTCACCCAGCCCTTCCCCCCCAATTATCTTGTGTTCCAAGATAATTGGAAGACAAAAAGGAGAATGGAATGGAATGGAATGGAATAAAATATAGAACAGAATATAAAATATAGAATTGAATGGAATAGAATTTTAGAATGGAATGGAATGGAATGGAAATAGTACCGCTCATTTGAATAAATTTATTCAACTGGTTATAAAGAAGACAGGGCCACTTCAGTTAGGTTCTCTGGAGAATTGGACTCTGGAAAGTTTGAGCTGTAATTTTCCAGGCACAAGGCCCCTATGGATACTCGGAAGTGCCTTGAGGACTAGAAACTTGTTTTAAAGGCAGGGAGAAAGCATTGCTCGAAGGTTGGCTTTTTAATAATCCGCTGGATAGTTCTAGGAAACTGTTTCAGCTACACAAAGGGAGAGAAACATAACAAGCTGTTTGCCAATTGATTGTAGGGCTTTTGTGAGAAGTTTTAGCTATCGTGGCCAAAAGAAAAGATAAGCCACCTTTAAAAACCCAATACAAACAAGGTTTGCCTCAGGCAGACGGAGACTTTTAAGCTCCTGAGGGCTGGCGAGGTTTAAGAAAAAGAGGGGAAAAAACAACAAAGCAACGTCTTTGCCCGACAGAGTAGCCAATGCAACACAAACAAACAAAACAATTTTTTTTAAACCACAATCGACACAAACCAGGTTTGAAAAACCTGGAAGAAACTCAAAACGCTGTCTACGTTGAACACCACAAAACAGCTGTCAATCCGGGATGGTGGCCAGGTGTCTAAAATATGACCACATGACCAGGGATGGGGGGGGGGCGGGGAAGCCGTCATAACTTTGAAACAGGGTTTTAGGTAGCTCTGCGGAGGTCCATCGCAACTAAGCAACCGGTCGTAAGTTGAGAACGAGCTGTCGATTGGTGCGGAAACCAGGTCTGTGACGTCTCAAAAGGCCTGGTTTCTGGACAAATTAAGAGGTAGTCCTCGGCTTACGACCGACAGGAGACCTTCAAAGAGGACGCTTCCGCTCAATCTGCCCCACCCGAACAGCGGAAGAAAGCTGCAAACCAAACTGAGCTTTATCCTAAATTGAGTAACGAGGAAGCAGACAGAAAGGCTGGAGAATGGCTGTCCATCATCGGCCCCAAGAATGTTGATTGATTATTATTATTATTTTTGACACGCGTCGGATTTCCTGACGGGACACTCCCCGTTCAACTTTCATCCCGATGAGACGTCGAGGGTGCCCAAGATGGGACTTTGGAAGGGTTTTGCGTCGCAGGCGATGAACGGTTGGCGAATATTGCGGTGCCTCCGAGTGGGTCCGTGGGCCGGGTCCAAGGGTGGGCTGCTGGGGGTTCGGGAGAACCTCTAGCTAAGATTCTGTGCAGTTCAGGGAACTCCCCCAAATCCCACTCCTGGCTGGCCTTGCCCACCCCACCCCTCCCCTTCCTCTCCCCACTCAGGAGTCCCCACGCAGCCCGTTTTGGATGCAGGTAAGTGCGCCAGGAGGCTTGGGGAGGGCGAAAAACGGGCCTACTGGAAATTTGGGCCAGAGGGCCTCCGGAGTCTGGGGAGGTCGTTTTCGCCCTCCCGGAGGCTTGAGAAAAGCCTCCGGAGCCCGGGGAGGGCAAAAACGCCCCATCCCGCCGTGGTGCAGGAGGCTGACGCCACATCCATCCAGCAACCGGGCAGAAAACCCCTTACTAATATTTTTGAAGCCCACCCCTGGCCGGGTCCCCTTTCTTTGTGTCCGTCTACCTACCGTGGGCAGGTGTACCTGAACAGCAGGTGTGTCTTCTCCCTGGAGGGGCAGAAAGGAGCTGGTGAAACGATGGAGAAGACGGCGCCGGTGGGAATTTTTCAGGAGGGGGAAAGGAGTTGGGTTTGGGGGGGGTCTGCGTGGCGGCAAAGAACGCGGCGGCTCTGCGAAAACGACTCCGATAAAGGAGAATATTTGTAGCTCGGGATTGAGTTGAAGGAGGGGGGGAGGGTCCGGGGTATTCTCTGAGCAGGGTGGTTTTCTTGGAGACGTTTTTATTACCAGAGTAGGTAACGGCATCAGTGCTAGAACGGAGGGGAGTTTGTGGAGGAGGAGGAAGAGGAGGAGGACTGTGGGGTCCTTGGTGCTCTCTGAGCTGGGTGGTTTTCTTGCAGACGTTTCATGACCCAACTAAGTAACATCATCAGTGCTAGAAGAAAGAGGGGCTTACGGAGGGGAAGAGGAGAGAGAGGAGGAGGAAGTGGAAGTGGGAGAGAAGGGCTGGGGGTCCTTGGTGCTCTCTGAGCTTGGTGGTTTCCTTGCAGACCTTTCATTACCAATTGGGGGGGTTGTGAGGAGGAGGAGGAGGAGGAGAGGGAGGAAGGGGAAGAAGAAGAAGAAGAAGAAGAAGAAGAAGAAGAAGAAGAAGAAGAAGAAGAAGAAGAAGAAGAAGAAGAAGAAGAAGAAGAAGAAGAAGAAGAAGAAGAAGAAGAAGAAGAAATAATAATAATAATATGAAAACTAGACAGAGTTAGAAGAAGAAGAAGAAGAAGAAGAAGAAGAAGAAGAAGAAGAAGAAGAAGAAGAAGAAGAAGAAGAAGAAGAAGAAGAAGAAGAAGAAGAAGAAGAAGAAGAAGAAGAAGAAGAAGAAGAAGAAGAATTAATCAGTGGAACAATTTGCCTCCAGAAGTTGAGGATGTTCCAACACTGGAAGTTTTTAAGAAGATGTTGGACAATCATTTGTCTGAAGTGGTGGAGGGTTTCCTGCCTAAGCAGGGGGTTGGACTAGAAGACCTCCAAGGTCCCTTCCAACTCTTATTTGAAGAAGCAGAGGAGGAGGAGGAGAGAGAGAAAGAGAGGAAGGAAGGAAGGAAGGAAGGAAGGAAGGAAGGAAGGAAAGAAAGAAAGAAAGAAAGAAAGAAAGAAAGAAAGAAAGAAAGAAAGAAAGAAAGAAAGAAAGAAAAGGACTATGGGATACTTGGTACTCTCTGATGGGTTTCCTTGCAGATGTTCCACTGCCCAAACTACCCACTTTACTTAGTCTGGGCAGGGATCTACTCTTTAGGGCAGTATTAAGGAAAGGTTTGGCTGCAGAAAAACTCTCTGCGTACAAGGAAACAATGCATAATTAAATGTCCTCTTTTTGTCTCTCTCTCTCTCTCTCCCTCCCTCTCTCTCTTTCGCAAAAGGGGCGGGGGGCCCCCCGAAACCCACAACCCCCGTGCCACCCGAGCCATAAGGCAATCCGGAAGGACGTTTCCTGGCAGCTTCGGGCCCGGATCCAAGCGGAATGAGGGCAGCTGGCAGGTTCAAAACCTCCCGCTGCTTTGGCTGAAAGGGTCACCCTTTGTCCTGGGTGGGAGCATCTCGTGTCCCAGCAGAAAAGAAGCTGGAAGCCCATCGTCCAAGCCAAAGGGGCATTTAGTCCTTCGGTCCAGAGACCCGACGGTGCCCGGCTTGGCATCCCGCCCCAAATTGGGTTGCAAAGAGATCTGAGGTGGAGATCAGCCTGCAAAGAACATTTCCTTCTTCTTCTTTTTTTTTTGCGGAGGTTATTCTGTATTTATTAGATTTTATTAGATTTACGGTATATCTGCCATATTCCACGAAGATTAAAATCAGAATCGGTCGTCTCTTCAAGCTCAGGAGCCTGGTTGATGGTAACTGAAGTCGACCTAAGTTGGCAGAACTCCAGATGTTGAAGTTCAGCCATGTTTGTTGGCAGGGGAATTCTGGGAACTGAACGTCCACCTAAGTTGGCAAAACTCCAGATGTTGAAGTTCACCCCTGCTGCCAGGGGAATTCTGGGAACTGAAGTCCATCTGTGTTGGCAGGGGAATTCTGGGAGTTGAAGTTCACCCATGCTGGCTGGGGAATTCTGGGAAGTTGAAGTCCACTTATGTTGACGGGGGAATTCTGGGAGCTGAAATTCACCCATGCTGGCTGGGGAATTCTGGGAAGTTGAAGTCCACCTATGTTGACGGGGGAATTCTGGGACTTGAAGTTCACCCACGCTGGCTTCTGGGAGTTGAAAATCCATTCCTGTTGTTGAACGTCTATACGGAGTCCAGTTGCCAGATGGCATTCTGGGAGTTGGAAGTCCACCCTATGTTGACAGGGGAATTCTGGGAGTTGAAGTCCACTCGTGTCGATTGAACGTCTCTATGAAGTCCAGCTGCCTCTTGAAAAAGCACCTTTGGACCTACTCATATTGACAGGGGAACCCTGGGAGTTGAAATTCACCCACCCTGGCTGGGGAATTCTGGGAGTTGAAGTCCATCTATGGAATAGGACATAAGGCTATTTGAATGAACGAAGGAGGATGCTCCGATGCGCAAATTTAATGCTTCCCGAGATGGCAGTAGCCAGTGGTTTGTTCCTCCCTTCTCCAAACCCAGTTGTGTTGGGCTACTGGCCCCTCCCACTGAACAAACAACATTTCCCCCCCCCCCATTAATTTGTATTACAATTAAACATTACCCAGAGGGAATATCACAAACACAACAATAACTTTTGACGGACTACAAGTCCTTGGAGGGGAGGCTCAGTAGCTTTGAACGGCTGCCACAAAGCAACAAATCGCTTTAACCAAGACACGCAGGTCTTCCGCGTGAGCAGGGGGGTTGGACTAGACGACCTCCAAGGTCCCTTCCAACTGTGTTTACCGTTACCTTTCCTAGGAAAACCCAGAAGAGCAAAATTCTAAACGTTTCCCTCTGCAGCAAAACTCAAAATTTCTTAAAAGAGGGGGGGCGTGGGAAAAAAGAGAATTTATTGTGTAGATTCCTAAGGTCACGGCGCCCTCTACTGGCTCAGATTGGAAACGCCGCCGCCATCCGTCCCGGTCTTTTTAAAAAAAACGTCAACCGAAGCCAACCGTTAAAACTTTTATTCGTTTTTTATTTATTTATTTTTAAAGTTAACAATCTGGCCAAAGAAATGGAAAGAACAAAAAAAAAGAGAGAGAGAGAGAGAGAGAGGAGCGGGGGGAGGAACATAGCAATCTGTCCGTCACCCAGGTCCGTTTTTCAACCTAGGGCGAGGATTGCGCAAGAGGTGCGAGCCAACTCTAGGTGATGGTTGTGGTTCTCTCCTGAGGAAGCAAGATTCTAGTCCTCAGTGTGGGCTCACGAGGGCAGGGAGGGGGAGGCCTAATTAAAATAAAATAAAAAACCAGCAACAACTTTAGGGTGTGTATGTGTGTGTGTGTGTGGATGGAGTAGTCCGCCAATTGGTCAATGCACTTCTGAAGACAACCCGCAGCGATTGTCGCGGCGTTCTTGGGTTGTTTTTTTTTCGAATTCACAACCTGTGCTGGTTCGCTCGCTTTCCTTGCAAAAAAAAAAATAGCTGCCTCTGGATCTGAGAAAGATCCCTTGGCGATCCCTCCAATCTCCGCCGAGCCCGCTTCCCCTCCCAGCCTCACGGGGTCCTCTCGTATCCCGTTTCCTTTTTGCGACCACAAATTCCGCAACAACACGGACGCACAATCCAGCATGGCGCTCGTCGCGCACGCCAGGAAGAACCGAGACCAAAATAATAATAATAATAAAAAAAAAAAAAACCCCGGGCCCCAAGAAGGAAGTTTGACGAAAACAGGGCTAATTTAGGGAAGGGATTTTGAGAGGAGGGAGTATATTCTACCAGGCACCATATTTTCACAAAACATCTCAACACTTACAAAACAGTTCCTTTTTCAAGAAACCAAACCGAAACCACCTCTCCTGGGCATTGAACCGTCATGTGCTCTGCACCTGTTAAAACTTCACTCCGTTCAGCTTGGGAAAGGTTGCTCGAGGTCCAATCACAGGTAGCGATTGGACTTACGACCATAATGGCAACCGGAATTTCCCCTCGCTAAGCGAATGGCATCTTCCTTTTTTTCTTTCTTTTTTTTTTTGGTGCCGGGTCATTCAGCCAATCACCAATGGTCGTTTAGATGGCCAAGCGCACCAGTTTTTTAATCTTGTCGTCCATGGGGACAATGGGACAGTTGCAAAAGTCACCTTTTTTTGTCGTTATCTTGGAAAGTCGTTAAAAAGAATTGCCGTAAATCGAAGACTATCTACGGCAGAATTTCTCGCGTCCTTGGTTTTTTTGGGGGGGAAAAAAACACGTCAATTTTTCCCACCCACCCCTGCTTTTCCACGTTGGAAGATCGAAGGGATCCCGAGCTAAACCGAAAACTCAGGATGTGAAACCAACTTTGGGGGTAGAAGAAACCAAGAAGCGATACACAACAAGGACTTGGTTGTGTTTAATTTTACGAGCAAGAACTTTCTGGGAAAGAGACTCTAGCGTTGTTTTAAAAAAAGAAAAAGGTAATTTTGATTCCCGGTTAGGGAATTAGGGGGAAATTCACGCCATGTTTTCTGACGAGAAATTTCAGCTACAAAACTTAAAACTCGCTTGGAAATCATTTGAGGGTTTCGGCAATAGCTTCGGGCTGGGGATCGACACTCAGTTGCGCCGGGAATCGACACTCGGTCGATCCGGAAAGAAGCGAACTCCGGCGAGGAAACAGTCGGAAATTTTTAAAACGTGGTTATCTTCCCAGCTGCTCTTGGTTTCTGAGAGATGATACAATTATAGGTAGCCGCGTGTCACAACCGCCAGTTGAACCGCCGAAGAAAAAATTGGAAACTGCCAAAATTAGGAAACGAGTTACAGAGCGATTCACAGGAGCAGTAAACTTGAGCGTGACGAGGGACTTTTTTAAAAAAAGAGAGATTAATTTAAAATGATGACTACAGTGGGACCAATTGTCCTAACGGGTAAAGAGACAAAGGTGAAGAGAGGACGGTTTCAAGATGGCGTTTTACAATCTTTTTAAAAATCTTTTTCAACACAAAGAGTGTGTGTGGGGGAAAGGCATTTAGAAGCCATTCCAAACTCAGCCATGCTCCGAACAAGTTGTTTTTTTGGGGGGGATCGTGTTTGTCTTTTCTCAACTGAGATTCCTGCCCCAGACAGGAGCGAAAAGGTGGGGAAGATCTGGATTTCCCCCAGAAGTTTAGGGGGTGCGTTGAAGAAGATGAGAACAAAACAGAGAAAGGATGTTGGATAGTCTTAAAAAAATCCCCCTTCGTGGGGCGGCTGTGTGAGGAACAGCTGCTCTTAGTTCCCCACAGCTGGGATGGTCAATTTTTATGGGAAGAGGGTACCGCCGCCATGGGAATTTAAAGAGTCTATCTGTTGAAAGTTCACTAGAGGGCAGCATTGCTCAACATATGCTCTGCCCTGTTCCTACCACCGAAACCCTCTACTCAGTCAACCCATACCTAGAGATATTTTTTCATTATTATTATTATTATTTTTTGCAAGCAGGGGCTGGAGAACATCCCCCCCTGTTCCCTCAGAACCTCAAGGTCCCCCTCTGCTGGTGGATCCTCTCCCCAAACATGCTCGGAATCGGCCGACGGCAAATTCAGTCCAGCTTCGAGAAGCCGCTGATGGTGACTTTCCGTTCCTGACGGCTGACCACCAGCTCTTGAAGGTGCAAGGCGCCGCCGCCGATGAAGCAGAAGGCCGGGCAGACGGGCCCCGAGCAGTCTACCCCGCACTCCCAAAGGCTGCGGAAGGAGACGGCGTCGAAGAACGTCACTTTGCTGTGTTCGTAGTCGAGACAAATGCCAACGCGGGGAGGCAACGGCACGGTGGAATTGCCAGGATCCCGAGAGGTCAGCGACACTCCGTGGGAAAGGAGGATCTTGCCCATGCCGATGGTCAGGAAAGCGAAGGGCGGCGATGACTCCAACGTGGTATCCTCAGCGCCGCTGTCGTGCCCACTATCCGGATCGTATCTGAGCCGAGGAAAAACAGGTAGAATACAGATTCTTGAAAGGAAAAGGAAAACATACATTCTCCGTTCATTCATTTTCACAGCCGAAAAGAGCAAACCAATTTACAGGTAGCCGTTGACAATTGAGCCCAACGTCTCTGCTGCTCAATGAGACAGTTCTTAAGTGAGCTTTGCCCTGTTTTACGACCTTGCTTGCCACGGTGATTAGCAGCAGCAATAGCCCTTAGACTTATATACCGCTTCACGGTGCTTTTATAGCCCTCTCTGAGTGGTTTTACAGAGTCAGACTCTTGCCCCCAACAATCTGGGTCCTCATTTTCCCGACCTCGGAAGGACGGAAGGCTGAGTCGACCTTGAGCCGGTCAGGATCGAACTGCTGGCAGTGGGCAGAGTTAGCCTGCAATCCTGCATTCTAACAGACAGGAAGGAAGGAAGGAAGGAAGGAAGGAAGGAAGGAAGGAAGGAAGGAAGGAAGGAGAGGAGAGGAGAGGAGAGCAGTGGAAATCTATGGGCTGGTCCTCGGGACGGAAAAGCCACCATTGCTGATGAAGCTCCACCCTAGCTCTGAGGATAAAAGGCAGCAGGTGGAGATGAATAGATGTGGCAGAGGGGTTGTCACTTCAGAGGGTTTTGTCGTGTTTGTGGAGCTGAGTCAGAACAACACCGTTCTAGATCTTCAGAGTTGCGATTGAACAAGTTCTAAACTTAATTCCTTCTCTGCCTCTCCGAAATATTTGCTCACCTGGGGCTCGTCACGTCTTGGGGCACCTGGAACCATTCCTGCAGCTTGCTCTCCAGCCCTACGCCCACCTTGACCAGGTAGGAACTGGGATCCACGCAACAGGCCCAATAGCTGCGCCCTTGAGTGACCGCCACGTCGCCGATCACCAGGTCAACGGAGAGATGGCAGCTGGTCATCAAACGCTCGGCGGCAAACAGCATGGGAAGACCGGGAACGCTGCGGACCGCTCGCTGGTCCTTGCTAATGGCCAGGCGTTCTCGGTTGAAACCCCACCGATTGTCCAGAAAGAAATTCAGCACTTGGGGGACGAAAGGGGGGGAAATGGGAGAAGAAAGCGAGGAACAAAGGATTAGGAAGAGCTTAAACCATATGAGAACAGGAGCTGCGAGAAGTAGGAAGAGCCTAAACCATATGAGAACAGGAGCTGCGAGAAGTAGGAAGAGCCTAAACCATATGAGAACAGGAGCTGCGAGAAGTAGGAAGAAACTAAACCATATGAGAACAGGAGCTGCGAGAAGTAGGAAGAGCCTAAACCATATGAGAACAGGAGCTGCGAGAAGTAGGAAGAGCCTAAACCCGTGTGGCGAACCTATGGCCATATCATTGGGCACACGAGGGTGGTGGGGAAGGCCTGTTTTTCTTTCACACCTGGCTCCAGAGCCTCTTTAGGAGTGGGGGCCCCCCCAAAAACGGCCTCCCCCCCCCAGAAGACTCATTTTTTGCTGTCTCCAGCCTCCAGGCCCTATCTAGGAGTCGGGAGGGCAAAAACACCCTTCTCCCCCCGCCCCCAGAAGTCCTCTAGAGGCCAAAAATGGCCCGTTTGCCAACTTCCGGTCCTTTCTGGCATCTGGAGGACCTTCGGGGGGGTGAGGGTGGCGAAGGCCGTTTTCGCACACTCCCCCCGGATTCCTAGAAAGGCTCTGGAGCCAGGTGAGAGGAAAACGGACCTACCGGGCCGTCGCGTGCCAGGAGCAGGGGGGGGAGATCGCCCGCGAATTATGGGTGTGGGCATGCATGCCCGCGACCCCCCCGCTCCTCCAACCCCCCTCCTGACACGTGATGGCAAAAAGGTTAGCCATCCCTGGCCTAAACCATATGAGCATAGGAGCTGCAAGGATTAGGAAGAGCCTAAACCAGGGGTGTCCAAACTTGGTCCCTTTAAGACTTGTGGACTTCAACTCCCAGAGTCCCTCAGCCAGCAAAGCTGGCTGAGGAACTCTGGGAGTTGAAGTCCACAAGTCTTAAAGGGACCAAGTTTGGACACCCCTGGCCTAAACCATATGAGACTCCAATGCAGAATGCAACAACTGGGAAGACAATCCCAAAACCACAGGGACTGCTGCAACACAGAAGTAGTTATTGATAGTCCTGGACTTGCGACCAGCTGCAGAACTAAAAGACTCGGTTCGCTCCATGGGAAGACGTTGTAAGGCTGTAATTCATGCTGAAGGTTACCCGACGAGGTATTAACTGACAGGGTGATAATTTTTGTATATCTCGTTTTTCCTACGTGTTTCACTTTTCTTCTTTATACTGTAACTGCTATTCTAATAGCAAATCCTTCATAAAAGTTACTGCATTACATTCTTGATTAAATGATCTTTCCATTGGTATATAATTTTACGGTACTACTCAGTGGTGAAAGAAGGGTTTACCGGGTGCAGGCGGCGTGCGCAGATAGATATCCTCGCTGTAGTCTCCGAAGCCGGCTTTGTTGTATCCTCGGACGCGCAGCACGTAAACGCTATCCGTGTCTACGTACTCCACAATGGCGCTGGTGCCTCGGACCTCTTCCCGTCTCTGCCACAGTTTGAGCGCCTTGCCTTTGGGCTCGGCCCGCCGGAACTCCACCGTGTAGTGCCAGGCAGCTGGCGAATGTTGCGGCAGGCGCCAGCAGAGGAAAATCTGGTCGTAGGCGTATGTCCGCTGCGTGTCGATCACAGGAGCCTCCGGGGCTGCAACGGGAGGGGAGAGGATAGAGGAAGGCGCGCGAGGTCAGACTGCGGGCTGCACGGCGCAGCCGAGTGCTTTGCGGACTGACCGCAGACAACCAGGTATGAGGTCCCGAAGTACGGAGAAGAAACGGGCGTGTTCCGCGGAGGAACATCGGAAAGGGAGAGGGACAAGAATCAAGGGGGACAGGCAAGCTGCTGAGAAGAATCCCGGGGGGGCACAAAAGAGACTGAGTGCAAGTCGGGGAAAAATCAGAGGAAGAGGCGGAGGAGGGAAGAGAGAGAGAGAGAGACGGAGAGTGAGAAAAACGAGAGGAGGGTGCAAGGATACGGGAGGAGAGATGCCGAAAATAAAGGAAAGGATTTGGGACACCATTGAAAACTAACCAAAAATTGAGTTCCAACACGGTTCCCGCAGAGGCCAAAATAACCAGGATTCCCGCCGTCGACCAGATTCCCGTTTGGCTGTGGGTTTTTGTCCCAAATAAATTCATTCTAAAATTACAGGGAGTCCTCAACTTACGAACAGTTCATGGAGCGACCGTTAGACATTATAACGCCACTGGAAAGAGTGACTTGGGGCGGTTTTTCACATTCACACCTGTTGTCAGCAAATACACACACACACACACATATTAACCAAATAACTAAATAAGCAAATAACTAAAGGCTTTGGAACTCACACCGTTACAGAAGGACGAGAGGTTCTGTTGAACTACGGGTCCCATAATGCACCCCTAGCATGGCCCTGCTGGTGGAGAGGATAATGGGTGCCGGTGGCCTGCGTTTATAAAGAGCATCAGGTTGGGGAAAGCAAGCCGATATTAAAGACTTGGCAACCAAAGGACACCAAAGCAAGAAAGACATGGGGTGTTGTTTTTTTGTGCCAGCCACCTGTTGGTGCCCACTCTCTGATACTCCATTTCATCTCTCTCGATCTTATCTAACCTCGCTTTGCCTTCTTTCGGGGACTCCACAACCAAGATGATCACTGGAGGTTTTTAAAGAAGAGACTAGACAGTCACTTATCTGAAATGGTATTGGAGCTTCCTGCTTGAGCAGGGGGCTGGACTAGAAGACCTCCAAGGTCCCTTCCAGCTCTATTCTATTCTAAAGACCTCTAACGCAATCCACTGGCCTTCTCCATAAACACGCCTTCCCTCCAATAAACCCAATTCCCACCCGGGTTCAGTCCAACCGATGCAGGGTAACAAAAAATTTCGACGAACGAAGCCATGGTTTGTTTGTTTCGCAAAAATTAGAGAGAGGCCTCCGAAGGGAGCCGCGGCGGGTAGGAAAAGCCTTCAGAACGCTCTCGATGGGAAACTCTTGGCGCAAATCAGCATTCCAGCATTCTAAGCCCTCGCGGAGGCTCTTCCGGCCTTCATGAGGACTAGAACGTTTATTTCAACAAGGGTTTGAAATAAGGTCCCCAAACGAGGTCTGAGGATGGAAAGGGAGATGGGAGAGGTAGGAATGGATGCAGTGGAAGGGCTGAGGAGAAGAAAGAGAACGGAGGGGGGGGATGGATCGGGGGGGACGGACGGGATCGGTGGAGTGGGGCGTGACTTGCCTCAGTTTTAACTGCGGTGATGTCTCAGCAGCAGACCCAGCCTATAAACAAAGAGAGGTAAAGTAGAAGGGTCAACAGCCACGCACCTGGCAGGAGTGGGCCGTGGGGTGGGCGGTGGGTGGGCTTCGACCCGGCGGGAAACCAAAATGAAAACTCTTTATCTCCAACACGGGAGCCAAACTAACCAGGATTCCCGCGGTCTACCGGACGCCCTGGTAGCTTGTCGCTTTGCCCTAAATCAATCCACTCCAAAACTACAGGGCGGTTTCCCGACTTGCCAACGCTCGTTTAGCGGCCGTTGGAAGTTACGACGGCCCTAAAAACAAAAGCGAGTTTCTCGGACGTATGCCCGCGGCGGCAGCCCCGTGATCACAATTCGGGCGCTTGGCAACGGAACCCATATTTAGGATGGGCGTAGCATCCGAGGGTCGTGCGAACGGGGCGGTCAACGGCCAAGCACTCAGAGAATTGGGCCGTGCGGTGGGCAGGCTCTGTGGCTCGAACTTTGGGCTGGCTGTGGATTATGGATCGCGGCCGGTCCAGGGGGAAAGAGGGAAGCTGGCTGGGGCGAAGGGACCCTGGGAATTAAAACGATACAAGCGATGGGAATCAAAGCATCGAAAAGCATTTCAGGGACTCCCGTCCGCAGGTGAGGGACAGGTAGATGAGGAGGTGGGGGGGCAAGGTGGACTCACCACCACGTTGGCAGTTCCAGGCTCCACGATCTTTCCGCTCTTCCACAGGTCATGCAACACATATACACAACACACACAAAAACAACACAGTACGTGCCCTGAGGGGCTCACAGTACAGAGCTGGCCCTCCTGTTGCGGGAAACTCTTGAGATATTAAAAGTCTTTTGATCTACAGCAATGACTCCCAACCTTGGCAAGTTTAAGAGGGGTGGACTTCAACTCCCAGAATCCCCCAGCCAGCATGCTTTAAGATGGGTGGACTTCAACTCCCAGAATCCCCCAGCCAGCATGCTTTAAGAGGGGTGGACTTCAACTCCCAGAATCCCCCAGCCAGCATGCTTTAAGAGGGGTGGACTTCAACTCCCAGAATCCCCCAGCCAGCATGCTTTAAGAGGGGTGGATTTCAACTCCCAGAATCCCCCAGCCAGCATGCTTAAAGATGGGTGGACTTCATCTCCCAGAATCCCCCAGCCAGCATGCTTTAAGAGGGGTGGACTTCAACTCCCAGAATCCCCCAGCCAGCATGCTTTAAGAGGGGTGGACTTCAACTCCCAGAATCCCCCAGCCAGCATGCTTTAAGATGGGTGGACTTCAGCTCCCAGAATCCCCCAGCCAGCCTCCTTTAAGATGGGTGGACTTCGACTCCCAGAATCCCCCAGCCAGCCTCCTTTAAGAGGGGTGGACTTCAACTCCCAGAATCCCCCAGCCAGCCTCCTTTAAGATGAATGGACTTCACCTCCCAGAATCCCCCAGCCAGCCTCCTTTAAGATGAGTGGACTTCACCTCCCAGAATCCCCCAGCCAGCCTCCTTTAAGATGGGTGGACTTCAATTCCCAGAATCCCCCAGCCAGCATGCTTTAAGAGGGGTGGACTTCACCTCCCAGAATCCCCCAGCCAGAAGGGGAAGCTGTATGGACTTCGACATGACTGGCTGCGGAATTCTGGGAGTCAAGTCCCCACATCTGAAAATCGCCAAGGTTGAGAAATCTACACAGGTACTTACAACCTCATGCAAAGCACTGTGAAACTATATTGGTAACAACTAGCACGGCTGACGGTTACAGGTCATCCTTGTTTAGCGACCGCCATGGGAACCAACAACAGGGCCGTTAAACGAGGCAGTCACTAAGTAGAACATCGACCGTGCTAATGATTTTCCTTCTGTTTTACTTTGCGTCACAAGACCTGCGGAGGTCTTCAATGCGAAAACTGGTTGCAAAGTTACTTTCTTGTCACGGGTCGTCACTGTGAATGGTCGCTAAAAGGAGGCAGTCACTAAATGAGGACCGTCTGTAGCGGCTTGAGGAAGAGGGCCCTAGAAACAGGGGAGGTTTTAAGATGTGTCCATCAGAAATGGCAGCGGTATTCGGCCACTAATCTACAAGGGGATATTTTAATTTAGTGGGGCTGGGAAATTAAAATTGTTGTCGTAGCTGGAAGGAAGAAGGCCAAAACATAATTTAAAGACGGCTTTTTACGCACCTTTAATAAAAATTAGGTCGGTAAGCAGCTTCACTTCTCGGCTCACGTCCACCTGGAATTGGCTGAAGGAGGCGCTGGCCGCTGGCCGGAACGCCTGGAGGGAATCGGTCGCTCTGAGGATCCTGCCGTAAAGACGGAGCAGCCCAGTTGAATGAGAGCAGGAAAAATAAATCAGGAATCAAGGGGGGAAAAAATTAGTCTCTGAATAAATAACATTTAATAATAATAATAATAATAATAAATAAATAAATAAATAAATAATAAATAAATAAAATAAACAACCATCCCTTACTGGATTGCGAGAGCTAATACACACGTACATTTATATTGCGCAGGAAGTCCTCGACTTACGGCCACAACGGAGCCCCAAACTTTCCGCCGCTAAGTGAGACATCGGTTGAGTGAATTCTGAGCCATTTTTAACGTCCTTTCTTGCTCCGGTTGGTAAGTCAGTCACATGGTCGTTAAGTGAACTCTGGCTTCCCCATTGACTTCGCTCGTCAGACGGTCGCAAAAGGGATCACGTGATCCCCTCCGGGGACACTGCGACCGTCGTAAATATGAGCCAGTGGCCAAGCCTCTGAATTTTGATCAGGAGGCTGCAACGGTCGTAAGTCTAGAAAAACCATCACTTTTTTAAGTGTCGTTGGGACCTTCAACGGTCACTAAGTGAATTGTCGTTAAGCCGAAGACTAACTATGTACACATACATTTACATTGTGCAGGCGGTCCCTCCACTTTATGACCATGACGGTCCTAAGTCAAGTCGGACCTAATTTGATAATTTTTACCGCTGTTAAAAATTGTCATCAAATCAAGTCTGACTCGACTTACGATTCCCGTGACTGACAGTGGAATCGTACAGTTGCTAAGCGAATCAGATGGCCATTAAGTGAATCCAACCCGCAAAATGACTTACCGCAATCACCGACAGTGGGACTGTACAGTCGTTAAGCGAATCAGACGGTCGCTGAGTGAATCCAGCCTCCCCAATGGGATTTTTTTTTGTTTTTTGCTGTTTTTTTTGGCAAAACGCACCTGTGATGAAGCTGCCTGGCGGCTTGGACGAAACAGGGCTGGTCGGTTTCCTTCAAGACTTCCTGCGAGTAGCCCACCATTCCGGAATTTTCCATCATGGCCTGATGTTCCTGCAGCTGGGTCTGTAGGCGACTGACCCGGTCTTGGCGACAATCTTCGATGGCGTTAAGCAGAGCGGATCGCTTCTCATCCAGCAGGCTGCTTAAATTGTTCATCAGCCGGATGATCTCTTCTTTCGCCTGGGTACCATTTACCTGCGAGGAAATTTGACAATTCGACATCACGAGGGGATGTGGATGGGACACACATCCTTCCTTCTTCGGCTGAAAAAATGCTTTGAAACTTTAAAAAAAAAAAGTTGGCCACGCCCACCCGGTCATATTCTCCCCCCCATCAAGCCACGCCCACAGAACCCGATAGTAACAAATTTTACATTTCACCTCCTTGGTTCAACCCCCCAACGAAACGACAACGAGAAGCAACGTTACCTCCGTGAGTCGAAGAGTCTCTTCTAATTCGTTGATTTGGGCCTGCACGGTGTCTTGATTGCTCAGGATATAAGCTAGGCTTTTCGTCAATTTTTCCTGCGAGCGAGTGGGAAAAAAAGCAGTGAAGCAACTGGGCGGAGGGGGTGATCCTACGGACCCCTGATCTCTAGGAGGAGCCAAAGCCCAAGAAAAACCCTCTGCGATTCCTCTAAGAAGATTTATTTATCGTTTTTTTCACCCAGGGACAGAATCTTGCCAAGCTAAAGCATGCTAATACGCTGAAAAAAAGGACATACTATGGGAACCATTGAGAAGGGCCTGTCTTTACCCTCTTTCTCATACACTAACTTTCTGAATCGAGTTTGTCTCTTCCTCTTCTGGAATTCAATCCATCCCTCCATGGCTACTTTGTGATAGAGCTGTGAAGGCGAACCTATGGTATGCAAAGCCCTCTCTGTGGGCACGCGCACCGTTGCCAGCTGCTCTTCTGGTTTCCTGCGCGTGCATGCACCCCAGCCAGCTGGTCTTCGCGGGCGCCGGAGCACCTGAAAATGGCCCGAAAAACAGCCAAAAAACAGGCCATTTTCTGGGCCGTTTGGGGGGCATTTTTCAGGCTGAAAACAGTCCCAAAAAATGGCCTGAAAATGGTCCAAAAATGATCAAAAAAAAACCCCAGCCAAAAATCAGGCATGTGCGCGCTGGCCAGCTGGTCTTTGGGTTTATGCATGATTGTTCCAGTTTGAAAAGGTTAGCCATCCGTGTTACAGAGGAAATTTTAAGAGGAAGACGTTTCCTGCTCCAGTTTTGTTGCACGGACAAACCAGGAGACGGGTTCCCATAATCCACTCCAGGTCCCAAAGACCATCCTGAGTGGGACCCTGAGCACCTGTTCTGTCTCCTTCCCCACTTCAGACCTACGAGCTGGCTTTCAGCCAGTGGATTCACGGCTCTTATCAGTCCTGGCAGAGAAAACGCAGCTGCCTGCCAAAGTTCACACAAATGACTCGCGTAGTAAGACTTTCAGCTCTTTTTGAAACGGGTCAGCTAAACTTTGCTTCCCGTGGAGTAAGAGCAGTCCCAAAGCTCCTTATATATCCTGCTAATGATGCCTTCCTTTTGATGACGCCGCCTCTCTAATCTTCTGAAGCGCGGGTCAAGCCAAGCTTGATTATTATTATCAGCTGGGTCTGAAGGCGTAGCCTGGGGAAGGGAGGAATCAGGGGATGACGGCCTCATTACGTCCTCCGACTGGTCTGGTTCTGGCTCCTGGAGCCGGACCAAAGGAATCGGTGCTCCCGAGGTAAGCCTTACCGGCCCTTCCACCTCACTCTCAGAGTCACTTTCGGGCATGGGGCCAGGTTCAGGGGCTGGAGTCACAACAGCACCTTTCCTTCCTGAAGGCATCAAGACAAGATGGGTTTTTCTTTCTATTTTTTAATTGTGTTTCTATTGGGTGGCCGATGAAACATCAAGGACTCTGAGATGTTAAAAAAAAGATGGGATTCTACAAAACTGTCACCTTGAGAGCCTGGTAGGCGCTGAGCACAGGCGTGATTTTATGGCTCGTGTGCGTGCGACGAACTCGGCACAGCTGGCACACCAAACGCTGGCAGGTTCTACAGTAATGGGTGACTTCTTCGCGGTGTTCGGGACACAGAAGACCCTGCAGAGGAGACAAACCAAAGCCGGCTGGAGCGCTTCACAACCAAGGTGGAGCCACAACATGCAGAAATGAAGAGCAGGAAAAAAGAAACGATATACAGGGAGTCCTCGTTTAGTGACTGCCTCGAGACTGCCACCGTTTGCAGTTACAACGCTGATGGGAAAAAGTAATTTTGACGGCCCATCCTTGGGTTTGTGACCTTTGATAAGCAAAAGAAAGTAGAAGGAAGATTGTCCGTTGTGGTTTTATTTCGCCAATTGTGGTCACTAAACGAGGACGATCTTTATACGCTGTTTTTTGAGTTCCTGAGCTAAAGGTAGGATGCCTTTCCTGTCGCCAATGGGGAGTTTTTTGTTTTTTTTCAGCAGATATATTCTCATCGTGCCCAGAAGCAAATATTTCTCTCTCTGGGCACAATGAGAATATATCTGCCGAACAAAACTCCGCCCTGGCAACAAGAACGGCATCCGGCCAGTAAACACTCAGCTCCATTCAGTTGCCCAGGCTCCACCCAGCAAGGGATTTATTAAAAAAAGATGAACTAAAAGTAGGATACGAACCTTAAGAAATAAAAACATGAAATCTAAGGAATGAAAACACGAAAAGTATAAAAATAGATATGGACACAGAATCTAGGTAAGGAATTTGGAGGCACATTTTGAGCCCTTGACGGCGAGAGCGGGAGCCTTACTTTGGGGCGGAAAGTGAGCGTCGGAGGGATCGGTTCGTGCTGCGCTTTCTGCGTCCCCCACGGGTGGTAAAGTTTGAAGCATTCGTTGCAGAAGCTGGACCTGCATTCGGTGCAGCCCTTGGTGGCTTCCAGCTGTGGCGGCTTGCAGAACTGGCACATGATGGCTGCGTTGACGTTGATGGTGTGGCGGTAACGCTCTACCACCCGTTCCAACGTCAGGTTCCGGAAGAGGCTGCCCAAACCTCGCTCGCCCAGGTCCACGTCGCGCTGGCACAGCGGGCACGGAAAAAGAATGCTCTGCGGGTGTAAGGCGCCGCCCCGTTTCCGGCCGGGATACGTGCCGAAACCTGGGTGGCATGGAAAATGGGGGACATTATTACAAAGGAGAAATATAAAGTGGTGCGGTGGCCTAGAGGTGATGTTCTCACCTCACAGTCAGGAGGCTGCGGGTTCGATCCTAGGTAGAGGCCGTTATTTCTCTCTCTGGGCACAATGAGGATATATGAACAAAACTTCTCATTGGCAATAGGAAAGGCCTCCGGCCATGAAAACATTCTGCTAGCTCCATTCAGTTGCCCAGACTCCAGTACGCAAGGGATTATGGGTCGTTAAAAGATGATGATGATGATTACAAAGGAGAAATATGTTTTCCGAATGTTACTTAGGAGATTGACAAAGGAGGGAAAAAGAGAACTGCCACGGGCAGGAGCAGTCTATCTCTAAGCAATCAGATGGAAAGATCCGTTCAGGGATCTTCTCTCTCTCTCCACAATTGCTTTTGTCCAGTCCTGGATTCCTGTCCAAATGTGGATTTGGTGCCCTTGAGATGTTGTCAAAACTCCGCCATCATATTACAGCTAGTCCTCGACTTACAACAGCTCATTTAGTGACCGTTCAAAGTTACAAGGGCAGTGAAAAAAGTGACCTTCAAACCGGTTTTCACACTTACGACATGGCAGCATCCCTGTGATCAATCCTCTTTTAACGACCCCATAATCCCTTGCGGGATGAAATCTGGGCAACTGAATGGAGCTTTACTGGCCGGATGCCTCCCTGTCGCCAGGGCGGAGTCTTTTTTTCAGCAGAGATATTCTCAGAGTGCTCAGAGAGTGAAATATTCACCTCTACCTAGGATCCCTGTGAATACGTGATCAAAATTCAGACGCTTGCCCCAATTCAGACTCCTATTTATGACGAGGTCCCGTTTTGCGACCGTCTGCCAAGGAAAGCCGGCGGAGAAGCCAGGATTCGCTTCACGACCGAGTTCCCGACTTAACGACGGCAGGGATTCATTTAACGGGTCGCAAAACGGAGCAAAACTCACTTAACCGCTGTCTTACTTAGCCCCAGGACCACTGGGATCCAATTGCCGTCGTTAAGTCAAGGACCGCCTTGTATTTTCAAAGATTTCCCCATCAGCCAGGAAGTCAAAAAGAAAGTACCCGATTTCAGAAGGCGGTCGAGGCGCTCCGGTTTCGGCACGATGCGGCGCCCTAAACGAGGACTCCGTGTGGCTGGTGTGGAGGCGGGAGAGGTCGGCTCCGAGGTGGGATCCGGGCAGATATAACCCTGCTGCAGCAGGACTTCGGTGGCACAAATGTGGCAAACATTGTGCATGCAGGGCAAAACCAGAGGTTGCTTGTACATTTCTTTGCAGACTGGACAGAGCAGTTCTCGCTCCATATTTTTTATGCTCGTCTGCAAAAAAAAAAGAGGAGGAGAGGTTGGAAGGGGGGGGAAGAAAAAGGCGCCGTATCTGCAAATAATTCTGCTCTATTTTGGTAGCCGCCACGAGATCGGATCAGCTGTTAGGGCTCCTTGTAAAATTTATTTGTAACCCCGCCTTTATTACGTTTACAAGTCATTCAAGGGGGCTAACGACAACCTTGTGAGGTGGGTTGGGCTGAGATGGATGGGTTCAAGGTCGCCCAGCTGTTTTTCAGGGCTAAGGCGGGACTAGAACTCCCTGTCTCCTGGTGATTGGTCCAAAGTCAACCTAAATGGCTTTCATACCTAAAGTGGTACTAGAACTCCCAGTCTCCTGGTGATTAGTCCAAAGTCCACCTAAATGGCTTTCATACCTAAGGCAGGACTAGAACTCCCCGTCTCCTGGTGATTGGTCCAAAGTCAACCTAAATGGCTTTCATACCTAAGGTAGTACTAGAACTCCCGTCCCCCACTTTCTAGCCTTGTGCGTTCACCATTAGACCAAACTGGCAAACAGCGAAAGACCAGCTGCTGAGGACGATGGGACTTGCAATCCCAAAGCCCCTCGGGGGTTTGGCTGGAGTTGAACCCCAGATCTCCCACCCACCCTGCACAATAAACCCAACAAAGTAATCAGGACTGGCTTGCTAAGAATAACCCCGACCTGTTTTACAGCTCAAGAGAGCGTTTCAAGAGGCTCTTTGGAATGCAGCCAATCAATCAGAAAAAAAGAACATTTTTTCCTCTCTCTCTCTCACTCTCTTTTATAAAAGAAAAAGGCAGCCTTAGGAGAACTTCTCTGTCCAGGAGCAATCTATCTGCAAAGACCAGGTTCTGATGGATTCCAGAAGAAGAAGAAGAAATGAATCTGACAGATTTTTCCCCGCCCTCAAAAATTTTAAAATGACTTTCTCCTTGTTCTCGCCTAGGATCAGAAAAAAAAGAATATTTTTTCTCTCTCTTTCATTAAAAAAATAAAAAGTAACCTTAGGAGAACTTCCCTGTCCAGGAGCAATCTATCTGTAACCTGATGGATTCCAGAAGAAGAAAAAAAATGAATCTGACCAAGATTTTTTTCCTCAAAGATCTCAAAATGACATTTTTCTTGTTCGCACCTGGGATCTGTCTAGGATCAGGAAAAAAAAATAAACATTTTTTTCCTCCCTTTCATTAAAAAAACAAAAAAAAACAAAAGGCAACCTTAGGAGAACTTCTCTGTCCAGGAGCAATCTATCTGGAAAGACCAAGTTCTGATGGATTCCAGAAGAAGAAGAAAAACTGAATCTGACAAAAGATTTTTTTCCCCTCAAAGATCTAAAAATGACTTTCGCCTTGTTCCCACCTGGGATCTTTCTAGGATCAAGCGCAGACCGGAGGCCGCTATCTAAATATATTCGCTGACCCCCCCCCCAGTCTCTAATTTTCCTCCATCGCCACGCATGAAAAGATCCCCCTCCCCGCCCCCCCTTTCCCAAAACAGCTTGGCTGACTGCCTGATCTTTGCCACAAACCCTTCAAGGGCATCCATTCCTGGATCTTCCTACCCTCCTTTCGGGATCTCCCCACATTGGGTGGATCTGAGCCCCCACCACCCACATAGAAACCCCCTTCCCCGCCCACCGATGCCCGGGATTCTTCAGTTTTCTCCTTGCAGCAAACCCTCTCCATCTTAGCAAGGCGAAAAGGGCCCCACCCACTCCCCACTCCTCCGTGGCCCATCATCCAGAGCCAGGCTGGGAAGCATGGGCTTTGGTGGGGAGACAGGGGAGAGGGTGGGAAAAGGAATCTTACCTTGCCCACCCTCTGCCGAGGTGCCATTTCCTTCCTGGGCACCGGCAGGTGGGGTGGGGGGAAGAAAGGGGACAAAGCCAAGAGAGGGGAGGGGAGGGGGGAAAGAGAGAGAGGGAGCTGGACCACGGCCTGGGTACCAGGCGGGAGGAGGTTGCCATGACGACGACGGCTGTGCTCGGATGCTCACAGCATCCTTTCCTTTTTTCTTTTTTTTTTTGTGCCCCGGAGGGAGAATATAAGAAAAGCACCCAGGGAAAAATGGGGGAGCGGAATTATTAAAGGCACCTGACTTTGGGGTGGGTGGGCGGCCAACACCCACCTGGGGGGCATTTTTTAAAGGGAAGAAGCGACGCCCCACTTTCCAAGACGGAGACAATAGCGGCGACCCCAGAGCACCCCCCCAATTTTAATCCCACACACACACCCCATATCTCCCCATATAATGCACCCCCGTCCTGCTTGGCTGCAGCCGCCCCGGTTTTTGTGAAACGACCCCCTCCCCCCTTTATCCATCCATCCATCCGACACCCCCAAAAATAGCTTGATTCTCACGCTGATCCGGACGAGGGCGTCCATGATGGAAGTAAAAGAGTGGAGGTCGTCACCCTCGGCCATGTCTCCCGGGGAAGCGAGGCGGGGATGCTGGTCCCAACGGGGACCCCCACCCACCCACCCACCCAGCGCCGCGCCTGCAGCGGCGGCGGCGCCAGGCGAACGCCTCGGTCTATTGCAGCTGGGGCTGATCCGTAGGGAGGGGGTGGGGGGGGGAGGAGAGGGAGGAAAGGGGAGTGCGCATGCTCGGGGGGAGCTCAACCCAAGAGTGGCTCATTCCCCCCCCCCGCCAGCCCACCCACCCATTTTTAAGGAAAACCCTTTGCATTGCAATGGATAGATGAGCCCAAAGAATTTGCAAGTTTAGAGGGAGTGGGGCTCCCGCCTTGGAGTTGTGCATCAGGCCACGAGGTCAGAGGCTTGTTTTGGCCAGCTGGGCATGCCTTGCACAGCCCTTGGTAGGAGGAGAGGCCGCTTCTGAGCCTACGCAGAGTGCCTTTCCGCTTCTGCCAGGGCAGAGGTGGGGAAGGCGTGCTTGCCAAGGATTGCAAAGGGGACTCGTGTAAATTTTATTCCATGTACATTTTTTAAATTTTTTTTTAGGATTACACCCTCCCCCCGCAAAAAAAAAAAAATCTTTGCAAAAAGCGAGGAGGCGGGTCTCGAACCGGCGACGGCGCGTCACGCCTCGCTTTGTTCGACGCCCTCGGGGAAGGGAGAGGCGGGCGGGCGGGCGCGGCCCCCTAGCGGCTGGACGGTGAAAAAGGCACGGCCTATCGACGAGGCGAGGCCATCACCGCGCATGTACCAAGGCGCTTCACTCGCCCCTCCCTACATGTGTGCGCAGGCGCGGCAGCAAAAGTACACGTCTGCGCTCAGCAGCCGGGGCGGTCCCACGCGTGCGCGAAAAGAAGCTCCAGCGTGGTTGGGGTGAGGAGAGAGAAAGCGGCTCTTCCCGGTGGCGCATGCGCAGGGCGGACAAGACGCTCTGGTTCGAACCGAGGAGGGATCGTCGTTGGCTCGGCGGAACGGAGCGGGGGCGTCGCGCGGGGCATTATGGGTAACGTGGTCTCTGGGAAGGGGGAGGTGGGCCGCAGATTAAGTAATCCAAGTGCATCCTGGGTAATGTGGTAGGGATAGGGAAGGCAACTGAGATAGGCATTACCCATAATCCCCCCAGAAACTGGTGCCTTCCAGCAGTGTTGGACTACAATCCCCATCATCCCCAAACAGCACAGCTTCCCTGGTCAAAGACAGCTGTTTGTGCGATTGTGTTTGCTCTCATACTCAAGGGCCATTGTGGGTACAAGGGGATGATGGGTAAAGTGGTATTGTGGATGGAGGGGATTATGGGTAAAGGAACATTGTGGAGGGGATTATGGGTAAAGGAGCAATGTGGACAGGGAATTATGGGTAAAGCATTGTGGATGGAGGGGATTATGGATAGAGGGACATTGTGCATGGAGGGAATTATGGGTAGAGGGACATTGCGGGCAGAAAACCTTTGTGACTCGCATGAAACCAGAAGATTTAACATTTTAACATATCGCTTTGAAGTTTTGTGACTTTTACGCCGTCTATTCCAGCCTCTTTTTAGTGGTGAATGTCGAACGAACCACGATTTATGCCCAAGAGCGACATTTATAACTTTTATTTATTCTATATCTCGCCTTTATTCCTTTTATAAACTACTCGTGGAGGCAGCTTCCCTGGAGTCCCGTCTGCCTGGGCGCTCCTGCAAAGCTGCCCCCCACCAGCCTGATCCAAGGACGGGACGACACAAACCACCCCTCCTCTCCTCCTGCCTTCCAACCCTGGATAAGCCAGGATGCATTCCTCAAACAAACCATCCTTGGCTGGAATTTCCTCCCTCCAAGAAGGTGGCAAAACAGGGCTTAGCATGGGCCGCGCAGCTGCCCGGATCCCGCCCCCCTCCCCCAACCTTTTTGGACCCTTCCTAGCGCCCATGATCCGAATTGTCCCGCCAGCCGTGACCGTCTCTTTCTGTCTCTCTAGCCGTCAGCACGGGAATATCTCTGGTACTTTCTTCCTTGTTATCCCTGCTACTCTTCACCGGGATGCAGATGTACAGCCGCCAACTGGCCTCCAGCGAATGGCTGACCATCCAAGGGGGTCTTTTGGGATCTGCCCTCTTCATTTTTTCCCTAACCGTATCCTTTGGTTTTCTGTGCGGCTGTGTGTGTGTGTGTGTGTGTGTGGGGTCCATGACAGTTCGCCAATTAGAGCTAGACTAATATCAAAGATATAATTGAATATAACAGGGTAGCTCAGTGGCTAAGACGCTGAGCTTGTCAATCGAAAAGTCAGCGGTTTGAATCCCGAGTGCCGCGTAATGGGGTGAGCTCCCGTGACTTGTCCCAGCTTCTGCCAACCTAGCAGTTTGAAAGCACTTAAAAAATGCAAGTAGAAAAAATAGGGACCACCTTTGGTGGGAAGGTAACAGCGTTTCCGTGCACTTTTGGCATTGAGTCACGCTGGTCACATGACCACGGAGACATCATCGGACAGTGCTGGCTCTTCGGCTTTGAAACGGAGATGAGCACCGCCCCCTAGAGTCGGGAACGACTAGCACCTATGTGGGAGGGAAACCTTTTACCTTTACCTAATCTGAAAGAAATGATGGAATAGAATCATTAAAGGATGCCAAGGAGGGGGCAGAAGGAAATGTGAGAGGCAACAATTCAAATCTATTTTTTTTGAAATGATTGAGTTAGAATCGTTAAATTGTCCTGCAGGGAGTCGGCTGGGACAAGTTGTCCCATTCCCGTGTAGAACATTCCCGCAGCAGGAAAAGAACACAGGTACCGCTTAAGTCCTTGACTTATGACCACGACTGTCCCAAATCCCCGTTTGCTACGTGAGACAGTTGCCGAGGAAGTTCTATCGTTATTTTCTCTTATCTTAAAATGGAGCAAAACTCCCCGAAGAAGTGTCTCGCGTAGCCGCAGAAATTTCCGTCTCAATTCTGCTCGTAAATCCGGGATTTACCTGAAGTTTCCGCTTGGGAAATGCGGCCTTAATAAAAAGTAAAAAAAAAAAGAGGGCCGCCACACACACACACAACCCCATTTAAAATTTTTTACAAAAGATTTCTCAAGGGCTGCCAGGCAGAAGGGAACATGTGGCTTAAGAACATTGCAAAACACATCCAACCTTTCGGACAATTTGTCGTCCTTGACCGAAGACCCCCCACCACAAAAGGCCTTCAACAACCTGGAAAGTCTGATTTTCGGCAAAGGGTTCCAAGCCAAGGTTTTCCCTGAAAGTGAGTCGAATCGTAGAAGAGGTGGGCGGCTCGGGGTGGGGGGGTGGCGGGGATACCTAACAGATTATCCTGATTTTTAACCTGGTTTTTTTTTTTCCCCATCCCCTTCCTGTCTACAGTTATTTCCTGTCTCCTGCTGGCCCTATTTGCATCAGGACTGATTCATCGAGTGTGTGTCACTACTTGGTAAGGACAGAGGTGGGCTGGTGTGTGTGTGTGTGTGTGTGGGGTCCATGACAGTTCGCCAATTAGAGCTAGACTAATATCAAAGATATAATTGAATATAACAGGGTAGCTCAGTGGCTAAGACGCTCAGCGCTTGTCAACCGAAAGTTCGGCGGTTCGAATCCCTAGCGCTGCGTCACAGGGTGAGCTCCCGTGACTTGTCCCAGCTTCTGCCAACCTAGCAGTTCGAAAGCACTTAAAAAATAGCAAGTAGAAAAACAGGGACCACCTTTTGTGGGAAGGTAACAGCGTTCCGTGTACCTTTGGCGTTGAGTCACGCTGGTCACATGACCACGGAGACATCATCGGACAGCGCTGGCTCTTCGGCTTTGAAACGGAGATGAGCACCGCCCCCTAGAGTCGGGAACGACTAGCACCTATGTGGGAGGGAAATCTTTTACCTTTACCTAATCTGAAAGAAATGATGGAATAGAATCATTAAAGGATGCCAAGGAGGGGGCAGAAGGAAATGTGAGAGGCAACAATTCAAATCTATTTTTTTTGAAATGATTGAGTTAGAATCGTTAAATTGTCCTGCAGGGAGTCGGCTGGGACAAGTTGTCCCATTCCCGTGTAGAACATTCCCGCAGCAGGAAAAGAACACAGGTACCGCTTAAGTCCTTGACTTATGACCACGACTGTCCCAAATCCCCGTTTGCTACGTGAGACAGTTGCCGAGGAAGTTCTATCGTTATTTCCTCTTATCTTAAAATGGAGCGAAACTCCCCGAAGAAGTGTCTCGCGTAGCCGCAGAAATTCCCGTCTCAATTCTGCTCGTAAATCCGGGATTTACCTGAAGTTTCCGCTTGGGAAACGCAGCCTTAATAAGAAGTAAAAAAAAAAAAGAGGGCCGCCACACACACACACAACCCCATTTAAAATTTTTACAAAAGATTTCTCAAGGGCTGCCAGGCAGAAGGGAACATGTGGCTTAAGAACATTGCAAAACACATCCAACCTTTCGGACAATTTGTCGTCCTTGACTGAAGACCCCCCACCACAAAAGGCCTTCAACAACCTGGAAAGTCTGATTTTCGGCAAAGGGTTCCAAGCCAAGGTTTTTCCTGAAAGTGAGTCGAATCGTAGAAGAGGTGGGCGGCTCGGGGTGGGGTGGGGGGTACCTAACAGATTATCCTGATTTTTAACCTGGGTTTTTTTTTCCCACCCCCTTCCTGTCTACAGTTATTTCCTGTCTCCTGCTGGCCCTATTTGCATCGGGACTGATTCATCGAGTGTGTGTCACTACTTGGTAAGGACAGAGGTGGGCTGGTGTGTGTGTGTGCGATTGAATGGGGGTGGGTGGGATTCATCTTAATAATGCCACACTTGGTGGTACTGCATCCAGTTCTGGTTTGCCAAAAAGTAATTGCCAGTCTGGAAATAGCGCAGAGAAGAGCGACGCAGAAGAGCGGAGGCTAAATTGCAGGAATCGGGGATGTCTGGTTTAATGAAAAGGGTGGCTCGGGGGCGAAGATGCTGAGCTTGTCGATCAGAAAGCTCGGCGGTTCGAATCCCTAGTGCCGCGGAACGGGGCGAGCTCCCGTGACTTGTCCCAGCTTCTGCCAACCTAGCAATTCGAAAGCACGTAAAAAAAAATGCAAGGAGGAAAATAGGGACCACCTTTGGTGGGAAGGGAACAGCGTTCCGTGCGCCTTTGGTGTTGAGTCATGCCGGCCACATGACCACGGAGACGTCTTCGGATAGCGCCGGCTCTTTGGCTTTGAAACGGAGATGAGCACCGCCCCCTAGAGTCGGGAACGACTAACACATACGCACGAGGGGAACCTTTACCTTTAATACTACATCCAGTTCTAGGTTTGCCAAAAGAGGTTGAGATTCTGGAAAGAAGGCAGAGAAGAGCGACAAGAGATGATGTTAGAGGACCGGAGGATAAAAATATACGAAGAACTATTGCAGGAATCGGAGGTTTCTAGTTTGATGAACGTATCTTTTCTTTTATGTACACTGAGAGCATCTGCACCAAGACAAATTCCTTGTGTGTCCAATCACACTTGGCCAATAAAATTCTATTCTATTCTATTCTATTCTAATGAAAAAACTAGACTAGAGGACTAGAAGACCTCCGAGGTGCCCCTTCCGGCTCTGTTCTTTTGCTCTGCGAATCCAGACACAGATCCTGAAATCAAAACAACCCCTAGCTAAAGGGTGGTCTGAAATTTCAGCACGTCTCGGAAAGCGGCTGGCTTGAAATCTGGCGGAATAGCTTCTTGCGTCTCGGAGGGACGGCTGAATAATATCAGCATAGCTTAAAGCCCCACACCTTAAGTCTTAAAAAGGCAGGAGTGGGGGAGGACAAATACTTGGCTCACCTCTACGGCAATTAAGAGAGTTTAAAAAGAATCCCACCTGAGATCAGGAATGTGAACAAAATAATAATAATAATAATCCTAGCGGGGTTTTTTTTTCTTTTTTAATTCTTTGAAAGGCCTTGTTGGGAGGGAGAGAGAGAGAAAGGGAGGGAAAGAAAGGGAGATGAAGAAAGGATAAGCGGAGGGAGGGAAGGAAAAAGGAAAGAGGGGATAGATGGGAAGGAGGAAGGGAAGAAGGAGAAAGATAAGCGGAGGGAGGGAGGGAAGAAGGAAGGGATAGATGGGAAGGGAAGGAGGAAGGAAAGAAGGAGAAAGATAAGCAAAAGGAGGAATAAATGGGAGGAAGGAAGGAAAAGGAAAGAGGGATAGATGGGAAGGAGGAAGGAAGAAGGAGAAAGAGAGGGGGGGGGAGGGAGGGAAGAAGGAAGGGATAGATGGGAAGGGAAGGAGGAAGGAAAGAAGGAGAAAGATAAGCAAAAGGAGGAATAGATGGGAGGGAAGGGAGGAAGGAAGGAAAAGAAAGATAAAGGAAGGGCAAAGGAAAAGAAAGGGAGAGAGAAAAAACTAGAGGAAGGAGAAAGAAAGAAAAACAGGGAAGGAAGAAAAGAAAGGAAGGGAAGCTGATAAAGAAGGAAACGAGGGAAGGAAGGATTGGAGGGGAAGGAAGGAAAGGAGAAATAGATGCAGAGGAAGAGAAAAGGAGAGAAAAAAGAAAGCAGAGGAAGGACGGACAAAGAAAAAAAAAAGACAAGCAGAAGAAAGAAAAGGGAGAATGAAAAGCAAATAACGGAAGGATAGCAGAATAACACAGTCGGAAGGGACCTTGGAGGTCTTCTAGTCCAACCCCCTGCTCAAGAAGGAAGGACTGATTCACTCATCTATCGGTCTATCCACCTTCTACCCATCCTCCCCTTCTCTTGACCAAACGGACTTCTTCTCCTTCTCCGAGGCCGATAATAGCAGTAAATCTCTCTTAAATTTTTCCCTCGGCCTGCGGCGGCTGCAGGTAACAATCCTAAACTCGGCTTAACTTTGCTACTCACTCTCTCTCTCTTCCCCCCTGCAGCTTACTCTTCTCCCTGGTGGCCCTCTACTACATCCAGAAGATCTCCTCCACCATCTACCAAATGGCCACCCCGGTCTCCGTGCCGGCTAAGACGGTCAGCAAAAGCCGGAAAAGGAATTAACGGCGGGAACGTCGTCCCCCTCCGCTTCCCATCGATGAAATTTCAATTAAAAAAACGTCTCCGTTTGGAGGAATTTCCGTTTTTGTTTTATATATATATAGATGTAGCACGACCGCGAAGCCAAACAACAGCAGTGCAGCTCACCAGCTCAAATCCCCCTGCAACACAGACTAAACTGAGCACAACCAAGCCCGCACCCAAACAGGACACACCCCCAGCCAATCAGAGCACAAAAAAAAAACCCACCCAATCAGAGCACAGCCAAGCTCCCACCCAATCAGTTCTTACCCCCACTAGCAGTTAAAAGGAAGAAACAGCTGCGATCACACATTGCTCCCAGAAGCACGAAGATGAAGCCTGAAGATGACGAATGAGACTTCGTTGAAACGTCGCCAAGACACTTCCAATTTTACACGGGAGAAAACCCGAATAACCAAAGACCTACATACTAACACCCATGAAAACCTCAGAAAACATATATATGTGTGTTGCTGGCTGAGGGACTCTGGGAGTTGAAGTCCACAAGTCTTAGAGGGACCAAGGTTGGAGACTCCTGCCATAGAGAGAAGATGGGAAACTGGAATGATTCAAAAATTATTCTAGATTACTTTTTTTTTATATACATTTATGTTTCTCTCCTGGTCTCTCAAGAAGACGGTGTGCGCTCCCCATAATTTTTCTCCTCCTCTTCTCCCACTCCCCCGTCCCAACAATCTGGCGAGGTAGGCTCGATCGAGAGAAAAGAGGAAGGAACTTGGCCCAAGTCGATCCCGAGAAATTTCATAGATCAATGTTTCTCAACCTTAGCCACTTTTAAGATGGGTGGATTTCAAGTTCCAGAATACGCCAGCTGTCGTTTTGGAAGTTGAAGTCCAAATAATTTAAAGCATGCTGGCTGGGGGATTCTGGGAGTTGAAGTCCACCCTTCTTAAAGCATGCTGGCTGGGGAATTCTGGGAGTTGAAGTCCATCCCTCTTAAAGCAGGCTGGCTGGGGGATTCTGGGAGTTGAAGTCCGCCCCTCTTAAAGCATGCTGGCTGGGGGATTCTGGGAGCTGAAGTCCACCCCTCTTAAAGCAGGCTGGCTGGGGGATTCTGGGAGTTGAAGTGCGCCCCTCTTAAAGCAGGCTGGCTGGGGGATTCTGGGAATTGAAGTCCACCCCTCTTAAAGCAGGCTGGCTGGGGGATTCTGGGAGTTGAAGTCCGCCCCTCTTAAAGCAGGCTGGCTGGGGGATTCTGGGAGTTGAAGTCCGCCCCTCTTAAAGCATGCTGGCTGGGGGATTCTGGGAGCTGAAGTCCACCCCTCTTAAAGCAGGCTGGCTGGGGGATTCTGGGAGTTGAAGTGCACCCCTCTTAAAGCAGGCTGGCTGGGGGATTCTGGGAATTGAAGTCCACCTCTTAAAGCAGGCTGGCTGGGGATTCTGGGAGTTGAAGTCCGCCTCTTAAAGCAGGCTGGCTGGGGGATTCTGGGAGTTGAAGTCCGCGCCTCTTAAAGCATGCTGGCTGGGGGATTCTGGGAGCTGAAGTCCACCCCTCTTAAAGCAGGCTGGCTGGGGGATTCTGGGAGTTGAAGTGCACCCCTCTTAAAGCAGGCTGGCTGGGGGATTCTGGGAATTGAAGTCCACCCCTCTTAAAGCAGGCTGGCTGGGGGATTCTGGGAGTTGAAGTCCGCCCCTCTTAAAGCAGGCTGGCTGGGGGATTCTGGGAATTGAAGTCCGCCCCTCTTAAAGCATGCTGGCTGGGGGATTCTGGGAGCTGAAGTCCACCCCTCTTAAAGCAGGCTGGCTGGGGGATTCTGGGAGTTGAAGTGCGCCCCTCTTAAAGCAGGCTGGCTGGGGGATTCTGGGAATTGAAGTCCACCCCTCTTAAAGCAGGCTGGCTGGGGGATTCTGGGAGTTGAAGTCCACCCTTCTTAAAGCATGCTGGCTGGGGAATTCTGGGAGTTGAAGTCCATCCCTCTTAAAGCAGGCTGGCTGGGGGATTCTGGGAGTTGAAGTCCGCCCCTCTTAAAGCATGCTGGCTGGGGGATTCTGGGAGCTGAAGTCCACCCCTCTTAAAGCAGGCTGGCTGGGGATTCTGGGAGTTGAAGTCCGCCTCTTAAAGCAGGCTGGCTGGGGATTCTGGGAGTTGAAGTCCGCCTCTTAAAGCAGGCTGGCTGGGGATTCTGGGAGTTGAAGTCCCCCTCTTAAAGCATGCTGGCTGGGGATTCTGGGGCTGAAGTCCACCTCTTAAAGCAGGCTGGCTGGGGATTCTGGGAGTTGAAGTCGCCTCTTAAAGCAGGCTGGCTGGGGGATTCTGGGAGTTGAAGTGCGCCCCTCTTAAAGCAGGCTGGCTGGGGGATTCTGGGAGTTGAAGTCCGCCCCTCTTAAAGCAGGCTGGCTGGGGGATTCTGGGAGTTGAAGTCCGCCCCTCTTAAAGCATGCTGGCTGGGGGATTCTGGGAGCTGAAGTCCACCTCTTAAAGCAGGCTGGCTGGGGATTCTGGGAGTTGAAGTCGCCTCTTAAAGCAGGCTGGCTGGGGATTCTGGGGTGGAAGTCCACCTCTTAAAGCAGGCTGGCTGGGGATTCTGGGAGTTGAAGTCCGCCTCTTAAAGCAGGCTGGCTGGGGATTCTGGGAATTGAAGTCCGCCTCTTAAAGCATGCTGGCTGGGGATTCTGGAGCTGAAGTCCACCTCTTAAAGCAGGCTGGCTGGGGGATTCTGGGAGTTGAAGTGCGCCCCTCTTAAAGCAGGCTGGCTGGGGGATTCTGGGAATTGAAGTCCACCCCTCTTAAAGCAGGCTGGCTGGGGGATTCTGGGAGTTGAAGTCCGCCCCTCTTAAAGCAGGCTGGCTGGGGGATTCTGGGAGTTGAAGTCCGCCCCTCTTAAAGCATGCTGGCTGGGGGATTCTGGGAGCTGAAGTCCACCCCTCTTAAAGCAGGCTGGCTGGGGGATTCTGGGAGTTGAAGTGCGCCCCTCTTAAAGCAGGCTGGCTGGGGGATTCTGGGAATTGAAGTCCACCCCTCTTAAAGCAGGCTGGCTGGGGGATTCTGGGAGTTGAAGTCCGCCCCTCTTAAAGCAGGCTGGCTGGGGGATTCTGGGAATTGAAGTCCGCCCCTCTTAAAGCAGGCTGGCTGGGGGATTCTGGGAATTGAAGTCCACCCCTCTTAAAGCAGACTGGGGGATTCTGGGAGCTGAAGTCCACCCCTCTTAAAGCAGGCTGGCTGGGGGATTCTGGGAGTTGAAGTCCGCCCCTCTTAAAGCATGCTGGCTAGGGGATTCTGGGAGTTGAAGTCCACCCCTCTTAAAGCAGGCTGGCTGGGGGGTTCTGGGAGTTGAAGTCCACCCCTCTTAAAGCAGGCTGGCTGGGGGATTCTGGGAATTGAAGTCCACCCATCTTAAAGCATTCTGGCGGGGGGATTCTGGGAGTTGAAGTCCAGACTTCTACAGAGTTGAGAAAAACTGCCATAGCTGACTATTTAATAAGGTGTTTAACATCCCTGAAACCTCCTTAACGCTGCCACCGAAAGAGGGCCGGCTGGGGATGATGGGTGTTCTCACCAACCCAGAGAGCCCAGGAAAATCGACTTTCTCAACACTGCCACAATCGGATCTCCAGCAGGGAGCGCTATTGGACAAGGAAAGATCAGACTTTATTTTTTAATTTTAATTTACGGCAGGCTTTGCTAACTTCGCCCCTTCTTCTTCATTCAAGGGAATCTCTGGATGGTTTTTAAAAGCCACCCCTGAGACAGGGAGGTTTATTATACATTTATTTTTATGTTAAGTCTTCCCAATTTAGGAAAGATCTAAAGGAAGACATCTGGACTAGGCAGATTTTTTACATTTCCTTTGCAAGTTGCAAGGCAGTCTTAACGGCTTGGACCCCCCCAAATAAACTCCTGAATTCAGATGATTGGGGGGGGGAAAAGCCACAATTAGGGGGCCTCAGCTGTTTGATCACCCTGACGGGGGATGATGGGAATTGGAATCCCATTGCAAGTGGCTAAAGCTTGAACCTTACTTCACCCACCCTGCTAAGCCGGGCCTTGGTTGCAAGACCCCCACATTAAATCCGCCATGAGACACCTTAAGAGTACATAATCCCTAACCCAATCTTTGGAAGCATGGGAAGGAAGGAAAGAAGGAGAGAGGAGAGGAAGGGGGGAATATAAAGAAGAGAAGGAAGGAAAGGAGGAACAGAAAGGAAAAAATACAAGAAGGGAGGCGAAAAGGGGCCAGAAATGAAAGAATGAATTTAAGGAAGGAAAGGAGTGAGAGTAAAGGAAAGTTATATGAGAAGGAAGGAAAGGAGTGATGGAAAAAAGAAAGGAAGGAATATGAAGAAAAGGAGGGAACGGGGATGGAAAAAGAAAAGGGAAGGCAGGAAAGGAGCGACGGAAAAAGGAAAGGAAGGAAAGTTGTATGAGAAAGAAGAAAAGGAGGGAAAGGAGTGATCAAAAAAAAGGAGTGATGAAAAAGGAAAATTGTACGAGAAAGAAGAAAAGGAAAGGGGAAAAAAACGAAAACATGACATCCATTGCTTGCTTACCAGACTGGACAATGGGGGCTACCTGGTCCCTTCATCTACTTAAGTCCACCCCCCACCCACCCACTCGCCGCCCCCACCCACCATCCCATCCCCATCCCCTTTCCAAGCCACAGGATTCCCTGGGTCAACCTTTGCCCTGACCCACCCTAGGGCAGGCGTATCGAGGGAGGGGGGGCCCCGCCTTGAACCGCCGACCCCTTTGCAGGGTGAGGGATGATGGGTGGGTGAATCGGATCGTATTCCTTGCAAAAGCCTTCCAGCCTTCGGTAACTCAACACTTTCCTCTCCATTCCCCCCACCCACCCCCCCACCCACTCTCCCCTCCTCCCCAAAATTTGATTGCAAGGAAAACAACCCAGCAGCAAAGGAAGGGGGTGTGGAATTGGGTAGGTGGGCTATATTTAAAATCTCTCCCCCACCCCTTTCTCTCTCTCTCTCTCTCTCTCTCTCTCTCTCTCTCTCTCTCTCTCTCTCTCTCTCTCTCTCTCGGCACTGCCTGAGTGTTTCTCCAGCTGTTTTATTTTTTTTTTAAACAAAAGATTCTTTTTAACTTGGGGAAAAAAATCATTTAAACAAAACAAACCAACACTCTTTATTCTATACATTAATGATCTTTGTGACCATATCTCAAGTAATTGTGTTCTCTTTGCTGACGATGTCAAACTATTTAACACCACAGACAACACTTCTATCATTCAAAACGACCTTGACCATCTAACCGCTTGGTCTAAAAATTGGCAGCTCCAAATTTCAACCAGCAAATGCTCAGTCTTACATATAGGAAAAAAGAACTCTAAAACTAAGTACATACTAGATGGACATTACCTTACAGACGACCCCCATCCCGTTAAAGACCTTGGAGTTTTCATGTCAAATGATCTAAGTGCCAAAGCCCACTGCAACTACATAGCAAAAAGCTCTAAGAGTTGTAAACCTAATTTTGCAGCTTCTTTTCCAAAACACCACACTACTAACCAGAGCATATAAAACATTTGCTAGACCAATTCTAGAATACAGCTCACCTGTTTGGAACCCTCACCACATCTCTGACATCAATACAATTGAACGTGTCCAGAAATATTTTACAAGAAGAGTTCTCCATTCCTCTGAAAACAACAAAATACCTTATCCCACCAGACTTGAAATCCTAGGCTTAGAAAACTTGGAACTCCGTCGCCTTCGACAAGACCTAAGTTTAACTCACAGAATCATCTATTGTAATGTCCTTCCTGTCAAAGACTACTTCAGCTTTAATTGCAATAATACAAGGGCAACCAATAGATTTAAACTTAATGTAAACCGCTTTAATCTAGATTGCAGAAAATACGACTTCTGCAACAGAATCATCAGTGCTTGGAATACTTTACCTGACTCTGTGGTCTCTTCCCATAATCCTAACAGCTTTAACCAAAAACTTTCTACTATTGACCTCACCCCATTCCTAAGAGGACCATAAGGGGCGTGCATAAGCGCACAAACGTGCCTACCGTTCCTGTCCTATTGTTTTTCTTTTCTTCTTCCTATATATGTTTATATGTGTATATACTATATAATCTTTTTGTATGATGTTGTGACAAATAAAATAAATAAAAATAAAAACAATAGGTTTGACCGTGTCTTAATGGAGGGTCCACTGAGCCAGGATGGGGCAGCCTTTTCATACACACACACACAAACACACAAATACCAACAGTGTAGGCTTGTTCCACGTGGCCCTCGACTTACAACCCATTTGTTTAGGGAAACAAATGACAGCACTGAAATGAGGGATTAGGAAATTCTTACAAATGAAAAAAAGTTGGAAGATGACAAGAATTTAGGATATCTATCATCTATCTTTTCTCTTTCTAGCTTCTCTATAATTATCTATCTATCTATCTATCTATCTATCTATCTATCTATCTATCTATCTATCTATCATCTCTGTCCGTCTGTCCATTTTATCTGTCTGTCTATCATTTATCTTTGTCTGTCTTCTCTATCATTATCTATCTATCTATCTAATCTATCATCTATCTAGATCTATCTTTTCTCTATCTTCTCTATCATTATCTCTCTCCATATATAATGATCTATATCTATCTGTCATCTACGGTATCTGTCCATCCATCCATCCTTCTATCATCTACTTACCTACTTACCTGTGTATCACTTTTAATCTTTATCTGTCTATTCTCTCTCTTTCTCTCTCACTCACTCACTCTCATCTATCTATAGCTGTCTCTCTATTAATCTCTATTATCTATCATCTGTCTATATCATCTATCTTTATCCCTACTAATCTGTCTTTATCTATCTATCTATCTATCTATCTATCTAGTCTGTCTGTTTATCTATCTATCTATCTATCTATCTATCTATCTATCTATCTATCTATCTATCTATCTATCTATCTATCTAGTCTGTCTGTTTATCTATCTATCTATCTATCTATCTATCTATCTATCTATCTATCTATCTATCTATCTAGTCTGTCTGTTTATCTATCTATCTATCTATCTATCTATCTATCTATCTATCTATCTATCTATCTATCTATCTATCTATCTAGTCTGTCTGTCTATCTATCTATCTATCTATCTATCTATCTATCTATCTATCTATCTATCTATCTATCTATCTATCTAGTCTGTCTGTTTATCTATCTATCTATCTATCTATCTATCTATCTATCTATCTATCTATCTATCTATCTATCTATCTATCTATCTATCTAGTCTGTCTGTTTATCTATCTATCTATCTATCTATCTATCTATCTATCTATCTATCTATCTATCTATCTATCTATCTATCTATCTAGTCTGTCTGTTTATCTATCTATCTATCTATCTATCTATCTATCTATCTATCTATCTATCTATCTATCTATCTATCTATCTATCTATCTATCTATCTATCTATCTATCTATCTATCTATCTAGTCTGTCTGTTTATCTATCTATCTATCTATCTATCTATCTATCTATCTATCTATCTATCTATCTATCTATCTATCTATCTATCTATCTATCTATCTATCTAGTCTGTCTGTTTATCTATCTATCTATCTATCTATCTATCTATCTATCTATCTATCTATCTATCTATCTATCTATCTATCTATCTATCTATCTATCTATCTATCTATCTAGTCTGTCTGTTTATCTATCTATCTATCTATCTATCTATCTATCTATCTATCTATCTATCTATCTATCTATCTATCTATCTAGTCTGTCTGTTTATCTATCTATCTATCTATCTATCTATCTATCTATCTATCTATCTATCTATCTATCTATCTATCTATCTATCTATCTATCTATCTAGTCTGTCTGTTTATCTATCTATCTATCTATCTATCTATCTATCTATCTATCTATCTATCTATCTATCTATCTATCTATCTATCTATCTATCTAGTCTGTCTGTTTATCTATCTATCTATCTATCTATCTATCTATCTATCTATCTATCTATCTATCTATCTATCTATCTATCTATCTTAACCAAGTCATAATTATTGCTATACAGATGGTCCTCAACTTACAACAGTTCACTTAGTGACCCGTTCAAAGTTACAAACGGCACTTAAAAAAGTGACTTATATGCCCATTTTTCACACTTGTGACCGTTTGCAGCATCCCCTGTAATCCAAATTCAGCTGGGAGTAACCAAGGGCCTTACCTCTCCTCCCAGGAGTAAAACCCACCTTAAAGCAAAATTGCAGAGTGTGTGTGTGTGTGGGGGGGTGCATTTTCTCTCAAGAGAGAGAGAGAGGAAAAAACACACAAAAAAACCCCCCAAACACGCATCGCAAAAATTGGGGAAAATACAATTTGCCAAGAGCTCCGACCTCCGTTTTGTTTTGTGTTTTTTTTTAAAGCTCGCCAAATATCTCAATCTGTATTTTTTTCTTCTCCGGTTTCTCTCCAGCGATGTGTGTTTAGACCTGTAGGCAGGGTGAGTAGCGTTCACGAGAAAGCGGGCAGGTCGGAGCAAGCCCCAGCCTCCAGTGAGGGTTTATTATTTGCTTGAAGATGGCTCCCATTAACCTCTTTCTCCCCAGCCCTCTCTGGGGTTCTTGAGGTGGGGGGAGAGGAGGCAAGGGTGGGAGGGCTTGGCTTGGCTGGGCCCCGCCGAGTGACCACACCAACTTCTTTTATTTTTGTTTTGTGTTTTTCTCACTAAGGAGGGGGGCAATATATATATATATATATATATTTGTTTTCTGAGGTTTTCACGGGTGTTTGTATATAGGTCTTTGGTTGTTCGGGTTTTCTCCCGTGTAAAATTGGAAGTGTCTTGGCGACATTTCGACGAAGTCTCATTTGTCATCTTCAGGCTTCAGCTTCGTGCTTCTGGGAGCAATGCCCTTCCCCTCCCTTCCCTTCCCTTCCCTTCCTTTCGTTTCCTTCCCTTCCATCTGCAAATATCCCTGGTATAAACAGCTGGCTATACCTGCTTCGGCAGGAGTAAATTAAGCAAGAGCCACAGGGGAAAAAAAAAATATATGTTTTCCTAAGTTATCAGCACTGGGATCAAACAAGCCAAGAACCACCTGATTTCAGAATATTTTTCTATTGTCTTGTCCCTGCGGCCAAACATCTCCCTCCCCTCCTAAAGCCCCTGATAAAAAGCCAACAGCTTTGAATTCAGATCCCCTCGCTGGAGGCGAGGCAAAGCAGGAACCCTGAGAGATATACATTGCATTGGCTGATAATTCTCTTTTTTGGCACCACTCTTAAGGGGAAGAGAAAAACCCCTGAGGGATCCAGACAACATTGGAGAGAGAGAGAGAGAGAGAGAGAGAAATAAAAAAAGAATTAAGGGGAGATAAGATTTCTAGGAAGGCTGGAAGAGCTGTCTAGAAATGCATCGGAAATGGCGGGGTGGAAAAAAAAATCCTGCCTTGAACCCAGGGCTGAAACAGGGGGGCTAGACTAGATGATCTTTTAGTTCCGCTTGGGACGCTCGCTCTCAATTCTCGGCCAGGCCCGTTTTCCAGCCTCTCCTGGGTTGCAGCCAGTTGAAACAAGGGAAAAATTATTGGTTTTGAAAACAAACAAAAACAATGGACATTACTCCATGTCTCTGGTTTCCAACATTTACGTCAAGTTACTATATCGTATATTCCTCAGTCTATATACAAATTTACATATCTCCTAATTCCTTATATATCAAGGATATACTAGATTACTACTACCCCTACAACTATATACATATTTAATAAACCTTATTATACCCTCACAGGTACAATATGTGTTGATATATACATTTCCAGACATTTAGTATCTCTTGTTTTTGGCATTCTTCCTCCTATCAAGTCAGTCGCAGAATTTACTCCAGACCTCCTAGTACCTTAATTCGCTCTTATCTTTGAGTTCTAAAGTAATTCTGTCCATCTCTGCACAGTTTTTTTAAAAATTTGCATTTATATCCCGCCCTTCTCCAAAGACTCAGGGCGGCTTACACTATGTCAAGCAATAGTCTTCATCCATTTGTATATTATATACAAAGTCAACTTTTATTGCCCCCAACAATCTGGGTCCTCATTTTACCTACCTTATAAAGGATGGAAGGCTGAGGCAACCTTGGGCCTGGTGGGATTTGAACCTGCAGTAATTGCAAGCAGCTGTGTTTAATAACAGACTGTCTTAGCAGTCTGAGCCACCAGAGGCCCCAGTTGTAAATTTTGCTTATTACTTCGTCTTCTGAGGCTTCTTTCTTTAAACTTCCATTTTTGAGCAAATGCTAATCTGGCCGCGGTTAATATATGCAATGTTAAGTAAAAGGTAACGGTAAAGATTCCACTCGCACATACGTGCTAGACGTTCCCGACTCTAGAGGGCGGTGCTCCTCTTTGGCTCCAAAGCCGAAGAGCCAGCGCTGTCCGAAGACGTCTCTGTGGTCATGTGGCCGGCGTGACTCAACGCCAAAGGCGCACAGAACGCTGTTCCCTTCCCACCAAAGGTGGTCCCTGTTTTTCTAGTTGCATTTTTTTTTAACCTGCTTTCGAACTGCTAGGTTGGCAGAAGCTGGGACAAGTCACGGGAGCTCGCCCCGTTATACGACACCAGGGATTCAAACCGCTGAACTGCTGACCTTTCGATCGACAAGCTCAGCGTCTTACCCACTAAGCCACCGCGTCCCTCTAAATTTATTATTTATTTATTTATTTTATTAGATTTATAAACCGCCCTTCTCCCGAAGGACTCAGGGCGGTGTACAGCCAAAGTTAAGTAGGTTACGTTTTTGGCATCCATCATGCCCAATAAGAAAAAATTCCGGTTTGACCTCTATTTTTGACCATTAGCATCTCTTCTAACCAGCTTCTTATTTGCTGCCAGAATTATTATTATTATTATTTTGCTTTTCGGCACTCCCGCCACATGTGATAGTATGGTCCTAACTCGATTTCACATTTCCAACAAACTGGAGAATATTCTTTTACTAAGTTTTGCCCATCTTGTGGGTGGGAAGTGCCACCTCTTGACTTCTTTGCAGCATGTCGAAACGTGTGTGGGGTCTGTTTGTCTTTGCAAACCAGGATTGTGAGTCAGTGCAGCTACATCCCCAAATTTAGAGACAGAGGGAGATAGAGGTCACCTGCCCTGGGGGATTATTTGGTGGGGAGGGTGGGGGGAGTATGTAAGGATGTGCTAACAGACTATTGCAATTGAAAAACAACTCTTGGATTTTCCCCAGTGGAAACTCCCACCGTTGCTCAGATAGGATATGCCTGAGCACGGAGGCTCCACTTAAAATTTATTTTACTTATTTATTTATTTTGTCACAACAATATATGTAAGTGTCATACAGAAAAGATTATATAGTGTATAAACATATACACTATATAATCCACCCCGGCCTGGACCACCAAAAGCGTCGTTGTTGCGAATTCTGCAATAAAAACTCGTTCGGATCTTGCCGTGCGGCAACCCACTTTTAATAAAATAAGCCGCCGTGGGATTTATTTGTGCGTGTGATTTAGAATAAAAGCATGATTCACAAACAGAGAGAGAGAGAGAGAGAGAGATTTGCTAAGAGAATAATAAAAGTTTCCCAAATATGGCAGGGCTAAAAGAACCTAACTTAGGCTGGCTGAGGGTGATGGGCTATGGGGTGGTGGCAAGGCCATTGTCTACTCGTAGGTCGTTCCTGGGTTTTTTTTGGGGGGGGGTTGTTTTTTGGGCGCTGTGCCGGGCCGTGTGTGCCAGAGTGTGAAGCTGCAGAAATAAAAAGGGAAAATTATTTGAAGAATTTGCACCCTGCTTTGCAGGGCTGAAGAAGTGTTTTGTTTTTTTGCCGATTCAGCTGTTTCGAAGTAAGCCAGCCTCGGGCGTCTCTTTGTTTGCTAGCCAGGATTTCTAGACAAAGCAATTTTGCAGCTGGTTTTCTGCCTTTGATCGGGGAGGGAAGGCACCCCGGTTTGAAAGGAGGAAGCCAGTCAACCTCCCCCTCCCTCCCCCTGCAAATTTCCAGAAGATCCTAGTCCTCATGGTTGCCCGTGCTCCCAATGGGGCTTGAAGGCAGAGGAGGGTGTGTGTGTGTGTGTATGCAGTTGGTTTTAACAGAAAGGAGGAAAGTACTCTGTGCGTGCCCAGAGGCACCCGCGGGCGAACCTGCTATAAAAGCAGAATCGAAACACCGCAGAGTCTTTCCGATCCAAGAGCAACTTTTATTTTTGTGAATTCCGGCGAGTGGTGAGGAAAGCCAGGGAGGAGGAGGAGGAGGAGGAAGAAAAGGAGGAAGAGGAGGAGGAGGAGGAGGAGGAAGAAGCGGAGGAGGAGGAAGGAAAGGAAGGAAAGAAGAAGAAGAAAAGGAAGGAGGAAGAAGAAGAAAAGGAAGAAGAAGAAGAGAGGCAGAGGAGGAGGAGGAGGGGGGGAGAGAAGAAGAAGAAGAAGAAGAAGAAGAAGAAGAAGAAGAAGAAGAAGAAGAAGAAGAAGAAGAAGAAGAAGAAGAAGAAGAAGGGCAGAAGAGGAAGAGGAGGAGGAGGAGGAAGAAAAGGAAGGAAGAAAAAAAGGAAGAAGAAGGAGAGGCAGAAGGGAAGAGGAGGAGGGGGAGAGAAGAAGAAGAAGAAGAAGAAGAAGAAGAAGAAGAAGAAGAAGAAGAAGAAGAAGAGGAGGAAGAGGAGGAGGAGGAAGAAAAGGAAGAAAGAAGAGGAGGAGGAGGAGGAGGAAGAAGAAGACAAGGAAGGAAGAAGAAGAAAAGGAAGAAGAAGAGAGGCAGAAGAGAAGAAGGAGGAGAAAGAGAGAGAAGGAGGAGAAAGGAGGAAGAAGGAGGCAGAAGGAAGAGGAAGAGGAGGAGGAGGAGGAAGAAAAGGAAGGAAGAAAAAAAGGAAGAAGGAGAGGCAGAAGGGAAGAGGAGGAAGAGGAGGAAGAAGAAGAAGAAAAGGAAGAAAAAGAAAGACAGAAGAGGAGGAAGAGGAGGAGGAAGAAGAAGACAAGGAAGAAGAAGAAGAGAGGCAGAAGAGGAGGAGGAGGAGGAGGAAGATTGTGGGGTCCTCGGTGCTCCCTGAGCTTGCTTGTTTTCCTGCAGACGTTTCAAGACCCAACTAAGTAACATCATCAGTGCTAGAAGGGAGGGGGTTTTGCAGGGAGGGGGAGGAGATGGCAGAGGAGAAGATGGAGAAGGAGAAAGAAGAGAAAGAGAGAGAAGGAGGGAGAAAAGGAAAAGGAGGGAAACTAGAAGGAGAAGACAGACCAAGAGGCGAAGGAGGAGAAAGAGAAGGAAGGCGAGAAAGGAGGAGGAAGAAGGAGACAAGACGGTTCGATCGATTCCTTAGAACCAAGGGAAAAAATTCCCTAACAGTTAGAACAATTAACCCGTGGAACTGCCTGCCTCCAGAAGTTGCGAATGCTCCCAACACTGGAAGTTTTTAAGAAGAGATTCGACAACCATTTGTCCGAAGTGGTGTGTGTGTGTGGGGGGGGGTTTCCTGCCCTAAGCAGGGGGTTGGACTAGAAGACCTCCAAGGTCCCTTCCAACTCTTGTTATTCTATTAAGTCCCAAGACGAGATCAAAGACCACCCCGCAGCCAAGTTGCAACCCCTCCCTCCCTCCCTCTTTCAGATCTTCGGCCTTTCACCCTCCATGCCAGCCTCTCCTTCCCATCTCAGGTCAAATCCCAGCCTGGCTGGGCCGGACGGCGGAGGAAAACAGATGTTTCCTGCCGAAAGCCGCCTCTGCTTCCCAAGACGGGTCCCCCTTTTCCTTGCGCGCCAATTCCAGGAGCTGCAAGAAAAAAAAGAAAGCTGGGAACGTGGCGGGTGGCAGCGTCCCCACGCGGGGGCACCTCCTCCCGCTGTTTCCCGTGCCCGCCAGCATTCCCGCGCGCCTGGTTCCCCAGAGAAACCCGGTGGGAATGTCGCGGCGCCTGGTTCCCAGCACCCTCTGCCAGGCCCACTTGAATCCTTATAGTAGAGGAAGGTTGATGGGAAAGGGTTGGGCATCGCCGCTTTCAACACCAAGTCCACATCATGAGGACTGGCACCTTGCCTTTATTTAGTTAAGGAAATAGGCTTTCTGGTCTGGACGCGAAGTCACTTCCTCGGCTGATAAAGACGTCGGTCCTCATGGTTTTGTCTAGGGCAAGGGAGTCTCCAACCTTGGCAACTTTAAGACCCGTGGACTTCAACTCCCAGAATTCCTCTGCTGGTTGGCTAAGGAATTCTGGGAATTGAAGTCCACGGGTCTTAAAGTTGCCAAAGTTGGAGAGCCCTGGTCCAGGGTACCAGTTTCAATGATGCGTTTATATTTCGAGCGATTGGGTCTTAGTATTTTTCCGCAGCTTTTTTTCCCCAGGCGAAAGGAAGAGAAACGAAAGCCGAGATTCTAGTCCTCATGGTTGTGTGCTTCCAACAGGGTTTGAAGGCAGAGGTGTGTGGGTGTGTGTATGCAGTTGGAACAACAGCACACACAAAAAATGGGCTTTTTATATCAGATCACAAATCCGAGACAACCAGAAAGCTATGCTGCTTCTTCCAATGAAGGCCAAGCTTCTGGTCCTCATTGGTTTTTGCCTGGAAGTCTGATTTAAATGCCGACAGGTGGATTTATGATAAGAGTCCTCTCTTCATGGTTATGCATGGGAAAAAGAGACGCACATGTTTTATAATAAAGACTTTGGTTCCCATGGCTTTGCATAGAACGACTGATTTAAATACAATACTTCTCACAGAGATCCCAGTCCTCATGATTCTGCACAGACAACTGGATTTAACAGCTGTGTTTATACACAATAAAAATTTCCGACGCTCGTAGTTCTGCAGACGAACTGATTTAAATGCAACATGAAGACTCCCCGTCCTTCATGATTCTGCACAGAAAGCTGCTTTGAATGCTGTGCTTGTAAATAACCAGGATGCCAGCCCTCATGATTCTGCCTTTAAAGCATTTATAATGAAGTTTCTAGTCCTCATGGTTTTGCCCAGAAAAGCGATTGAAAGGCGTATAGGTAATAAGGATTCCCAGTTCTCATGCTTCTGCACATGAAACATTTAAAAACGGCGCTCATAACCAAGTTTCCAGCCCTCATGATTCTGCATATAAGAGACTACAGCATTTATCATAAAGTTTCTAGTCCTCATGGTTTTGCATAGAAAAGCTACTTAAAGGCCACGTTTATAGGTAAATAAGAATTCCAGACAGTCCTCATGCTTCTGCACCTGAAACATTTAAAAACGGCACTTATAACCAAGTTTCCAGTCCTCATGATTCTGCAGAGCCAACATTTAGCTCAGAATAACTTCAACAGGGTTAAATGAGAGTTGGGGGTTAGTCTGAAATGAAAAAAAAAAAAAGAAGACGCTTACCTTGTGCAGCGCCCCCCCCACCAAAAAAAGTGTAGCAACTCCTCCCCAGCACTCGGCCCATGCTCAAGAACCCGCCTTCCGCTAAAAAACGTAAAATGCGTTAAAAAACTACAACTCCCGGCGAGCACCGCGGCGCTCCACCGACACCGCCCCGATCAACGGGCGCGGTGATTGGCAGGTGCGGGTGTGACGTCACCAGCGAGCGACGGGGAAGTAGGGGAAGCTGGAAGATTAAAAAAAACCAAAACTCGCTGCACCTGGAGTCGGTGGGTCGTGAGAATGCGGGCACGGGTCGACAATTGCGGGTTTATTCCCGGGGTGGCTTATTTATTGCATGTATTTTTCTGCAATTGCTGCAAAAAATTGGAAAAGGGCGGGCGGGCATCCTTTATTTTAATTGCTGCTGCTAAGAATAAAAATGTAACCATAGACAATGGCAATTAATAGATGCACAGATATAATAGTAATTAGATAATATAATATAATATAATATAATATAATATAATATAATATAATATAATATAATATAATATTATATTATATTATATTATATTATATTATATTATATTATATTATATTATATTATATTATATTATCTAATTACTATTATATCTGTGCATCTATTAATTGCCATTATATCTGTGCATCTATTAATTGTCATATAATATAATATAATTTAATATAATATAATAAATGTAATTTAATATAATATAATCGTATAATAATAAAGATATCATAACCGTTGGTGTCGGAGGCACAGATGTAATCGTAGCTATAATAATAATAATAAAAAAGATATTTTATTTTTTTTAATTTGCATTTCTATCCCGCCCTTCTCCGAAGACTCAGGGCGGCTTACAGTGTGTAAGGCAATAGTCTCATTCTATTTGTATATTTACAAAGTCAACTTATTGCCCCACCAACAATCTGGGTCCTCATTTTACCTACCTTATAAAGGATGGAAGGCTGAGTCAAATAATGGCCATTGCTATTGGGAAATGCATAGATTATAATAATGTCTGTTAAATAATACAGCTTTAACAGTATCGAGAGTTGGATGGGACCTTGGAGGTCATCTAGTCCTGCCCCCTGGACCTATACTAGGGATTCGAACCGCCAACCTTTCTGATTGACAAGCTCAGCGTCTTAGCCACTGAGCCAGTAATCTAATCTATAATATGATATATATATGATATTGTTATATACATATGGTCGTTGCTATTAGGAGAGGCCCTGGAAAAGGTTGCAAAGTTTTGCTGTTTTGGGTAGACATTCCTGGGCCTTCGGAGGTTGGACTCCAGTTCCCATCTGCCTGGGCCAACAGAGTTAATGGGACTTGTAGTCTGTCTGGAAAGCTGTTTTTTTCTCCCTCCATCCAGTAAGGAGACCCTGCCTTTCCCACGCTTTTCTGTCTCTTAATATATCTACTAAATATCTACTGATATTCAAACCCATTTTTTCTCTCTGCCTTTCCCACATTTTTCTCTCTCTAACGTATCTACTAAATATCTACTATATTATCTACCGATATTCAAAGCCATTTTTTCCCTCTCTGCCTGGCAGGGATGTCTTGTCTTTTCCTGGCCTGTTTTTAATATTCAAACTCGATTCCAGATTTTGCAAGGAGGGTGGTTGGGTGGTATAGGGAGAGGCCAAGCTAAAAAAATCTTTCCTGTACTTAACTTGCAAATAATTTTTTTTTTTAAATTTTGGCAGAAGTGTCCTGAAAATATACCGGGCTAGGCAGAAACTTGTAAATCTCTCAAGTTTTCACTGGTTTTTCTCTGCTGTTTTTCAGGATGATGACGAAACTGCTTCAGTGGCTCGGCTCTCTGGCTCTCCTGGGTGGCGTCTGGGCTGCGCTGATGCTGGATCTCGTGGGGTCCCACCCCTTGTCTCCAAGCTGGCACCAGGTGCTGTGGGCCCTGCCGACCTACCTATTGGTGACCTTCGGCTGCTACTCGCTGGGAGTCGTGGGCTACCGCCTGGCTACCTTCAACGACTGCCAGGAGGCCTCACTCGAGCTTCAGGCCCAAATCCGAGAGGCCAGAGCCGACCTCGCCCAACATGGCATGAAGTTTTGACCTGGCACCCTTGGGGGAGCAGAAATGACCCATGGACAGTAAACAGCGTATGACTGAACTGTTTGAGGGTGCAGCCTGGCTCGGGGAGCCCGTGTCAAAGAAAAAGAGTTGCTTCTTGTTTAAAAAAAAATAAATAAATGAAGTTTTTATTAAATGTTTTGGAGCAGTAGCAAAAGGTCATCCGAAATCTGAAGAAGTAAAAAAAGGGGAAAATGAGAAGAAATGTAGAAAGAAAAATAGGGGAAGGAGGGCAGAAGGAAAGAAGGAAGGAAAAGAGAAGGATGGCTAAAAGGAAGGAAGGAAAAGAGAAGGGTGGCTGGAAGGAAGGAAGGAAGGAAAGGAAGGAAGGAAGGAAAAGAGAAGGATGGCTAAAAGGAAGGAAGGAAAAGAGAAGGGTGGCTGGAAGGAAGGAAAAGAGGGTGGCTGGAAGGAAGGAAGGAAGGAAGGAAGGAAAAGAGAAGGATGGCTGGAAGAAAGAAAGGAAGGAAAAGAGGATGGCCAGAAGGAAGGAAGGAAAAGAGAAGGATGGCTGGAAGGAAAGGAAGGTGGAAAGAAGGAAAGGAAGGAAAAAGAGAAAGAGCAAGAACAAGGAAGGAAAATGGGGAAGGAAAGAAGGAGAAAACGGTTGATAATGAGAGTGAAGGATGCAAAGAAGGATTAAAGGGGAAGAAAGAAAGGAAACAAGAAAGGGAAGGAAGGAGAATTGGAGGTGAAGGAGTGAGAAAGGAAGGAGAGAGGAGAGGAAAGAAAAGAAAAGGAATGGGCATTTAAGGAAACCATTTCTGAACTTCTTAAACAGCAATTATAAGCAGACAACTTCCCCTTTGATATTACATAAAGCACTTCTTCCCATATTCGTTTTTCAGTTGCTAAGCCCAAAAACAATCACTCACTTCTATTCATTTTTTTCAGCCTGAAAAAGCTCCTAAAGGAATCCCCAGTATTTTATATATGTGCTCATTTTATCAATCCGGTGTTTTTTTTTTTGTATATCCGCCCATCTCGCAGAAAGATACTCAGGGGTGGGTGGGAGGGGGGCGTACAACAATCCCACAATTTTGTACAACTGATCCACACAACTCAACAAAACAAACAACAAACAAAGTTTTTTTTGGGGAAAAAAAAAGTTCAAGAGGAAAAATGAAAAAACAAAAAATCCAGATGATTTTTTTTCATTCCCAGCCAAAATGTGGCGACAATGAAGGCGTGTAGAACTTTGATTTGAGAATTTCTTTTCTGCTTTTCTTAAATTAAATTGAATTTTCATTTTTGGGAGCGTGGCGAGTGGGATGTTATGGGAAGTAGGCAATCCAATGGGGGAGGGGGGGCGGAAATTGCTGGCTGTGCTATTCTAGAGACTGTTTGCAATGAAGGTGGCGCGACCAGGTTTGCATATATATATGCAAAAGAGAGACACGTATGCGCCTCCGAAGAGACAAAATCTTATTTATATGCGCCCACTAGCTGAGAAGATTAGACTCTTGTCTCTTTTTAAGCGGATGTCACGGGACCTTGTTGCAAACTAGAAAAAGGGGTGAAAAAAAATTAAAAATTGTCCGTTTAGTACTAGGGGTGTCGCTCAAATTCACGGACGTTTGAGCCAAACTAAAAGGAAATATTTGTTTTCCAGTAGCTTTGAACGGTTGTTAAATGAACCGTTTTAAGTTCAAGGACTCCCCGTATTAATTTTTTTTTTCCTCCCCTCCTTCGGTTGTCTGCTCAAAGTATAATTATTCATAAATATTAATGCCTGCTTTTTACCTTCACGTTCTGCATTTATTTTTGCAGTCTTCTGGCCCACATGTCGAGTTACCTTGTTTGGGTGTGCCAGATAAATTGTGTCTACGATCCATAATAATAATAATAATAATAATAATAATAATAATAATAATAATAATAATAATAATAATAATAATAATAATAATAATAATAATAATAATAATTCGGGATGTTCCTTTCTTCCAAAAAAGAAAAAAAAAGAAAGAAAAAAATCAAACCAGGCTATTCTAGATTTTTGGGGTTTATTTAACTCACACCTTCATAAAGTTGGCGGGGGCAGAGCAAAAACACCTGGTAATTAGCCGGGCAGATAATTAGCCCTTTCCGGAGAGACCGGTGGCTTGAAGGACATGAAGGCGTGACTCGGTTTCCCTGACGTTCTGGTCCAACAGGACTTGGGAACACGACATTTCGGCCGTTTCATAAAATGGTGCATTTTCCTCGGCAAAAGGTGCCTGGGTGGTAGCCGGTGGGGAGAATTAAACCTTATCGGTTGCAAAGGAACAAAAAAAAGAATCAAAAGGTTTTGGAAGGGGGGTCCCGGAAGGTCATCTAGACCAACCCCGTCCCAATACAGGAAATCCTAGAATGGAAGGGTTGTGGGGGTGGGGGGGCAGTTTGGAGTTCTTAAGTTTCTTCCAAGAGGAATCCAACCTTCCTGGGAGGAATCCGCTACACAAAATCCATGTAGAAGGGACCTTCGGAGGTCATCTAGCCCAGCCCCCTTCTCAGAAAAAATCTGGTTTACGAAATCCCACTCTGAAAGGGACCTCAGAGACCATCTAGTCCGACCCCCTTCCCCGGAGGAATCCACTATGCAGAAGCTGTCAGGATGGGACCTTCGGAGACCATCTAGTCTTAAGCCCCCTTCCTAGAAGGAATCTGGTGCGTGAAATCCCACGCTGGAAGGGACCTCGCGAGGTTCTTTAGTCCAACTCTCTTCCCAGGAAGACTCTGTCAGGAAGGGACCTTCGGAGGTCATCTAGCCCAGCCCCCTTCTCAGGAAGGACCCGCTTTAGGAAATCCCACTCTGAAAGGGACCTCAGAGACCATTTAGTCTGACCCCCTTCCCGGGAGGAATCCGCTACACAAAATCCATCTAGAAGGGACCTTCGGCCGTCATCTAGCCCAGCTCCCTTCTCAGAAAAAATCTGCTACACAAAATCCATGTAGAAGGGACCTTCGGAGGTCATCTAGCCCAGCTCCCTTCCCAGGAGGAATCCGCTACACAAAATCCCACTCATCTAGCCCAGCCCCCTTCTCAGAGAGAACCCGCTTCACGAAATCCCACTCTGAAAGGGACCTCAGAGACCATCTAGTCCGACCCCCTTCCCGGGAGCAATCCGCGACACAAAATCAGCACAGAAGGGACCCTCTGAGGTCATCTAGTCCACCCGTCTTCCTCCAGGTGGAACCCCACTATATAGAATCATGGAATGAAACAGATCTCCGGGATCATTTAGCCCTCCCCCTCCCCCAGCAGGAATCCACTCAAGTCTGATTTTTGCTCCAGGAAGGTAGAAAAGCAACGCTTTAAAAAGAGAGCCCTCCTCTTTTCTGTTTATTGCAAGGCACTCATAAAGCTACATCCGTAGAATTTTAGGCCTGGGGCTCTTTCCCCAACTTCTATCGGCCGGACGCTCAGCAGGTCAAGACCTCAGGGAGATCTCCCAAGTAGAAGGGAGCCAGTGGATCGAAAAAGGGAGTCAGTTGCCAAGAGAGTGTGGGATAATTTTTTTTTTAAAGGCATTTTGTCTTTTTTATAATTCACATTGATTAAAATCTTGTGGGTTTTTTTCTTCTTTTGGATTTTGTTATTTTAATCTTTGGGATCAAATTAAAAAAAATTGAAAGAGGAGCTGGTTGCAAACAAGAAATGGGATCTATCTATCATCTATCTATCTATCTATCTATCTATCTATCTATCTATCTATCTATCTATCTATCTATCTATCTATCATCTTTGGAATCAATTTTTTTTAAAAAAAATGGAAAGAGGAGCCTGGGAAGTGGGAGAAATTTTTTTTTTTTAAACAAAGGCATTTTTCATCCTTTTCCATTCACATTTTTTTTTAAAAATCATCTTCTTTTGTCTCTGATTCTTTTTTCTTTTCTTTTCCCTCTTTTGGATTTTAATCTTTGGAATCCCCCCCCAAAAAAAAATTGGAAAAGAGGAGTCGGTGGCGAAGGAGGAAAGGGGGAGAAAATTGTTTTTATAAAAACATTTTTTTATATATATAGATCTATAAAAAAGGCATTTCTGGTGGACAGGATAAGGCAACGGTTGTGTGCAAGCTGGTCGCTTTGGCAGCAGTCCGAATAAAGAATAGAGCGAGAAAGACTGGCAAATTTTGGAAGCCCCATCTTCAAAACTCAACGGGTTTTCCAACAGCTTTCGACCCACCCACCCCAAAATATCTCGTGGGAAGAAGCCCCTTTACATTCCCCAGACTTGTGGGGGGGTGTCTCCAAACTTCTTTTAAAGAGTCCAGAGTGGGAATCCCATTCATCTGGATCCGGATCTATTTTCTCCCCCAACACACCGGGGAGAGGGAGGGGATTTTCTCACACCCCCTCCCGCTGTGGAAATGGACCACCTTGCTGCACAGGTGGGCAGGCTGTGCGCGCGGCGAGGCGGTCAAATCCATCGCCTGCACAGTTTTTTGATTTCGGGGTCTTTCTCTTCCCCCTCGGCCGGCTGTGTGTGTGTGTGGGGGGGTTTTCTTCTCCGCTTCCTACACACACACACACACACACACACACACACGGTCTTCAGGCCTGCAACAGCTTGTAATTTTTGTCCTGCTCGGCTGGGAAACGCCAAAAAAGCCAGAAACGGACAAGGCTGGTCGCGATGCCCGGCACGTTGGGAATCTGAAAGGAGAAAGGAGAGAATTGTGGGGTCGTGTGTTTCTCTTGAGGTGTGGAAGGTTCATTGTTCGCAGACGTTTCGTGAGCCGACTAAGGGACGTCATCAGGGATAGAGGAAGGTGTGGGTTGGAGGGGAGGAGGAAAAGAAGGAGGGAGGAGATAAAATTTTGGCTGGCTTAAATTTTGTTGGTTTTAACTTTATATTATGAATTTTTAATGGGTCTTTAGAATTTTAAATGTTTTAAAGTCTTAGGCCAATTGTGTAATAAGTTTTTTAATTCTTGTTTTAATTGCATATTGTATCGTTTGTTTTTATTCTGGCTGCACACCGCCCTGAGTCCTTCGGGAGAAGGGCGGTATAGAAATCTAATAAATAATAATAATAATAAAAAAATTGGAGAAGATGGAGGAGGAGGAGAAGACAGGAGGAGGAGGAGGGAGACGAAGGGGAGGCCTCTGGTGTCCTTTGTCCCTCTCTGAGTTTGGTGGTTTTCTTGCAGATGTTTCATGACCCAGCTAGCTAATATCATCAGTGCTAGAAGGAGGTGGGGTTTTGGAAGAGGAGGAGGAGGAAGAAGAGCAGAGGAAAAGAAATGGAAGGAATAGGACTGAGGGGTCCTTGGTACTCTCTGAGTTTGGTTGTTTTCTTGCAGACAGTTCATAACCTAACTAGGTTACATCATCAGTGCTGGAAGGTTGTGGGGTCTGCAGAGAGGAGGAGGAGGAGGAGGAGGAGGAGGAGGAGGAGGAGGAGGAGGAGGAGGAGGAGGAGGAGGAGAAGATCTGAGGGGTCCTTAGTGCTCTCCGACCTTGATTGCTTTCTTGCAGATGTTTCATGACCCAACTAGCTAACATCATCAGTACCAGAAGGAGGAGGGGGAGGAGGAAGAGGAAGAGAAGAGGAAGGGGAGTAGGAGGAGGACTGAAGGGTCCTTGATGCTCGCCGAGCTGGGTGGTTTTCTTGTGCAGGCGTTTCATGACCCAACTAGCTAACATCATCAGTGCGACAGTTCAATCCCGAACTACGAATATTCTTTTCTATCGAAGAAGAGAACGGCCGTGGAGCATAAGCAGAAAAATCGATCAAAAGACCCCCCCGTCCGTCTCTGCTGGAGCCTCTGCCCCGAAACTCAAGTTTCTTTCGGCCTAATTCAGCCCCCCCACCCCCAAAACCTGGCTCGATACTAACCGCGATGTAAAGATCTTCCAGAAGGAGCCCGTAGAAAGTCCAGCTAGCCGAAGCCAGGAAGGTAGTGACCGTCAGAGGGAAGGAAAGGCAGCGGGTGGAACGGCTTTTCACAATCTTGATCTTGAAATTAAAAAAAAAAAAAAGATATTTACTTCAGCAGCCCCGAATCAAATATTTATTGGGAATCCAATCGTCCGAACGGCGCAGGAGATAAGGGGAAACCCATTCTCCCCAGCCGCCTCCGGCAAAAATTATTCGGATAATTTTCGTGGGAAAAAGCCCAACGCAGAGGCGAGCACGTTGCAGGTTTTGGCGCTTGCAAAGAAAAAAGGGAGTTAATATTAACCACGGTTTGGCTGGATTCCCGCGAGTTAAGCCACATCGGCGCCGGTTTTTGGGGGGTGATTTTCCTGCATTTTTAATTCTATTCCACACACCACGTACTTGCAGGATGGATGCGTTTCGTGGATGCGACATTAAGAAGAGAGACGGCGAATTCATCAGGGTCCCTAACCGTAGTTTATGGAATAAGCCACCATTGAATTGGTTTCATACTCCAACACTCCCACCTCGCAAAGCTGAATGTGCCTCGGGCGTAGGGTCTCCTGCCGCGACAGGGGGTTGGACTAGATGATCTACAAGGTCCCTTCCAGCTCTGTCAATCTGTAAGTAAGCTCCTGTCTCTAAGTAAGCCAACATATGGGGTTTGTTTGGAGTCCATCCCTAGGGGAAGATGCCAGCACACCTGTTTAACTGGGGTTACAGCACTGCGTCGTTCAAGACACAGGGAGTCCTCGACTTATGGCCACAATAACCGGAATGTCCGTCACTAAGTTTGCACGGAGGAGGAGGAGGAGGAGATGGCACCCACAGAAGATCAAATTAAATCAAGTTTTTTTTTAAAAAATCAATTAATAAAAACTGATAGGGCATCGCCAACAAACTGACCCGTCCAGCCTTCTATTTTTTAAGGCTCGGCACTGAAGAACTCCCTTCCACGTGGCTGCCCGTTTCGCTGACTTGACAGCCGATTGCCACTTCATGTGGCAGTCAGTTCCGCCGCCTCACCAACCAGGAAACACTTCCTGACACACAAGCAGAGAGGTATGAGCGGCAGAAGGGTGAGGGAGAACCGGAAAAAGGCAGAGAGAGGGAAAAAAAAAAAGAGAGAGATCCAGCTGGACTCTTTAGCCACCAAACCCACCCTAGAACCTCCAGCTTCAGTAGAAGTCTACCTTGGAACACCCAGGAATTGCATCGGGAAGGGTAGAAAACGGCCCCATGATGCTTCTAAAGCCTGCCCCGATCCGAAGAGAAACCTTGGATGGGTCGATCCGAGGCTTCCCCGGGAGGTGAACCCTGGCTTGTCTTTCGTAACGCTTAACCTGGTTTAGGCCTCTAACCAGGTTTGTGAATTCTCTTGCTCCGTTTTTTTTTTTTTTTTTTGCACCTCTTCGCTCTGGAAACCCCGCCCTTTTCTCTCCTCTGCATGCAAAATGAAAAATTCCTTGGCGAAAATTACTACACCAGCACTTGGTTCGCGTCCGGCTTTCTGGGCGTTGAGCTGTCCTTAAAAACCGGAAAAACGGCACGCGCACAGCCGCGTGAACCAACGTGTTTGCCCGTTTCTACTCGGGAGCGAACGAGACCGAACAAGGGCCTTGGCAGGCAGGAGGGGTTGTGCAAAGCAGCAGGTGGAACCGAGGGAAAAGGAGACACAGCGCGGCTGCTCGTTGGCAGCGAGCCCTCCTCGACTTACGACGACGGGCGGGAACCAGGGGTTTTCGTTGCTAAGCAGGGTGGTGGTGATTCAGGGAAGGGGGCCTGATTTGATGGCCTTGTTTTGCTGCAGGGAAGGGGAAAGGAGGGGATGGAATATAGAATATAGAGGAGAGGGAATGGAATAGAGTTTACCATTTACGAGAATAGAGTAGATTAGATTAGATTAGAACAGAACAGGACAGAACAGAACAGAACAGAACAGAACACAATAGAATAATAGAATTTACAATATAGAATAGATTGTAATTAGAATAGAATAGAATAGAATTTGCAATATAGAATAGAATAAAATAGAATAGAATAGAATAGAATAGAATAGAATAGAATAGAATAATAGAATTTACAATATAGAATAGATTGCAATTAGAATAGAATAGAATAGAATTTGCAATATAGAATAGATTGGAATAAGAATAGAATAGAATAGAATAGGAATAGAATAGAATAGAATAGAATAGAATAGAATAGAATAGAATAGAATAGAATAATAGAATTTACAATATAGAATAGATTGAAATTAGAATAGAATAGAATAGAATAGAATAATAGAATTTACAATATAGAATAGATTGAAATTAGAATAGAATAGAATAGAATAGAATAGAATAGAATAGAATAGAATAGAATAGAATAATAGAATTTACAATATAGGATGGAATAAGAATAGAATAGAATAGAATACAATACAATACAATACAATAGAATTTACAATATAGAATAGACTGGAATAAGAATAGATTGGAA